>NC_091977.1:484743085-485054415 GCF_044704955.1 Pristiophorus japonicus
CAAGGCAGGTGCTGCCGCCACTCCTCCCCCGTCTGCGGGTCAGGAGCCATAGATGTGCAGGCGTCGTCGGGGGTGGTGGGGGGAGCGGGAGCATCTGAGCGGAAGGAAACAAAACACTTGCAGACGAGTCCCCTCAGTAGGCCAAACAGCCCTATCACTGCACTCGGCTCGAATACACCACCGGCGAGCGCAGGTCATTCCGTGCCCCAACCTTCGACCATACCTGCTTCTGTGGAGAGTTTGCCACCCGACGGTCGGTCTCAGGCAGGGCAAACAAAAGGAGGAGGGAGCGGAGGTGGAGGTCTCGGCAGACATGGAGGTCTCCCTGCCTTCGCGTCCCTCCGGACAAAAAAGGAGGCACCACTCTGGGAAAACGAAGGAGGCCCAAGGTCCCTCCGTGCAGAAGGAGTTGGTGCGTGGCGCGGGTTCCGCGTCCCCCACCACCGCTCCCAATGCGCGCCGAAGGCGGGGGGAGCCTGTCCCTCGGGAGGGTGAGGTAGCCAAGGCAGCCAAGGCTGTCCTTATGTACTTATAAAAGACTGCACTTATCTTAAGCTATGAGCTGGTTGGAGATTTTGGTCATTATTCCACTCAAAATCTTAAACACACAAAAGATCCCACAACATCACCTGTTGAACTACAAAAGTCTCGACCACATATCAATCTTTAGCAGCTCCAACAGATTAAAATAAATTCTGCTGTTTAAGCATCACAGCAAGTGTGCACCGTTCAAAATGTCAGTATAGTTTGAAGAACCAAAACAGCAGCATCTACATTTACATTAGTGTAAGTCTTGCCACCTATTTAACTATAGTGTTCAGAGTTCACAGACTTAAAAAATAACTTCATAAATGCCAACATACTACAGTGCCACCCATTATATCAAGGCAGCTCAAAGCATTAAGGAAAACTTTCCAAGGCTGAGGAGAAAAGAACAGGGAAGTGAGACTAATTGGTTAGCTCTTTGAGAGATGGCACAGGCACAATGAGCCAAATGGCCTCCTTCAGTGCTGTATGATTCTAACAAACAGTACTTGCCACAGTTTCAACAATCCCAACGAAGCTCAACGAAATCTCAAGGAACAGAACCTCAGCTTGCGATTAGGCACTTTACAGCCTTCTGGACTCCACACGGAGTTCAACAATTTCAGACCACCACCTCTGCCCCTATGTTTTGACATGGCAGCTGTTGATTCTGCCATTCCCATTTAAACCTCTTCTAGACTCAACTTGACCCATTTGCCTTGCACAGTCATCCTTTTGTCTTTTAATCTCTCTTTCCTATCACAGACCTTTCCTGTCCCTTCCTCTGCCCCTGCACTTACTTAAAGCCAGATACATCTCTAACATTTTCCTGTTCTGACAAAAGGTCATCGACCTGAAATGATAACTCTTCTCTCCACAGATCTGCCTGTCCTCACGAGTATTTCCAGCATCCGCATATTTTGCTTTTGTTAGATATCAAACTCTAGATAGACAAGGTAGTGCACAAGAGGCTTCTTTCGCCTTGTATATTAGTGGCAAACTACGGTGAGGGATTCAGAACTGGCTCAAAGGCCATAGGCCTAAAATGGTTACAGATGCTTTGGATCTGCTTGGAGACCGGTCACCAGCGGTGTTCCACAGGAATCGGTGTTAGGATCATTGCTATTTACTATTTTCATTAATGATTGGATGTATTTGTTGGGGCAATAATCTACAAGTTTAAAGATGTTAGTAAAATATGTCCGTATTGTAAAGGATGCTGGATGACTACAAGCAAATATAAATGTGCTGGGGCTAGCGAGTGATGTGCAACTTGGAAATGTGCACTTGACCTATCTATCTACTTATATGCCGACACCTTTGAGGAGAAAAAAAAACTCTGCTAGGGAAAGATCTGAGCATTCGAGTGCCTAGTTTTCAAAAGGTTCATGAGAATGCACTATGCTCTGCACAGAAAGGTCCTAAAATGGAATGGACTTAAGCAGAGTTTATTTGGGAATTTGGAAAGCGTGGGAATTTCTGGTAAATATTGGGTAAGTAGAAGCTGTACAAAGTGATATCTAGTGTAACATTTTGATTTAATCCTAGAACTTTAAACTGTAGTTAATAGAAGTTGCCTGCCAGTGGCAATTAGCTGTCAGTCAGCTGCAAGTGTTTGTCTTGAATAGGTGTCAATCACAGAATAGGTGCTGAGTCAACACTTGTAAATTGGGTGTAGCTCCTTAGAGTATAAAAGTCAACAGTTTTCAGAGCAGAGAGGTCTTAAAGGGAGTGGACTTAAGCAGAGTGGTTTTTGGGAAGTTGGAAAGAGTGGGAATTGGGAAAGCAATTTAAAAAGTAAACATAGATAAGTGATATATTTTTTTAAACTAATTAATTATAAGAAATATCTGCTGACTAGCTGCTGTTTGGTTGGTCAGTTTTTCTCTTTTTTGGGGCATTGGTTTAAATTAGCTGGGATTATAAACTAAACATAGAAAATCTAATTAACTAAATACATTCGAGATGGCAGGGCAGGCGATGTATTACTGCTGCTGCATGTGGGAGCTGGTTGACCCCATTGAGGTCCACGGCGACCACAACTGCAGCAAGTGTCTGCAGCTCGAGGAACCTTGGCTCCGTGTTGAGCTGGAGTCCGAGCTGTGGACACTGCAACATCAGGGATGGGGAGAGTTACCTGTGTTCCAGGAGGCAGTCACAACCCTAAGATTAATTAATTCAAATTTTGTCCATGGTCAGGGACAGGAGTGTGTGACTACAAGTGAGGAAGTTATGGGGACTCAGGATGTAATGATTGGAGGAGCCTCAGCCCTTGCTCTTGTCTAACAGGTTCGAGACTCTAACTCCCTGTGTGGATAAGAGCAAGGACTGCAGTGAGGATGAGCAAACTGACCACAGCACCGTGGTAGAGGGCCATTCAAGTGGGGGAGAAGAGAGTAAACAGAAATGTTGCAGTGGTAGGGGACAGTATAGTTTGGGGGATAGATACTGTTCTCTGCAGCCAAGATCATGAGTCCCAAAGGCTATGCTGCCTGCCCGGTACCAGGGTTTAGGACATTTCCTTTGGGCTGTAGAGGAACTTGGAGTGGAAGGGAGAAAATCAAGTTGTTGTGGTCCATGTAGGTACCAATGATATAGGTAGAACAAAGAAAGAGGTTCTGCTGAGGGAGTATGAGCAGCTAGGGGCTAAATTAAAAAGCAGAGCCACAAAGGTAATAATCTTTGGATTACTACCTGAGCCACGAGCAAATTGGCATAGGGTAAATAAGATCAGAGAGTTAAACACGTGGCTCAAAGACTGATGTGGGAGAAATGGGTTTTGGTTCATAGGGCACTGGCACAATGACTGGGGTAAGAGGGAGCTGTTCCATTGGGACAGGCTGCACTTGAACCATGCTGGGACTAGTGTCCTGGCGAATCGAATAAGTAAGGCTATAGAGGGCTTTAAACTAAATAATGGGAGGGAGGGTTCGGGTGAGCGGAAATTTAAAAGTCAAAGAGCAAAGAAAAGGCGATAGAGCAGGGTACCGGTGGGGGAAATGATAACCAGAGTGCGACAGGAAGGGACAGAATGTATAAAAATAAGAGTGCATCAGAAAGTGGGGTCAAAGCAGGGAAAAATGGTAAAATTAAAAGCTCTTTATCTGAATGCACGCAGCATTTGTAACAAGAGAGATGGATTGACGCATAAAATAGATAATAGGAATGATCTGATAGCCATTAGAGACGTGGCTGCAAGGTGACCAAGACTGGGAACTAAATATTCAGGGGTATTTGACAATTCAGAAGGATAGGCAAAGGAAAAGGAGGTGGGGTAGCTTTGTTAACAAAGAATGAGATCAGTGCAATATTGAGAAATGACTAGCTCAGATCAAGATGTTAAATCAGTTTGGGTGGGAAGAAGTCACTGCTTGGCATACTCTATCGGCCCCTAACAGTAGCTACACTGTTGGATGAAGTATAAATAAAGAAATAATGGAGGATCAAGTATAAATAAAGAAATAATGGAGGCTTGTAAGAAAGGTATGGCAATAAATCATGGGCGATTTTAATCTTCATATTGATTGGACAAATCAAATTGGCCAAGGTAGCCTTGAAGAGATCAAAGAGTGTATCTGAGATGGTTTCTTTGAACAGTATGTTGTGGAACCAACCAGGGAGTAGGCTATCTTGAATCTGGATAATGAAACCGGATTAATAAATTATCTCATGGTAAAGGATCCTCTCGGAAAGAGTGATCATAGCATGATTGAATTACAAATGTAACGTCCCTATTTAAAAGAGGGAGACAGAAAGCAGGAAACTATAGACCAGTTAGCTTAACATTTGTCATAGGGAAAAAGCTGGAGTCCATTATTAAGGAAGCAGTAGCAGAACATTTGGAAAAGCATAATAGTCAAGCAGAGTCAGCATGGTTTTATGAAAAGGAAATCATGTTTGACAAATTTGGAGTTCTTTGAGGATGTAACGAGCAGGGTGGATAAGGGGGAACCAGTGGATGTGGTGTATTTGGATTTCAGAAAGCATTCGATAAGGTGCCACTGCACAAGATAAGAGCTCATGGGGTTGGGGTAATATATTGGATAGTGGATTGGTTAACTAACAGAAAACAGAGTGGGGATAAATGGGTCATTTTCTGGTTGGCAAACGGTAACTAGTGGGGTGCCACAGGAATCAGTGCTGGGGCCTAAACTATTTCCAATCTATATTAATGACTTAGATGAAGGGACCAAGTGTAATGTAGCCAAGTTTGCTGATGATACAAAGATGGGTGGGAAAGCAAGTTGTGAGGAGGATGCAAAAAATATGCAAAGAGATATAGACAGGCTAAGTGAGTGGGCAAACATTTGGCAGAAGGTGTATGTTGTGGAAAGTGTGAGGTTATCAATTTTGGCAGGAAAAATAAAAAATTGAATTATTTAAATGGAAAGAAACTACAAAATGCTGCAGTACATTTTGGTGTGGGTCCTTGTGCATCAAATACAAAAAGTTAGTATGCAGGTACAGCAAGTAATCAGGAAGGCATATGGAATGTTGGCCTTTATTGCAAGGCGGATAGAGTATAAAAACAGAAGTCCTGCTACAAATGTACAGGGTGTTGGTGAGGCCACACCTGGAGTACTGCGTACAGTTTTGATCTCCTTATTTAAGGAAGGATATACTTGTATTGGAGGCAGTTCAGAGAAGGTTCACGAGATTGATTCCGGAGATGAGGGAGTTGATTTATGAAGAAAGGTTGAGCCTCTATTCAAGTGTTTAGAAGAATGAGAGGTGATCTTATTTAAACATATAAGATACTGAGGGAGCTCGACAAGGTAGATGCAGAGAGGATGTTTCCACTCATGGGGGGATCTAGAACCAGGGGGCATAGTTTAAGAATAAGGGGATGCCCATTTAGAACTGAGATGAGGAGGAATTTCTTCTGAGTTGTAAATCTGTGGAACTTTCTGCCCCAGAGAGCTGTGGAGGCACGATCATTAAGGTGTGAGAGACACATTTTTGAGCAATAATGGTGTGAAGGGTTATGGGGATTGGACAGGGAAGTGTTGCTGAGCCCAAGATCAGATCAGCCATGATCTTATTAAATGGCAGAGCAGGATCGAGGGGTCAAATGACTTACTCCTGCTCGAAATTCTTATGATTTTATGTTCTTAAAGTAAATTTAAAAGAGAGCATTTACAGGACATTATACTATAAACAATGCATTCTATTGTGTCCTTGTACACGATCTTGGTTAGGGCTCAGTTACAACAGTGTCCAGTTTTGTCTCCTCACATCGTGGATGAGTGACATTGAAGGTTGCAGAGGAAGACAACTCGACTTCTTTGTAGTTTAAAGCATCTTAATTACAAAGATAAGCTCAGAGCTGGGCCTCCGCATTTTAGAGAAGCAAAGTGTTTGGGGTGATTTGATGGTCACAAACAAGTTGGCGATTAGACTGTGTCAACAATATTTCAACGAAATAGGTCAAGGTGAACCAGTGGTTTGATGATCTGTTTTATGTAAACTCCTCCCCTCTCCCTGCCCGTCAGATCCGTGGGAAGGTGGGAGTTTCTCTCATTTACGAGTCCGGGACAGTTTCATTTTACAGCGCGGACACCAAGTCCCATCTCCACACCTTCACTGGGAATAAATTCACAGAGAAACTTTATCCTTTCTTCTGGACTGGGGAGTTGAACAAGTGGCTGAGAATCTGTTCTGGTTCCGATCCAAGTCTGTAAAAGCGGCGGGGCCTCGGGCCGGCCGGGTCATCCATGACCTCACAATGACTTGACCTGCGCAGATAGGGTCAGGAGCAGAGGTCAGGGGTCGCGAGTTAAAAAATGTAATTTCCAAACATGATACATTATAAAATCCCAATGAGACTGTAAATACAACCGATACAAATATAAAATTTAAAAGCCGACAGCAACTCCGTCCCAGCCCTTTCTCATCACTGCCCCGCTCCTTTGTATTAAGCAGCAGGCATAAGTTGTGCTCTGAAAATGAGCACATTCTTCAGGTATTCAGCACCACGCACCAGAGGGGCCAGCCCACACTGCGATATGTGTGCGCACTAGGTTCGTGCAGCAGAGCAGGTCTCCAGTCATCCTGGTTAACCCTTGCCAATGGATAAAGGCCGAGTTCTGTCAAGCCCGTGTGGTGGCTGGTGTGCAACAGCCACCACACGTTAAAAGAAATCCAAGCACAGGCATCTTCCACCCTTCACGATGTAGTTCAGGATCTAGAGTATTAGGTCCTTCATTGAAACACCTGTGAACTCATCCCTTTTTGGTTTGGAAGCAAGTCATCCTCACTTCGAGGGACCGCCTATGATGATGATGATGATGAAGAAAAGCAGAAGTAGGTTCAAGTTAGCATGTTTTCTTTTCTAAGAGAATCGTGGACCTGTGGAATAGGCTGCCGCTGAATTCCTTCAAGAGAGCGGGACTGGTTTCTGGCTGGGGCACAGATTAGCTCGTACAATAAAAAGTCCAGTATTTTATACCATCAATCAGAGCCAGAATGGTCTCCTTGACTAGGTTCAATCGCCTAAGGGGGTCTGAAAGGCATTTTTCAATTTTTCCCCCAAATTGCTGTTGGATTTGTCCAACTAAGGGTGTCATACAGTCTGCACTGTATCCCATTACTCACTGATGGAGAAAGAAGAGTCTTGGGACTATTTCAAGAGAAGACAAAATATTTTGAATCCTGTTACATTTGTACTTTAATGATCTTCCAGGTTCCCCAGCCACGGACAGCATTCCTCTCCCTAGCATCTGTCAGAGGCTGAACCAGACTGTTCGCTTAACAGGCAGTGACTTTGTGCAAAATGTATTCCCTAATAAGATCAAGGGGCAGGTTTCCTGCCCGATAGGGTGGTAGACACAGACTCAATGCGATTAAATGGATAAATTGCGAGTGACTGGATTGCTCTTTGATAGAGCTGGCTCTCTGAAAGACATGATGGGCCAAACTATTCTGTGCTATACTGTTCTACAATTGCTTTCCAGCTAGGGATAATTAACACAACAGCATGTACATCAGTTCAACACAAGAAACTAAGATCACAGCTGAGAGTAATTGTGTAAAGTCCTGTCCCCTCAGTACAGATTCACACGAGGCATGTAGTGAAGTCAAGGTCACTCTGGACCTGCACCTTTATTTCACAGCTCTGGAATGCTGCACTTGCCTGAGACCTGTCCTTATATATCTGTCTCTTGCAAGTGGTAAGGTATGCTAGTGGTTACAGGTCATATCTTATTACAGTCATGTATAGCATGTTAGGATACTGTTATATATAATAATGTAAGATACATGACATCACCCTCCCCCAAGATCTTATTGTCTTTATAGGTTCAGTCTCTCAGATGGTCTACGCTCTCGCATGGAGCATCTGAGTTGTGGTTCAGTTTGCCTTGGTGTCTGTTTTTCTTTGGGTGTGGTTGCTGGTATCTCGCCTGGGCTGTCTGTTTCGATTGGTGTGATTATTGTTGACTCGCCTGGGCTGTCTGTTGGGATTGCCCTTTCCTCAGGTTGTTCCCTCTGTCTGTCCACCAGGTGTGGTGTGAGTTCCACATTGTAGTCTGCCTCTGGTTCCGCAGTGTTGTTGGTAAATCTGCTTTTGACTTGGTCTACATGCCTCCGGCAGGTTTTGCCATTGTCCATTTGTACTACCAGTAGCCTGTTTCCTTCCTTGCCCATTACTGTCCCTGCAAGCCATTTGGGATCCCTGCCATAGTTTAGTACAAACACTTTATCCCCTATCTCATTCCATCTCCCCCTCGAATTTCTGTCATGGTACTCAGTCAGCTTACGGCGCTTTGCCTCAACGATTTCGTGCATGTCTGGGAGGATTAATGAGAGCCTTGTTTTTAAAGTCCTTTTCATCAACAGTTGCACGGGGGGAGTCCCAGTCAGTGAGTGCGGACGAGATCAGTATGCCAGCAGCAGTCGCGACAGGCGACCCTGCAGCGTGGAACCTTGGATTTTAAGCATGCCTTGTTTAATGATTTGCACTGCTCTCTCCGCCTGGCCGTTGGAGGCCGGCTTGAACGGTGCCGTCTTGACGTGATTTATGCCATGATCAATTATAAAGTCTTGGAATTCTGCGCTGGTGAAGCACGGACCATTGTCACTGACCAATATGTCAGGGATTCCGTGCGTTGCAAACATGGTTGCGAGGCTCTCCACAGTGGTGGAGGTTGTGCTCGAGTTTAAAATGGTGCATTCGATCCACTCTGAAAATGCATCTACAACTACGAGGAACATTTTGCCCATGAATGGGCCCACATAGTCGACGTGCACCCGCGACCACGGTTTGGTAGGCCAGGGCCAGGGGCTCAGTGGAGCCTCCCTGAGGGCATTGCTGAGTTAGGCACAAATGGTGCACCTTCGGACGCAGAGCTTCAAGTCCGCGTCAATACCAGGCCACCAGACGTGGGACCTGGCTATGGCCTTCATGAGAACGATCCCCGGGTGCTCGCAGTGGAGCTCCCGGAAAAATGCCTCTCTGCCTTGCAGAGGCATGACTACTCGGCTGCCCCACATCAGGCAGTCTGCTTGTAGTGATAGCTCATGCATGCGCCTGTGAAAGGGTTTTAATTCCTCGGGGCAGGCATCGCGAGCCTCTGCCCAGTCACCGGTTAGGACACATCTTTTTACTAAGGATAACGTGGGGTTGCTGGCCGTCCAGGCTCTGATTTGGCGAGCCGTCATGGACGAACCTGTGGACTCGAAGGCATTGATTGCCATGACTATCTCACAGTCCTGTTCATCAGACCCTTCCGTGGTCGCCAGGGGTAGCCTGCTGAGCACGTCGGCACAGTTGTCTGTGCCTGGTCTGTGCCTTATGGTATAGTCGTAGGACACCAGCATGAGTGTCCACCGTTGAATTCGCGCCGAGGCGTTGGCGTTTATTGCTTTGCTCTCCGATAGGAGGGATGTGAGGGGCTTGTGGTCGGTTTCTAACGCGAACTTGGCCCCAAAAAGGTATTGGTACATCTTTTTGACACCGTACACGCACGCGAGTGCCTCCTTCTCTAACATTCCGTCCCCGCGCTCCGCCCGCGAAAGTGACCTGGAGGCATAAGCTATGAGTTGTAATTTGCCCGCACTATTGACATGTTGCAAAACGCACCCGACCCCATACGCTGACGCATCGCATGTGAGAACTAGCATTTTACCTGGGTCAAAGAAAGTCAAAACACTGTTGGAACACAGAAGGTTGCGTGCCTTATTGAAGGCGCGTTCCTGGGCGTCCCCCCCAAAACCAATCGCACCCCTTCCTGAGTAGCACGTGGAGAGGCTCCAGCAGCGTGCTTAAGTTCTGCATAAAGTTCCCAAAGTAACTGAGTAGCCTGAGAAAGGCGCGCAGTTCTGGGACATTCCAGGGCCTGGGTGCCAGGTGAATTGCTTCTGTTTTGGACTCTGTTGGGCGGATTCCATCAGCGACAATCCTTCTGCCCAAAGAGTCAACCTTGGGTGCGAGAAACAGGCACTTGGATTTCTTGACTCGTAGGCCTACCCGATCCAACCGCTTTAGTACTTCCACCAAATTAAGGAGATGGGAGTCGGTGTCCTTGCCCGTGATAAGTATGTCGTCTTGAAATACAACCCTCCCCGGGATGGACTTGAGCAGACTCTCCATGTTGCGCTGGAATATGGCAGCTGCCGACCTGATGCCGAATGGGCATCGATTGTACATGAAAAGGCCTCGATGTGTATTGATGGTGGTGAGTAGCTTGGATTCCTCGGTCAATTCTTGCGTCATATACGCAGATGTGAGGTCTAATTTTGAGAAAAGTTTACCTCCAACCAACGTGGCAAATAAGTCCTCCGCTCTGGGTAGCGGGTACTGGTCCTGTAGGGAGACTCTGTTTATGGTAGATTTGTAGTCCCCACCGATTCGTACGGATCCATCAGGCTTCATGACTGGGATGATGGGACTTGCCCAGTCGTTAAATTCCACAAGTGATATAATGCCTTCCCGCAGAAGCCTGTCTAATTCATGTTCAATCTTTTCCCTCATCACATAGGGTACAGCTCTGGCCTTGTGATGGACCGGTCTAGCATCCTGTGTGATGTCGATTTTGACTTTAGCCCCTTTGAAAGTGCCCACACCTGGCTGAAAGAGATGTTCAAATCGCTTTATAACTGTTGAGCAGGAGGTCCGTTCCTCTAATAACATGGCATGGACATCATCCCATTTCCAGTTTAGTTTTGCCAGCCAGCTTCTCCCCAGCAGTGCTGGGGGGTCTCCGGGGACAATCTACAGGGGAAGTCGGTTCATTGTCCCTTTGTGTGTGACAGAGAGCATGGTGCTGCCGAGGACTGATACGATTTCTTTGGTATAGGTCCTTAGTTTGGTGTCGACCCTTGTGAGTTTTGGTCTGTCTCTTTTATGCAGCCACAGTTGTTCAAATTGTTGAGCGCTCATGAGAGATTGACTCGCTCCCGTATCCAGCTCCATGTTGACAGATATCCCGTTGAGTAGGACCCTCATCATTATAGGAGGCGTCCTGTTGTAGGAGCAGCGGCCATTGATCGTGTTGACCCGCTGTACACCGGTGTCCCGGGTACTGTCCCCACCATCTTCTGGTCCGCTTTCCGACCCATCCGATTCGTATACCAGCCCAGCTGCCGTTTTTTTGCACATGCGGGCCAAATGCCCTGTATATTCAAAATTTCTGCAAACAGCCTGCTGAAATCAACATCCCCTTGACGAGTGCCCACCCCCACACCTCCAGCACAGACCTGTTCCATTGTTCAAAGAGTTCCCAAAGAATGAGCTGCGTCTGGTTGATCTCTCTTGAGTTTCTCTCAGTTTGTAGTTGATTGCTCGCATTGTGGGTTGATGAGGTGTGAACAGCCGTTCCTGTGGCCCTTGACATCGAGAACCTGTTCTCCTGGTTTTGTCTGTGTGTGGGGGTAGCAGCTTGTTTAGTGTTATGAACTTCTTGTTCCAATATTTCGTTAGTTGTCATACCTGCATTGTAAATTAACCTCTTTTCTTCTTCCCCTACCAAGAATGTCTGTGCAACCAGTGCTGCTGCCTCTAAGGTCAGGTTCTTGGTCTCTATGAGCTTTCGGAATATGCCTGCATGGCCTATTCCTTCAATGAAAAAGTCTCTCAGCATTTCTCTCCTCAGTTCATCGGAGAACTCACATAAACTAGCCAACCTCCGAAGTTCCGCCACGAAGTCAGGTATGCTCTGGCCCACACAGCGTCTGTAGTTGTAGAACCTGTGTCTGGCCATGTGTAGGCTGCTCGCTGGCTTCAGGTTGTCTCTTACCAGTGTGCTCAATTCTTCAAACGACTTGCTTGCTGGTTTCTCGGGTGCCAACAGATCCTTCATTAAAGTGTATTTTTCGAGCCACAGCTGGTCAAGAGATGGGCTCTTCTCTTGTCTGCCTTATCGTCGCCTAACCAGTCTTTGGTTACAAAGCTTTGCTGGAGCCTTTCTATAAAGTCCTCCCAATTGTCTCCCGCATTGTACTTTTCATCTGATCCGTTGTTCGCCATTCTGTGGATTCTGTAATCCCATCCTCGTCGCCAACTGTAAAGTCCTGTCCCCTCAGTACAGATTCACATGAGGCATGCAGTGGAGTCAAGGTCACTCTGGACCTGCACCTTTATTTCACAGCTCTGGAATGCTGCACTTACCTGAGACCTGTCCTTATATACCTGTCTCTTGCAAGTGCACCCCTGGTGGTAAGGTATGCTGGTGGTTACAGGTCATTTCTTATTACAGTCATGTATAGCATGTTAGGATACAGTTATATATAATAGTGTAAAATACATGACAAATTGGAGTAATCCAGAGCCAAAATCACAAAATAAAGTGCTATCCTAAAATCTTCATTTTCTTCCTCATTTTATTCACACTGATTCTGTCTGGCTACACAATAGATTTTGTTTTTAAATGCAAGTTTCAGCAGATTTTTCTTGATGTGTTTACCCAGATTCTGCATTTACTTCCCCAGTTAAGTTTCCCACAGTTATCACCCCACAGCCTCTGCCTCATAATTTTTCAATTTTCTGAAACAAATCCATGTGACTTAAGCTTTTCACTTCACTTAAATTCAACCAGTGGAGCAGGAAACCTGCTTTGAGTTTCAATCCCTACAATTTAACTGTGACTGCAGGGAGCTTCCAGTTACTATTTCATCAACTCCGTTGAGTTTCTAGTCATTAAGATGTAACCAGTCCTGGAGGTAGCTTTTAGCTCTCACCTCCATTTTCCCTCCCACTAAATACAAATGTTTGTAACTGGAGGCTGCTTTTATACAGCCTGATGGGGCGCAAACAAGGGTTCAGTAAGAAAAGATGGGAAACTACATCAAAGCTGCCATGAAATTAACAGCGCCACCTACTGCATAGGATGTCTGCATCTTATATTTTCAACCATCACCACCTCAACGAGTAAATTCAGTGCAAGGCATTTTAAACAGTTTCACATTGTGTTGGGGACATCTCCTCCAGCCCTGTGCTGCACTCCTCTCTCTATGGAGCATCAGGCCATTGAGGAGAAGGCTGCTGGTGTGGTTGCTGCTGGTGAACCTCACCTTGGTGCAATTCTGAGGACCAAGGTGAGGCAGTATAAGCAGCACTCATGTGATGTAGTAGATGACAGGTCAAGGAGATCAGAGGGCCAATCCCTCTACATTCTGATAGATAGCAATATGGGGAGTGGCTTCCGAAATTTCAGAAATGACCTGCAAACTGCTGACATAAAATGTGGACAAAATGGAGTCAGCAATAGCCTTTCCATGAGGCAAGTAATGAGGTGTAACGTGTAATGTGCGAGTATTTGTGCTTCTCCCAGCTCTCAATGAATGGAGTCGCCAATAGCCACTGAGCTGCCACCTCCCTTTCACAGGCGAGGTACCCGAGCTGTGTGAATCTGTGCTCCTGCAGTAAAGTCAAAAGCTGGTGTTAAAAACCCCTCAAGGGTCTCTCAACACGCAGTTAATGACTTGAATGAGTTCACCCGTCTCTGCCAATCAGGTTCGTGTCGCACCTTCAAAGCCGCCAGAGTTAACTGCATGAGGTGGGAGGATAACGGTAATTCCCGACACGCTGACAATTCCCGGGATTTTATTTTATTTTTTTAAACTGTTGACTCGTCCCCAAACCCGCACGTTTGGCAACGGGAAAATTCCGGCCTGTTTGGTGCTGGCCAGTTCTTTTCTCCGTACCTCCAATCAGCAAGCAGCAGGTGGTTATTTTATTGCAACTCCTGAGTGGACTTTTTTGTAAACTGCTCCATGTGCTCTTATTAATTTGAACATAAGAACATAAGAAGAACATAAGAATTAGGAACAGGAGTAGGCCATCTAGCCCCTCGAGCCTGCTCCGCCATTCAATAAGATCATGGCTGATCTGGCCGTGGACTCAGCTCCACTTTCCCGCCCTCTCCCCATAACCCTTAATTTTTATGCCCTTAAAGGGGAGAGTTATGTTTCTGGTTACTCAAAATTTAGTCCTGTTCATGACAAAACTCATTTTAGTTGCTGAAATTTAATTCATAAAACTTAAAGGCTTAAGGCAATATTTGTCAATCTTTAAAATTATTTATCAGGATATGGGCATCGCTGGTAAGGCCAGGATATATTGCCCAACTCTGGCTGCGCTTAAGGTGGTGTTGGGCCACCGCCTTGAACGACTGCAGTCCGTGTGGTGAAGGTACTCCCACAGAACCATCTAAACTAAAAAGACACTTTGAAACAAAACATGGGGAACTCCTTGATTAACCTATTCAATAGTTTCAAAGAAATTGCCCCTTTAAGAGCTATGACCGCCTCAAAGATGCGGTCACGGGTCGGTAATGACTCTCCGCCTAGTCAGTGCGGATTAAGGACCATTCTGGGATTTGCAGTGGTAATCGCTACCGCGCCGCCCGTGATCCCACCCCGTTGGGCATGCACGGATCCACCCCCCCCCCCGACCGATGGCGACCCACTTTACGCCCCATGTGGGAAATTACCTCGCGAGAGCGGATCAGCCACCAGTCGGTGCCCCAGACACCTTTCCCCCACAGGAAGGTGTGTGTGCCTGGGCGGCATGTATGCCCTTAAAGGGGAGAGCGAACTGTCGCGGACACCATTATATTTTATTTGTCGGCCGACTGTCAGGTCGGCCCGATAATGGTGCCCATGGGTTCGGCAGGGCCGCCAACAGGATAGAGTTCCCCTTATCCTCACCTTTCACCCCAACAGCCTCCACGTTCAACAATTGGAAAAAGAAGGTTAGCGATGATATTTGGAGTGAAAAAGTTTCACAGTATGTGTATGGCAGGAAATTTGAGATATCCGCTGACAAGTCATTGCTCGGCTTGTTCAGTGTGGGGCAAGCAGTATCCCCCATGCCGTCGTCCAGAATTCAGGGATATGCCAATCGTTTGATCTACAAACCTGGACAGTTAAATGGTAATGCTGATGCATTGAGCAGATTACCCCACACGCTCGCCCGTGTACCTATTCCAGCTGATTCTGTCATGGTCACGAATCACCTGGAGTCAACTCCAGTCAGCCCTGAAAAAGTTTGTCCATGGACGGGACGAGATCCAATACTATCACAAGTGTGGTCATTCCTCAAGAACGGTTGGCCACAGGAATATGAGGATATGGCAATGAAGCCGTACATCTGTCACAAATATGAATTGAGCGTTCAAGATGGTTGCTTCATGTGGGGGTCACGAGTTGTTATCCCCCACAAGGTAGACAGCATATCGTTGAGGAATTACATGAATCACACTCGGGAATCTCGCGTATGAAGTCATTGGATCACAATTACCTATGATGGCCCAGTATGGACAAGGATCTGGAGGACAAATTTAAGCCATGTGCTGCTTGTCAAACCTCACGGAAATCACCTCCAGTCGCACCACTTCACTCCTGGGAGTGGCCCTGTTGGCCATGGTGACGCCTTCACATGGACTATGCAGGTCCATTTATGGGCCGAATGTTTCTGGTAATTGTGGACGCGCATAGCAAATGGCTTGATATTCACAACGCAACATCACAAGCTATAGAAAGCTATAGTGGAAAAGCTTTGTCAGACTTTCGTGACACACGGATTGCCAGAGATCATTGTCACTGATAATGGCAGTAATTTTACCAGTGCAGAGCTCAAGGAGCTCATGAGAAATAATGGTATTAAGATTGACAGATTGACAGATCAGCGCCTTTCCACTAGTTTTGCTGAAAGAGCAGTCATTCAAAGCTGGAATGAATGGAGGTAGAGTTGAAACAAAGGTATCGTGATTCTAGATGACATATCGCATTCCACGACAGGATGAAACGCCAAACATAGACGCGACTTGACTTAGTCCGTCCAGATGTCCAACATTGTGTTAACAAGCAGCTCGCACAGTAGGAGAATGATGATAAACATGCCAAACTTTGCTCGTTCAGTGTTAACACCGTCTATGTGCAAAACTTCGCTCATGGACCGAGATGGCTTGCAGGTCATATCACAGCGTTAATTGGTCATCTCATGTACAGTGTCCAATTTGAGGATGGACATGTGTGGAGACATCATATCGATCATATTCATTACCAACATGTTTCCACCCCTTCCATTATGGATCCAGTTTTCCCCACTTCGTCACCAGAGAGGGAGGAGATGATTGATGAACAACCGACAGTACAGGTTGATATTGCTCCAGACACTTTACAACAACCATTGATGAAAGAACCATGCCCAAAGCCAGTCAAGCAGACAAACCAATCGGACAATAAACCAGAACTGAACCTTGCAGATCAACGCGCGTTCGCATCAAACCGGATCGCTACAGTTCCCCACATCTGTGACTCTTAAGCAAAGTTTTGTGTTGACACATAAGTATAATTACAAGTACCCTATAAACACACTCTGGACAACAATGTGCAAATACTCAATCCTTGGACATTTAAGAGTATTATTGTTGTTTTCACCAATACCTTGTACAACAAAGACTTGTTTTCAGAACAACTGCATGTGTATAACAATGTTCATTAAAAATCTAAGTATCGGATTTTCCCAAACATGTTCTTTAAGTTCAACCCTCGAAGTTTTGGGATGAGTGTTCTAAAAGCGAAGGAGTTGTAGTAACCTGAAGTTAAGAGTTTGTCATAGCGATTGGTGATACTCAAAAGCATGGTCGCTAGCCATGTGATGGCATCCATCTTGTCTGGCAGTAAGTATTTGATTAAACTCCACAAGTTATTCCACCTAACTCAGTTGTGTGGGTGTATTTTGTATATTATAACATTTTGCGCATTCTATCATACATAAACTTGGTGATCCAAAACCCAGCTGCCCATATCTATAGCATTCGGCTCAGTTTCTATGGACTTTAATGACAAATATTGGATATAAGGACATATCTCTGCTGAAAGTTCAGCAGCCTGTTTGTAAAGATGGGAGTGGCCCAGGTGAACTGTGATGGATAGAAGATTCCAACCAGGCCCAACCTATCAAGGGGGATTGCTGTATAAACAGACTTCTTTGGGAAACAATGTCCCGAGAAGTCTACTCCCAACTGGTGAATAGCAGGAGATGGCTGGCCTATTGTCTGTATGGAAATGAGATCGGTTTGGAGATCAAAATCCATCACCTGCTATTTAAAGACATTGTATCTACATGGGCAAGTCCCGACAGGCAGGAAACCACACAAAGGGGAGCCACTCAATCCAAGATCGGCTGGAAGTGAAATCCACAATCGACCATTTTACAGGACATTCTCTAGAATGGCAGGCCACTCAAATAGAGCCCAAGGCAAGGGATCGATCAGCCCAGCCGCAAAAACAGACTAGGGTTTTTAAGGGATAAAAGGAAGCCGTTTTGAGAGTTCTCTCTCTCGCTACTTCGCTCGCCTCATCACTCTCACCAAGAAACAAGCACTCCGCGACGGGACAGGAGGACGGAACATCATGAAAAGCTGAGCCTTGCTCATCCACCCCAATATGGACCGCAATTCAAACTGGGACTTGAATACTGCATCGGCGGTACAGAACCAGGAGCCACATTGTACGGGAAGAAGCTGCAAGCAAGTCCACGGGCAATCGGGGTGAGCATTGTCCACACCTACACATCCTTAAGACCACTTAGCTGTGTGATGGGGCATAAGTCCTAGCCAAACCATAGGGGTTCAGTCTGGGAAGGTTTTTTTCTTGTGTACTGTAACTCCTTTAAAACACTCCCTAAAACCTACCTCTTTGAACAAACGTTTGGTGATCGGCCCTAATTTCTCCTTATGTGCCTTATCAAATTTTTGTCTTCTAACACTCCTGTGAAGCGCCTTGAGACGCTTTACGACGTCAAGAGTGCTATATAAGTAAAATGTGTTGTTTGGGACAAGCTGGCTCCTGGGGTGGAAGTTCCTTTCTGACCTGCTCAACTGTATCCAGTTATCCAATGGCCATCCTCTGGCCTTCTTCCACTCCTTATGTTATCCCGCCTGTGATAGTGACGGCATTTCGGCCCAAACTACAAATTCAACTTGCAAGTTCAAAGCTACAAGTTCAAAGCCTGCAAGGCCCACAGCCCATCCCCCAGCATGCCTTGGTTCTATGTCTCATAGCTTACATCGGCTGGATGTCGGCAGAAGCTTCATTTCCTTCACTCGTGAACAGGACTTCGTTGCTCTATCGACTACACTGTTTGACTTACTGGCTGAGGCTTTTTGCTCTGCTGTCGGTCGTCTCAAGCCTTTGCTCTCAATTCTTGTGTCAAATTAGTTTCTGATCTCCTGGACTTCGGAGGATATTGCTAGACTACGTTTCTACTTTGAATAGCACTGGATGACACTGGATTATACTGCTAGACTACCTTCTCCATCAGCTTGCTGCTAAAGTTTATTTTTCCTTTTAACTGTGGCTTGTCTCTGCTGAACTGGTTCTTCAGCTCTGCTGGCTCTTGCTAGCAGCTGCTGGTTCACTCGTCCTACTGGTTTTCAACTTTGCTGGTCGCTGGTGGTTTTACGGCGATATACCACGATCCACAAACTTGCATCAACTTCGCCATCATCTTTCTGCACCGCTACCAACTCTCCCACCGATAGCACATCTCGAATTCTCTACACTTCAAATAGCTTCTGGACTTTACTCGCCTGCTTCGGACAGCGGTTCATCGATGCTCCGTGCTGGCCCCATCCTCTTCATGTCGGCTTTGTCCTTCCATGGGACCTCGAACTTTGATACTGTTGCATCTCATTAACTACTACATTTAAACAAGCCTGTGTAACCTGAGCTTGTCCCATGTCCATTTGCATACACACTTTGGCTGCCACTCCGGACCTGAGCCATTCAATACTTTCCCACTTTTTACTCCTCTTTCCTTTTCTCTTGATCCCTCCCTGACCATTCTCTCCTGTCGTCATGCCTCATTTCATCTCTCAGATACTCTGCCCTCCCAAGTTCCTACCCCAATCCTTCATTACTCTTCCGCCTTCCTATTCTTCTGCTCCCATTCCAGGCTTGACTCCCTCCTAGGTAAGCCTACAACTTCACTCTGTGCCTCTCGGCATCCTACGCAGAGCCCATCGAGGCACTCGTCGCTGCCTCCTTACGAGCAGCAACCCAAACTGTCCCATCCTACTCTCACCAATCTTCACGCCCACTGGGGGCGAATCATGCCAATTTCCTCCCGTTCAACTCACCCACCCCCCAAGTGCTGACTCTGCACGCTGGCAGTGGGGCTGCCATCACCAACCCTCTCTGCATCTCCCTCCAAAATGTCCGTTCGCTTGAGAACAAGATCCTTCCCATTCCTGAGCTCATCGTGGATTATGGCATCAACACCATGGCCCTGACAGAAACTTGGTTGAGGGGTGATGACACCTTACTCTTAAAATGAAGCCTCTTCACCTGGCTGTACCTTCCACCACTTGACCCGCTCAGAGCGGTGTGGCTCTCATCACCAAATATTGGGAAGTCCGAAGCCTTTGTTTTTGGTCCCCGCCACAAATTCCGTTCCCTAGCCATTGACTGAGGCTGAACCAGACCGTTCGCAACCTTGGGGTCATATTTGACTTTGAAATAAGCTGTCGACCATATATTCGCAGCATAACTAAGACTGCCTATTTCCACCTCCGTAACATCGTACGTCTCCTCAGCTCTTGCCTCAGCTCATCTGCTGAAGCCTCGTCCATGCCTTTGTTACCTCTAGACTTGTCTGTCTCCCTCCCTCTGAACTTGCAACACACCGTTCGCTCAGATCCAATTCCAACATTGTCATTAAACCCGATTAGGATAGTGCTGTTTTTTGACCCCGACATGATGTTTTCAAATTTCAAAGTTGGAGTTGGCCCGACGTGATATTTTCGAAGTCTGTCAATTCAAAGTTGGTCCGACGCGATTTCAAATCACATTAAAGCTGGAGTTGCTTCGAGGAAGGGTTTCCCACACATTAGTTTGACGGGTGAGTATTCTCTTAGTTGTCGCGACTTAAAAAGGATTTCCAGTTAGCAATGGGAATGTTTCAAATGAGGTCCAGTCATTTCTTAATAAATGGATCGAGTCCAAAGGGATAGGACAGGAAACTATGGGCCCAAATTTTGCCCTCCGTTTTTTTTCACGCACCTCCAAGACTCCCGCCGACATTTTACTTCAAAAGCAGCGCCGAAAAAACTCCCTGCGACCATGGCTGATTCGTTGGCCATCTGTGGAGCTGGCGTGGCGTATAATGAAGGGGGGCGGAGCTAGGTCTGTGCTGGCCGCACAGAATCAGCAGGGGGGTGGGGCCTGATCTGAGTGACGGAGTGCTGGCAGCACACGCATGCGGATTGCAGCTTTCGCGCATGCTCAGTGGGGCAACAGTAAAAATGGACCATTGCCAAAGGGAGAAGCTCTGAGTTTTGGATGCCTGCTTGATGTTTGAAAGCTATAGAAATGCTGTTTGGAGTACTCAAGAACTCAGCTGCTAAACCGCCACAAGGAGTGTGCATAGGTGAGAATCATTCATTGCTGCAAGCAAAATAAGGACTGTGTGTTTTTAAAAATCAGAGTGTCAGTTCAATAGAGCAATGCAACACCGTGCGCCAAGAACGAAGAATTTCACACATCAAGAAGTGGAGGTACTAGTGAATGTAATCGAGGAAAGATGGCAGGAGCTGGATACGAACAACAGAGGCACAAAAGTGCCACCCAAAGAAATCAATAAACACTGGAACAAAGTTGCAGAAGATTACTGCGCAGTGGTGAATACCACGAGAATTGGAAGGCAGTGTGAAAAGAAATGGCAGGACCTTGGTCAAGCAGTTCGTGTAAGTAGTATTTTCATTTGTCAATGGAATTGCATCTGTAGATGTGACCATCTGTATATGTCCCACCCAGCAGAAAGACACCTTCTCTAACAAGTTATGTTTTCATCTTTGCAGACCAAATTGGCCCAAAAGGGAAAGACTCGAACAGGAGGAGGCCTGCCAAGTCTTCACCCACTGACACCCTTGGAAGAGAGGGTCGCTGCTTTGATGGGTCCTGCCTGGTAAAAAGCAATCAGTACTGCACAAGCTAGGTCCACATGCGAGGGAGAGGGTAAGTACAGAAAATTACGTGTGGCCCTTCAAATCAACCTGCTGCCTGGCCTGCTACATGTGAGCCTACTCATACCACCCATCCTGCCCCCTCCTCTGCTGCTAACCATTTGACTGTTCTGTTATATTTTGCAGAACCTGATGCCAATCCTGAAGATACAAAAGATTATTCAGACGCGGCGAGCCAGACCAACTTTGTAGCGGGGAGGGGGTAGCCATGGAGAGGTATGAAGGGGAGAATCTTGAACTTGCTTTGCCAAGCACTTCCATGATGTCTGATTCGTCATTCCGTGGTTTGAGCGCGGCCCAGTCCCTGCATAGTGCTTTAGGGTCTGGTTTGACATTCCGTGGTTTCAGCTCATTACAGTCCCTGCATAGTGGTTTAAAGTTTGGTCCGACATTGGATGCTTTCAAATGTCCAGAGGTTGCGGGTTCCAGTGCTGCTGAAATGCAGTATGGATCATTCAGTGCTCCAATATCCCAGTCTGCACCTCCCAGTGCTGCTGGAATGCAGTATGGAACACCCATGGCCACACCTTCCCAGCGAGCGCCTCACACTGGAGGGATTCCGCTAGCCAGACCCAGGGCAAAGCCAAGGAGAAATGTATCATGCTGTCCTGAGATGGAGAGTGCAACAGATGTGGCTCAGGTGATGGCATTGGGTATGGAGACCAATGAGCTCACCCGATCACTCGTGAACACCGTCAGTGGGGTGGGTGATGAGGTAACGACACTGACGGCAGAAATAGCAATAATGACACGGGACATGAGGGAGGACATTTCAGAGGCAGCGGGAACGACGGCACAGGACATCGGGGAGGGAATGTCACAGGCAACGGAAACAACGGCACAGGACATCGGGGAGGGAATGTCACAGGCAACAGAAACAACGGCACAGGCCATCTGGGAGGTAGCTGCTGCAATAAGGGAACACAATCAGGCCAATCCACTGCCACTCCCACGGCGATCCCCGCACTAGTCTCTGTAGAGACCCAAGCCGGAACCACCCCCCCCACCCTCGACCACCACCAATCCCACCCCCCATGAAGCAGTACACATTCACCGAGATGTGGATCTGAGATGGTGCAGCCTTTCTTTGCTGCTGTTGTTTTTGTTGATTTTATTCTTGTAACTGTTTTCTAATGTAAATTGTTTTGTAAGTTTTGTAACTTTACAACTTAAGTGATCTTAGGGTTTTTAAGTGATCTTAGAGTGTAAATGTTCTCACATTTTGGAAGTTATTTAATTTCACACATAAAAGTGATCTTGAAGTTTAAGTGATTTTAGAGTGTAAGATTTTTCACATTGAAATTGTTTTGTAACTATTGTAACTTTACAAGTTTATAAGTGATCTTAAAGAATATTAAAGAACAGTTTGATTTTAAAAAATTACACTAAAGTAAAGTACATTCTAAAATTTTCAATAACTTTTCAATAATATTTTTTTACATTGAAACGGAATCACGTTCCATTAACACAACACACAGCCCAGCTCTTCTGACTCACCAAAGGTAAGAAACCCAAACGTCTTTTGTTCTCTCTCCGTGCCCCCCTTCAGTCATGTGACTTCTCTATTCCTCCTCTATCCCTCCTCAGCAGCACCCCACCACCCCCCCACCGTCCCAAGCCTGCAGAGTTCAGCCTTCTCCGCCCCCCCACAGCCTACCGCGTTCTCCCAATTCTTGCCCTGACCGAATGGACTCCAGCATGGCCAGCCTTCAGTTTCAGGTAGGATTTGATGCAGTACTTTTATTTGTTACTTTAATTATTTACTTCACTTTATTTTTTATTGAATGGTTATTACTGCTTGTGTTTTGTTTGGTGCTTGGTGGTGCTTGAAATGTTGTTTAGGTGCAGGGTTCCTTCTATTTTTATTTGTTATTTATTGATTGCTTATTACTTTGGTCTTGGTGCTTTTGAGGCAGGGTTCCTTCTATTTTATTTGTTAATTAATTACTTATTACGCTTTGGTGCTTGCTGGTGCTTTAAATGTAGTTACTTGCACCGATGCCTTAACTGTAAGTAACGTCAGTCTGTGCGGACAAAAGTGGACACATACGCTGCTCTAGGTTAGTTTAATACAACTTTTCTGGCCAAATTGGCATAAATGGTCTAAGTGGCTGGGAATGCCTCCTTTTGAAAAAAAAACTGAACGAACAAAAAACCTAACTATCTCACTTACACTGGCGCAAATTAAATGGCCATATTTGCAACTAAAAAGATACACCAGAAAAATCAAGTTACACCAAAACACTCATGAAGAAATTTGGGCCCAATGTCAGGAGAATGGAGAACATGGCAGTCCTTAGTGGAGTGTGTACGGTTGAAACAAAATTAGTGTTGGGGTTAAAAAGTGATGAGAAAAATGTTAGTGTAACAGTGACTAATGCTGGGGATTCAAAACTGACAAGAGGCTGAGGGCAGAAATAGAGAAGGCATGGCCACCCGCTCCTCTGGGCTACAGGTCTTGCTCCAGCAGTGGACAAATGTCTGTGACAATACACTTCCGGTGTCCTTGACGACTACGTGTGCGGGAAGTGTATCCGCCTCGAGCTCCTGACGGTCCGCGTTACGGAATTGGAGCTGAGGGTGGATTCACTCTGGAGCATCCACGATGCTGAGAATAACGTGAGTATCACGTGTAGTGAGTTGGTCTTACCGCAGGAGAAGGGTCCTCAGCCAGCTAGGGAATGGAAGACCAGCAGGAAGAGTAGTGCAAGGAAGGTAGTGCAGGGGTCCCCTGTGGTCATCCCCCTGCAAAACAGATACACCGCTTTGAGTACTGTTGGGGGGGATGACTCATCAGGGGAGGGCAGCAGCAGCCAAGTTCATGGCACCGTGGCTGGCTCTGCTGCACAGGAGGGCAGGAAAAGAGTGGAAGTGCGATAGTGATAGGGGATTCAATGGTGAGGGGAATAGATAGGCGTTTCTGCGGCCGCAACCGAGACTCCAGGATGGTATGTTGCCTCCCTGGTGCAAGGGTCAAGGATGTCTCGGAGCGGGTGCAGGACATTCTGAAATGGGAGGGAGAACAGCCAGTTGTCGTGGTGCACATTGGTACCAATGACATAGGTAAAAAAAGGGATGAGGTCCTACGAAACGAATTTAAGGAGCTAGGAGCTAAATTAAAAAGTAGGACCTCAAAAGTAGTAATCTCGGGATTGCTACCAGTGCCACGTGCTAGTCAGAGTAGGAATTGCAGGATAACGCATATGAATACGTGGCTTGAGCAGTGGTGCAGCAGGGAGGGATTCAAATTCCTGGGGCATTGGAACCGGTTCTGGGGGAGGTGGGACCAGTACAAACCAGACGGTCTGCACCTGGGCAGGACCGGAACCAATGTCCTAGGGGGAGTGTTTGCTAGTGCTGTTGGGGAGGAGTTAAACTAATATGGCAGGGGGATGGGAACCAATGCAGGGAGACAGAGGGAGACAAAAAGGAGGCAAAAGCAAAAGACAGAAAGGAGATGAGGAAAAGTGGAGGGCAGAGAAACCCAAGGCAAAGAACAAAAAGGGCCACTGTACAGCAAAATTCTAAAAGGACAAAGGGTGTTAAAAAAACAAGCCTGAAGGCTTTGTGTCTTAATGCAAGGAGTATCCGCAATAAGGTGGATGAATTAACTGTGCAAATAGATGTTACCAAATATGATGTGATTGGGATTACGGAGACGTGGCTCCAGGATGATCAGGGCTAGGAACTCAACATCCAGGGGTATTCAACATTCAGGAAGGATAGAATAAAAGGAAAAGGAGGTGGGGTAGCATTGCTGGTTAAGGAGGAGATTAATGCAATAGTTAGGAAAGACATTAGCTTGGATGATGTGGAATCTATATGGGTAGAGCTGCAGAACACCAAAGGGCAAAAAACGTTAGTGGGAGTTGTGTACAGACCTCCAAACAGTAGTAGTGATGTTGGGGAGGGCATCAAACAGGAAATTAGGGGTGCATGCAATAAAGGTGCAGCAGTTATAATGGGTGACTTTAATATGCACATAGATTGGGCTAGCCAAACTGGAAGCAATACGGTGGAGGAGGATTTCCTGGAGTGCATAAGGGATGGTTTTCTAGACCGATATGTTGAGGAACCAACTAGGGGGGAGGCCATCTTAGACTGGGTGTTGTGTAATGAGAGAGGATTAATTAGCAATCTCATTGTGCGAGGCCCCTTGGGGAAGAGTGACCATAATATGGTGGAATTCTGCATTAGGATGGAGAATGAAACAGTAAATTCAGAGACCATGGTCCAGAACTTAAAGAAGGGTAACTTTGAAGGTATGAGGCGTGAATTGGCTAGGATAGATTGGCGAATGATACTTAAGGGGTTGACTGTGGATGGGCAATGGATTTAGAGACCGCATGGATGAATTACAACAATTGTACATTCCTGTCTGGCGTAAAAATAAAAAAGGGAAGTTGGCTCAACCGTGGCTATCTAGGGAAATCAGGGATAGTATTAAAGCCAAGGAAGTGGCATACAAATTGGCCAGAAATAGCAGCGAACCCGGGGACTGGGAGAAATTTAGAACTCAGCAGAGGAGGACAAAGGGTTTGATTAGGGCAGGGAAAATGGAGTACGAGAAGAAGCTTGCAGGGAACATTAAGGCGGATTGCAAAAGTTTCTATAGGTATGTAAAGAGAAAAAGGTTAGTAAAGACAAACGTAGGTCCCCTGCAGTCAGAATCAGGGGAAGTCATAACAGGGAACAAAGAAATGGCAGACCAATTGAACAAGTACTTTGGTTCGGTATTCACTAAGGAGGACACAAACAATCTTCCAGATATAAAAGGGGTCAGAGGGTCTAGTAAGGAGGAGGAACTGAGGGAAATCTTTATTCGTCGGGAAATTGTGTTGGGGAAATTGATGGGATTGAAGGCCGATAAATCCCCAGGGCCTGATGGACTGCATCCCAGAGTACTTAAGGAGGTGGCCTTGGAAATAGCGGATGCATTGACAGTCATTTTCCAACATTCCATTGACTCTGGATCAGTTCCTATGGAGTGGAGGGTAGCCAATGTAACCCCACTTTTTAAAAAGGAGGGAGAGAGAAAACAGAGAATTATAGCCTCAGTAGTGGTTAAAATGATGGAATCAATTATTAAGGATGTCATAGCAGCGCATTTGGAAAATGGTGACATGATAGGTCCAAGTCAGCATGGATTTGTGAAAGGGAAATCATGCTTGACAAATCTTCTGGAATTTTTTGAGGATGTTTCCAGTTGAGTGGACAAGGGAGAACCAGTTGATGTGGTGTATTTGGACTTTCAGAAGGCTTTCGACAAGGTCCCACACAAGAGATTAATGTGCAAAGTTAAAGCACATGGGATTGGGGGTAGTGTGCTGACATGGATTGAGAACTGGTTGGCAGACAGGAAGCAAAGAGGAGGAGTAAATGGGTACTTTTCAGAATGGCAGGCAGTGACTAGTGGGGTACCGCAAGGTTCTGTGCTGGGGCCCCTGCTGTTTACATTGTACATTAATGATTTAGACAAGGGGATTAAATGTAGTATCTCCAAATTTGCGGATGACACTAAGTTGGGTGGCAGTGTGAGCTGCGAGGAGGATGCTATGAGGCTGCAGAGTGACTTGGATAGGTTAGGTGAGTGGGCAAATGAATGGCAGATGAAGTATAATGTGGATAAATGTGAGGTTATCCACTTTGGTGGTAAAAACAGAGAGACAGACTATTATCTGAATGGTGACAGATTAGGAAAAGGGAAGGTGCAACGAGACCTGGGTGTCATGGTACATCAGTCATTGAAGGTTGGCACGCAGGTACAGCAGGCGGTTAAGAAAGCAAATGGCATGTTGGCCTTCATAGCGAGGGGATTTGAGTACAGGGGCAGGGAGGTGTTGCTACAGTTGTACAGGGCCTTGGTGAGGCCACACCTGGAGTATTGTGTACAGTTTTGGTCTCCTAACTTGAGGAAGGACATTCTTGCTATTGAGGGAGTGCAGCGAAGATTCACCAGACTGATTCCCGGGATGGTGGGACTGACCTATCAAGAAAGACTGGATCAACTGGGCTTGTATTCACTGGAGTTCAGAAGAATGAGAGGGGACCTCATAGAAACGTTTAAAATTCTGACGGGTTTAGACAGGTTAGATGCAGGAAGAATGTTCCCAATGTTGGGGAAGTCCAGAACCAGGGGTCACAGTCTAAGGATAAGGGGTAAGCCATTTAGGACCGAGATGAGGAGAAACTTCTTCACCCAGAGTGGTGAACCTGTGGAATTCTCTACCACAGAAAGTTGTTGAGGCCAATTCACTAAATATATTCAAAAGGGAGTTAGATGAAGTCCTTACTACTCGGGGGATCAAGGGTTATGGCGAGAAAGCAGGAAGGGGGTACTGAAGTTTCATGTTCAGCCATGAACTCATTGAATGGCGGTGCAGGCTAGAAGGGCTGAATGGCCTACTCCTGCACCTATTTTCAATGTTTCTATGTTTCTATGTGATGACCTGGAACGAAGCCTGAGCCTCCTTTGGCAGTGCTGCTTAGTCATGTTGAGCAAGTTCGTCCTTTGCCTGTATACCCTATGTTGGGGGCGCAATGCAGACCTGCGCTGATGTCCTCTGTCCTGTGCAGTATCAGTGGTTGAGAAGGTTGGTGGTGGTGTTGGTGCTCACCGTATTCCGGTTCTGAAGACCAAGGTGAGACAGTATAAACGGCACCTATGCTAAGTAATAGATGGCGGGTCAAGTCGAGATGAGAGAAGCAAGCTGTCAATGGTGTGATAGGTTTTACCAATGAGGTGATAGTGGATCCGACTTTGCTAAAAGATTTGCAAACTCTAGAAAGTTAAATCTGTGGTGACAATGCACTCAGCAATAGCATCTGCCTTCGCAAAATAACCAGCTGTCAGGTGCGAGTTTTTATTGTACTTTTTATGCTGTGCACTAATGAGCTGGATCAAAGGCCACTCAACTTCCGACGCAGGTTCACAGACGTGGTTCCCAGGCTGCGTGATTTCCGTCGTCATCCAAGGAAATTTGAAAAGGTAGGGCTAGAGAGGTTTAAGGTTCTGACATGTAGCTAATTATCTAAATGACCTCAGCTGACTCTGCCGTTCGGGTCGCTGTCACATGGGCCCCAAGGGAAAGGCGCATGGGGACAGGATGACGACGGATTACCGAACTGCTCCAAACTAGTTCAAATTACCCTCCCAAGTGGCCTCCAGTTGCGCCCACACGAATGTCACAATGTTCAGGCAAAGGTTTTTTACAAAGCATGTGTGAATGTGTGGTAGGGGATTCTATTGTAAGGGGAATAGATAGGCGTTTCTGCGGCCGCAATCGAGATTCCAGGACTCCCTGGTGCAAGGGTCAAAGATGTCTTGGAGCGGCTGCAGGACATTTTGGAGGGGGGAGGGTGAACAGCCAGTTGTCGTGGTGCATATGGTACCAACGATATCAGTAAAAAATGGGATCAAGTCCTACAAGCTGAATTTAGGGAGCTAGGAGTTAAATTAAAAAGTAGGACCTCAAAAGGTAGTAATCTCAGGATTGCTAGCAGTGCCACGTGCTAGTCAGAGTGAGAATAGCAGGATAGTTAAGATTAATACGTGGCTTGAGGAATGGTGCAAGAGAGGGATTCAAATTCCTGGGACATTGGAACCGGTTCTGGGGGAAGTGGGACCAATAAAAACCGGACGGTTCTGCACCTGGGCAGTACCGGAACCAATGTCCTGGGGGGAATGTTTGCTAGTGCTGTTGGGGAGGGTTTAAACTAATATGGCAGGGGGATGGAAATTTATGCAAGAAGACAGATGGAAGTAAAATGGGGGCAGAAGCAAAAAAGGTAGAAAGGAGATAAGGAAAAGTGGAGGGCAGAGAAATCAAAGGTAAGAATCAAAAAGGGCCACATTACAACATAATTTTAAAAGGACAGTGTTAAAAAAACAAGCCTGAAGGCTCTGAGTCTCAATGCGAGGAGCATTCGTAATAAGGTGGATGAATTAAAAGCATAGGCAACTGTTAACGGATATGATGTAATTGGATTATGGAGACATGGCTCCAGGGTGACCAAGGCTGGGAACTCAACATCCAGAGGTATTCAACATTCAGGAAGGATAGACAGAAAGGAAAAGGAGGTGGGGTAGCATTGCTGTTTAAATAGGAGATTAACGCAATAGTAAGGAAGGACATTTGCTCGGATGATGTGGAATCTGTATGGGTAGAGCTGCGGAACACCAAAGGGCAGAAAACGCTAGTGGGAGTTGTGTACAGACCACCAAACAGGGGGGATAGCATCAAACAGGAAATTAGGGATGCGTGCAATAAAGGTACAGCAGTTATCGTGGGTGACTTTAATCTACATATAGATTGGGCTAACCAAACTGGTAGCAATACGGTGGAGGAGGAATTCCTATAAGGGATGGTTTTCTAGACCAATATGTCGAGGAACCAACTAGAGAGCAGGCCATCCTAGACTGGGTCTTGTGTAATGAGAGAGGATTAATTGGCAATCTTGTTGTGCGAGGTCCCTTGGGGAAGAGTGACCATAATATGGTAGAATTCTTCATTAAGGTGGAGAGTGACACAGTTAATTCAGAGACGAGGGTCCTGAATTTAAAAGAAAGATAACATCGATGGTATGAGACATGAATTGGCTAGGATAGACTGGCGAATGATACTTAAAGGGTTGACGGTGGATAGGCAATGGCAGACATTTAGAGATTACATGGATGAGCGTCAACAATTGTACATCCCTGTCTGGGGTATAAGTAAAACGGGAAGGTGGCTCAATCGTGGCTAACAAGGGAATTAGAGAAATTAAGGAAGAGGCATATAAATTGGCCAGAAAAAGCAGCAAACCGGAGGACTGGGAGAAATTTAGAATTCAGCAGAGGAGGACAAAGGGTTTAATTAGGAGGGGGAATAGATTATGAGAGTAAGCTTGCAGGGAACATAAAAACTGACTGCAAAAGCTTCTATAGATATGTGAAGAAAAAACAATTAGTGAAGACAAATGTAGGTCCCTTGCAGTCAGAATCAGGTGAATTTATAATGGGGAACAAAAATGGCAGACCAATTGAACAAATACTTTGGTTCTGTCTTCACTAAGGAAGACACAAATCTCCCTCCGGAAATACTAGGGGACCGAGGGTCTAGCGAGGAGGAGGAACTGAAGGAAATTCTTATTAGTCAGGAAATTGTGTTCGGGAAATTGATGGGATTGAAGGCCGATAAATCCCCAGGGCCTGATAGTCTGCATCCCAGAGTACTTAAGGAAGTGGCCCTCGAAATAGTGGACGCATTGGTGGTCATTTTCCTACATTCTATAGACACTGGATCAGTTCCTATGGATTGGAGGGTAGCTAATGTAACACCACTTTTGAAAAAAAAGAGGGAGAGAGAAAACAGGGAATTATAAATCGGTTAGCCTGACATCAGTAGTGGGGAAAATGTTGGAATCAATTATTAAACTCGGAATTTGGTAAGTGAGGGAATTCAGTACATTGAGGGAAGTGTTGCTGTTCTGGTACTTCAAGTAACAAGGGGGGGGCGGGGGAAATTGATTATCAACCATGTTGAGATGGTAATATTAGTGCTGACGGTCGGGAAATTGATTTTTATCCGCTCTAAGAGGGGATAGCAGCGCTAAATAAAGCGCTCCACGCTTCTCAGGGCGATAGTATCGCCAAGGGCAGTGCAGCGCTAGTCAGCTGTGCTCATATCCAGACTCATCAGACATGCTGGCTCCAACTGGATCTTTAACAGGAGTGGCTATGATGCCACACAGCCTCAAACTCACCATTCCATCTCTGCTGTTGAAGGAGCAACATGGCTGCTCAGGCATAAAGACTATGTACTACGCGCCTCAGCGACGATGTCCTTCAGGCTCTTGCGGAGGCGGTGGAGAGGAGACAGGCCTCCATGTTTCCTGAGACTGGCAGGGGGCCAATGCCAGCCACCTATGGAGGCAGGTAGTGCATTGTGTCTGCCAGGTGTATGGGGGACAGGACAGCGACACAATGTCGCAAGAAGTTTAATGACCTCACTCAGGTGGTCAGGGTGAGAACATTCTTCCACAACCTCTGCATGCCACAATGTCAAGACAATTATTTGTCGAGATATTGGCACGACACAGTCCTTAATTCATGCTCGCTCTGCCTGGGACACTCTTACTCCAAAAGAGATTCAGCATCCTATAACCCTACTGAACACAGGATGAATTCCAATAAAATTGCAAGCAATTTAAAATTTTAGCAACTCAACTTTTGGTAATTGCACTGAAAAGCTGAGATACTAAAATAAGATATGGAGACCTGTTCCATACAGATAAGAATAAAATATTCTGAATGTCCAAGCATATGCGCTATTCTATTTTCTGCAATTTTGTGAAATAATAGTTATACAACAGTAATGAGTTGTAATTAAATTAAAATGTACAACCCATGATAAACACAGTTCTTATGAAATGTCACTGCTCAACTGCACAGCCAACATCCATAATAAATGGAGATATGTATTTGGAATAATGCTTTAAATAAAACATTGCAGTTTTGCATTTTATTAAAACCTAGAAAACAAATGGGAATAAGTTTACAAGAGCAAATGGAAACTGTAATGTATGTAAACCTGTAAATACCATGTCTAACCACCAGAGGGCTTATTCCCTGGAGTCCCAAGAGATCCCACAATCCCTTGGGAGCACCTGTATATAAGAAGGCTTCAGAGGCTGGAGAGGCACTCGGAGGTCTGTAATAAAGGACTACGGTCACACCTTACTTTGAGCTTGCAGTATCTAGTCTGACTCATTATTCAAGATGCAACAGAAACTACAGGGAGCAGTAACGGTCTCTGTGTCATTATATGATCGGGGCCCAGGAGAGGCATGAGTTCGGAGCCAGAAGAGGCGAGGGCCCAGGGGCAGCATGGGCCAGCCCACACTGCGATATGTATGCGCACTAGATCCATGCGGCAGAGCAGGTCTCCAATCTTCTTGGATAACCATTGCCACTGGACCAACACCTAGTTCTGTCAAGCCCCTATGGTGGCTGGTGTGCAACGGCCACCACACGTTAAAAAAATCCAAGCACAGGCATCTTCCACCCTTCAGGATGTAGTTCAGGATCTGGAATATTAGGTCCTACATTGAAACACCTGTGAACTCATCCTTTTTTGACGTGGAAGCAAGTCATCCTCGTTTCGAGGGACTGCCTATGATGATGATGACACAGTCCTTAGAGATTAGGTTAGTAGAGGGATCTGCACTGTGTGATGCACCTGGGCCTAGCGGGTAGTCAAGGGAAAAGAGGGAGTCAGGAGCCATCTCCCCGGAGGGCGAGTTCGCACACGAGTTCTGCTGCAGCACAGGCAGAAGCAACACAATGTCTTCGTGCTGTAATGGAGTCAATGGTTGCTTGTATGCACGTTCAGACTGCATGCCACGCAAGCTGACTGCTGCCATCGCCACCAGGGATCTCACTGTGTCGCAGCAGCCCAGCAATCTGTCCTGCAACAGATAGGTGGAGATGCTGAGGTACTGGTCTGGGGCGAGGGGTGGGGTGGCAGTGGATCGATAGAGCAGGAACCTGCAGGATGACAGCATTCCGATCGCACCACTACCATGGCACTTGTCGCTGCCGGTCACCGAGCCAGTCCAGACTGCTGCTGCCCAGCCTGAGATGGTGCAGTCTGCAGCCAAGCCTTCTAGGTCCAGCACTGGTCAAGGGCATCCTGAAAGACCATCTGTAGTCTCTGGCCATGACACAGAGCAGCCTTATAACAGCCATGCTGCAGTCACAGGGGACACATTTCGGAATATTAGAATATCAATGTAAAGAGGACATATAAGGAAATGCACATAGGTGATGAATAAATACACATTTTTACATTTTATAAATGTTGATTGGAATGTTTATTGTTCTCTCTCATTTCAGTTTTGGGATTTGTTATGGAGGGGCAAGTTAATGTGATGATGGGAATGTCCAGAGGAACCGGAAAGTGGAATGGAAATCATTGTGGTGAGATGGTTGCAGACCTCCCTTGCAGGATCACGATGGAGTCGCTACCTCCTCCATCGTAGGTGTTGCTGCTCCTCCTAAAGTTGCTCCTCCTCCTTTAAATAGCGTTCCTCCAGCCAACTCAACAGCTGAAACTGCTGTTGTCACCGTGAGGCGGTAAGTGAGGGTTCGCAGCTGAATTTCACTACCAGAGTGGTAACAGGGAGCTGCCCAATTCTTCCTCCTCATCCCTTTAAGCAGCCATCAGTTAACAACTCTGCAAGCCTGTACAGACTGTTTTTTCACGGCGGAGAGTCCGATCAGTAGCAAGTTCTATGACCCTGATCACCATTGAAGGAAAGTTCATCCTACGAGAATTAATGACAGCCATGAAGAAGGAGCTGAAAATCCCCCAAGATCCCAGAGGAGTATCTCCTGAGATGGATCCGTTGGCACAACTCACTACATCACCTTAAGAACATCCATATTCAAAGGTGTTACCAACCACCAGACTTTGGCCCCATTAAACAAAGAGATCCACGTTTTCTCAGATGCCAGCAATCTCGCCATAGTGGCAGTTGCTTATCTACGGTTCACCAACGAAAACAACCAAGGGGACCTCTGATTAACTTATTCAATATTTTCAAAGGAAGCAATGGGAATTAAAGTTAGCAATTGTTGGTCAACTACTCTGAATGATAAGGCACAAGTGACATATTTGGTTACATACTGCGTGGCCAGAGAGAATGGCCATACAGTTGCCAAAAAACATATTCTTCCCGTATTTCCGGATATGCTGCCTACAATTTTCAATGAGTGATCTGCTGAAAAATTAAGTATTCTTCTCCGTAACAACACAGTATCTCAGTGAGTATGGTCCATGACAGAGCATAGAAGCCAGACTTATTACTTGGTGACAGTCAGCCAGGAATTTTGGTATCCAACTTGACAAGCATACTGTCAGTAACGATGTTTCGAAAAGGCAGGATTAATGGTAAAGGAGGGTGGATAGCCAATAATAAAGGCTGACTTAAGGACAGTAGAGAGAAAGGATCTTGGCTCTTGTTAGCTTGAATGTTTTCTCGGAAGAATCACTCAACACTCAGAGTCGGTTCCAACGCCAATGCGGCCATTATTTTCGCTAGCGGGGAGGAAGCCTCAGGACTGGATCCAGGCACTTCTCTCCGACGAACAAAGAAACTCATCGATATTTATATGTTTTACAATAGTTCTTTACAGTTACTCAGCCCACTTCGGCTGGACACAATCCAATCATAACGATTATAGATTACATATAGGTTTCTTTAAACCAATAGAATTCTCCTGATATTTCAGGGGCTGTATGTTCGTTTTTTGTCAGCTCGGGCTGATTAATGACCTCGTTATGTGAGGTGCCCCCCCCCGCTTATCTCTGTTCCTCGGGCTCTGCCGTGTGAAGTCCTTAGTCAAAGGACATTCCACATCATGTACTATAATGGTTCGTTTAGTTATCTTGTCTGAAGTGAGTGAGCTAAGGCATTCCCGGTAGTGGACCTCACAGGGTCATTGCTCGGTCAGCCCCAGTTCATTACTTGACTAACTGAGTACCCATCATGCTTGGGCAGCCATTTTATATGTGGCCACTTTAAACTTATATGAGTTTAGATATATTCAGCAGGTGCCTAATGCCTAGTGTTTTGATATATTCAGCAGGTGCCTAATGCCTACAACAGCTCTGAAGATCAAGAAGTAGAACCAGTATGGGTGGAGTTAAGGAATATACTAGTCCCACCAGAAAACACTGGTTGGACTAGTATATAGGCCCCCTAACAGTAACTATACCGTTGGACAGAATATTAATTATAAGACTACATTTTCTTTTTTTCTCATCTCATTTTTCTGCTAATAACTGCTTGCAAACTGCTCGACCATTTTTAAATGACCCAAAATACTGTGTGAAGTTAAAAGACTGTCATGAGTTTAACACCTCACAGTTAAAAAACATTTGTCTGGGAACTGTGCAAAAGACTGTCCAGGTGATCGAAGATTTCCTTTGTCCTCGCAGCTCAGAACTGCAAAAATAGACCTTCCAGGAGATAAAGGAATTCATATACTCTCCTAACTGATAGAAAACCAAAGATACTCGCACGAGATCATGGTCAACGATTGGAAATTAACTCCATCATTCTCTTGGCAACTAACCAGGTGCCAGTTCTCTTGACCGCCACAGTTCCCACTTTCTCTTGTGTTACAGCTATGTTGTACTGTTTTTCTGGATGTCTGCCCAACATATGTGTATGTAATGGTCTAGCATTGAAACAAAGGAATGTTCTTAAATGAATCGTTCTCTTAACTTCTGAATCATCATATCATGTTCCTTCAATCCCCAAACAAAGGAAATGTGTAACAATGACCTGTTTTCCAAAATGAAGATGACAGCGGTATTTATCAGTTAGGAGATAGGCAATTTTAACCATAAGGGATAGGTTGATGACGTTATGCATGTAAACATTGTAACTGTGTAAGACTTGCCACCAGAGGGCGCAAATGTTGGCGGCCCAAAGGTCACCTGCACACCTCGTGCAAGGGAGTATAAAAAGATTGTCTGCCATCTTGCTTAGGTACTCTGGAGTTGTATTAAAGAGAATAAGGTCACATCAGTTTTAGCTCACAGTCTCGTGGAGTTCTTCCATACCCAACAATTGGCGACGAGTAACAGATTGCGAATATTCACACGGTCATGGCTGCCATTGGTATTTGAGAGAGATTTGTAGAGGGTGATGATTGGGAAGCCTTCGTTGAGCATCTCGACCAGTCTTCATGGCCAACGAGCTGGATAGGGCGATAAAGCGATCAAGCGCAGGGCGATTCTCCTCACCGTGTGTGGGTCCACAATATACGGCCTCAAGAATCTGCTAGCACCGGAGAAACCAGCGGAGAAGATATATACAGAGTTGTGTATGCTGGTTCTGAACCATCTCAAGCCGAAGGAGTGTGTCTTTAATGGCCAGGTATCGCTTCTACACACACCAGTGCTCCGAGGGCCAGGATGTAGAGAGTTATGTCGCTGACCTGAGACGCCTTGCGGGAACTTGCGAATTTGCTGGATTTTTGGGTGAAATGTTGCGGGCCTTTTTCGTGCTTGGCATCAGCTATGAGGTCATTCTTCGCAAGTTGCTGTCCACCGAATCCCAAGACCTGAGCAAGGCCATCACGATAGTCCAGGCATTCATATCCACAAGCGATAATATCAGAAAGATATCTTCCCAGCATCGAAGCTCACTGGCAAGTACTGTTCATAAAATAACATCGCTAGCAGGCAGAACTGCATATGGCAGGGCCTACACGTCTGCAGCTGCAAGACCTAGGATGACTCAGAGTAAGCCATCGGGCATGAACGCAAATCCATTAGCACCATGTTGGCTAATCATCGAGCCCATCAATGTCGATTCAAGCACTACGTGTGCAAAGGCTGTGAAACAATGGGGCACCTGCAGCGAGTGTGCAAGAGTGCTGCGCCTCACCACGTGGCAGAGTCGGCAGAGGATGATCGATCCAGCACGGATCATGCAGAACAAACAAGAGAGGCAACTCAACCCGAGGAAGAAGTGTATGGGGTACACACCTTCACCACCAAGAGCCCTCCTATCATGCTGAAAGTCAAATTGAACGGTATTCCGGTATCAATGGAGTTGGACACAGGGCGAGTCAGTCAATTATGAGTCAGAAGGCTTTTGAGGAACTGTGGGGCAACAAGGCCAAAGGCCCAAAATGAGCCCGATTCAGACAAAGCTGCGCATCTACACCAAAGAGCTCATACCAGTCATTGGCAGTGCGGCAGTTAAGGTATCGTATGGTGGAGCTGTGCATGATTTATCATGCGATGGCCCAATGCTATTCAGGAGAAGCTGGCTGGAAAAGATTCAATGGAACAGGGACGACATCAAAGCACTATCTTCAGTGGATGATGCCTCGTGCGCCCAAGTGCTGAGCAAGTTTCCATCGCTATTTGAACCAGGCATCGGCAACTTCACAGGCGCCAAGGTGCAGATCCATCTAGTCCCCGATGCAAGGCCCATTCATCACAAGGTTCGAGCAGTTCCATATATGATGAGGGAGAAAGTCGAGATTGACCCGGACAGACTTCAACGAGAGGGAATCATATCGCCAGTCAAGTTCAACGAGTGGGCCAATCCAATTGTTCCGGTGTTGAAAAGCGATAGCACGGTCAGAATCTGCGGAGACTACAAGGTAACGATCAACCGAGTATTGTTACAAGACCAGTACCTGCTACCCAAGGCGGATGACCTGTTCGCAACGTTAGCAGGGGGGAAGTCATTCACCAAGTTGGACCTAACCGCCGCCTATATGACACAGGAGCTGGCTAAATCTTCAAAAAGATTGACATGTATCAACATGCACAAAGGAGTGTTTCTATACCACAGGTGCCCTTTTGGGATTCACTCGACTGCTGCCATTTTCCAGACGAACATGGAGAGTCTGCTGAAATCTGTTCCATGCATCGTTGTGTTTCAAGACGACATCCTGATCACCAGTCATGACACCATCGAACACCTGCACAACCTGGAAGGGGCTCTAAGTCAACGAGACAGAGTGGGACTCAGGCTGAAATGCTCCAAGTGTGTTTTCCTGGTGCCAGAGGTCGAATTTTTGGGGAGAAAGATTGCGGCAGACGGCATCAGACCCACGGACTTAAAAGACAGAGGCCATCAAGAATGCACCCAGACCACAATGTGACGGAGCTGCGTTCGTTCCTGGGACTCAACAATTTTTGTAACTTTCTACCTGGGTTAAGCACTTTGCTGGAACCGTTGCACATGGTGCTATGTAAGGGTGATGACTGGGTTTGGGGTAAATCTCAAGAGACAGCCTTTGAGAAGGCCAGAAACCTACTTTGTTCTAATAAGTTATTTGTACTGTATGACCCATGTAAACAATTAGGGCTAGCTTGTGATGCATCTTCGTACGGGGTCAGTTGTGCATTACAGCAAACCAATGTATCGGGCAAACTTCAACCGGTTGCATAGAAGTCTAGAAGTCTGTCTAAGGCTGAAAGAGCCTACAGTATGATCGAGAAGGCGGCGTTAGCATGTGTATATGGGGTTAAGAAAATGCACCAAAACCTATTTGGACTTTGGTTTGAGCTTGAAACCGACCACAAACCACTCATTTCGCTGTTTTCCGAAAGCAAAAGTATAAACACCAATGCTTCGTCCCGCATCCAAAGATGGGCACTAACATTGTCTGCGTATGACTAGGTTATCCACCACAGACCAGGCACGGAGAACTGTGCTGATGCCCTCAGTCGGCTACCGTTGCCCGCTACTGGGGTGGAAATGGCGCAGCCCGCAGACTTGCTCCTGGTCATGGATGCTTTTGAGAGCGAGGGGTCACCCGTCACTGCTCGCCAGATCAGGACCAGGAGCAGCCAGGATCCCATACTATCACTTGTAAAAAGTTGCGTCCTCAATGGGAGCTGGTCGGCCGTCACCGGGGAAATGCAAGATGAAATTAAGCCGTTTCACCGACGCAAAGATGAAATGTCCATTCAGTCGGATTGTCTCTTCTGGGGTAATCATGTGGTTTTGCCAAAAAGAGGCAGGGAAACGTTTATACGCGACCTACACAATACCCACCCAGGCATAGTCATGATGTAGGCTATAGCCAGGTTGCTTGTTTGTTGGCCCGGCATTGACTCGAAATTGGAGTCATGCGTACACCAGTGCAACACGTGCTCACAATTGAGCAATGCACCAAGGGAGGCTCCATTGAGTCTGTGGTCATGGCCCTCCAAACCGTGGTCCAGGATCCACGTAGATTTTGCTGGCCCCTTTCTCGGAAAGATGTTTTTAGTTGTAGTGGATGCTTACTCTAAATGGATTAAATGGTAATCATGTCATCCAGCACATCCACTGCCACCATTGAAAGCCTCCGGGCTATGTTCACCACCCATGGCTTGCCCGACGTCCTTGTCAGTGACAATGGACCGTGTTTCACCAGCTCGGAAATCAATGAGTTTATGACCCGCAATGGCATCAAGCAGGTCAGGTCTGCCTCGTTTAAGCCTGCATCCAATGGTCAAGTGGAACGGGCAGTCCAAACCAACAAGCAGAGCTTGAAATGCATGACGGAAGACTCCTTGCAGACCCGCTTATCTCAGGTTCTGATCAGCTACCGGACGCAACCATGTACCACAATCGCGCAGCTGTATCGCGTGACATTGATGTTAACGACCCTGTGTTTGTCCTGAATTACGGTCATGGTCCTAAATGGGTTGCTGGCACTGTCTTGGCCAAGGTCAAACTACTGAATGGACAAACGTGCAGAAAGCATTTGGATCAGACCAAACTGCGGTTCACCGACAACCAGGAACAATCTGAAGAGGACATCACCATCATCGATCCACCAACACACACCCAACCAGCAGTCGACCTCGCTGTCAATCAAGAGCATGAACCCACCATTCCCAACAGTCCTGTCAGACCAGCCGCGCCTCAGTGCAGCAATGGTCCGACCAACTCATCCATGCCAGGACTTCAACTCAGGCCTGATGAGGAATCACGTGAATTAGTAACAATGAATACACAGAGGGTTATTTCAGTGCACACACATGCCCAGCTGTAAGGGTCTTGCTCTCCCAGCTCCCGATCACATTGAATACTAGGAAGATCTGAAGCTATGCAGTGAACCATCCCAGAAAACAGCAATTATTTGGCATCTCTGCTGGCAGACGGTTCATGCAAGCTCAGGGGAGAAACAGACAGTGTGTGTAAAAAGCATCGGCAGCGTCACCTACCTCTGCGGGAGTATCTGAGAATTAAGCGGGTTCCGCAGAAGGAGTTGTGGGCAGCATAGCCACAAAGTACCATTCTGACTTTTAGGACTAAGACCAATAATCCATTGAGTCAGAGAATGCCAAGATGAAACACCTGTGTAACTCTTGATCAATGAAGAAATGAATTGAAGCACCAGTCCTCCCAGCAGCGGCGGAGGGAGCGGCAGCATCGTCGAACAGCAGGAGTCCGGGGGAGGCCAATAAAAGGCCCAGCAGCGTTGGAGGGAGCAGCAGCGTCAAGGAGGAGGCAGCTGGTGTAGCTGCAGCAGGGAGAGAAGGCAAAAAAGTAGTAAAAAGAAATCGAAGGGTGATGTCACAGCCAAGAGGGTAAGTGATTGGTGAGTAGTTATTTTTCCCTTTTCCTTTATCAGTAAGAAACCTTTGGCATTGCTGCCAAATTAAATTAATTTAAGGATTAAGTCATGGCAGGAGAGTTCAGACATGTGTCATGCTCCTCCTGTGCTATGCGGGAACTCAGACGCTTCCAGTGTCCCTGACAATTACATGTGCGGGAAGTGTATCTGGCTGCAGCACCTGACACACCGCATTGTGGCACTGGAACTGCGGGTGGATTTACTATGGAGCATCTGCGATGCTGAGGATGTTGTGAATAGCAGGTTTAGTAAGTTGGACACACCGCAGGTAAAGGGTACATAGCCAGAAAGGGGATTGGTGACCAACAAGGAGAGCAGTGGAAGGAAGGTAGTGCAGGGGTCCCCTGTGGTCATCCCCCTGCAAAACAGATACACTTGCTTTGGGTACTGTTGAGGAGGATGACTCATCGGGGGAGAGCAGCAGCAGCCACGTTCATGGCACCGCGGGTGGCTCTGCTGCACAGGAGGGCAGGAAAAAGAGTGGGAGAGCTATAGTGGTAGGGGATTCTATTGTAAGGGGAATAGATAGACATTTCTGCGGCCGCAATCAAGACTCCAGGATGGTATGTTGCCTCCCTGGTGCAAGGATCAAGGATGTCTCAGAGCGGCTGCAGGACATTTTGAAGGGGGAGTGTGAACAGCCAGTTGTCGTGGTGCATATAGGTACCAACGATATAAGTAAAAAATGGGATGACATCCTACAAGACGAATTTAGGGAGCTAGGAGCTAAATTCAAAACTAGGACCTCAAAAGTAGTAATCTCAGGATTGCTAACAGTGCCACATGCTAGTCAGAGTAGGAATTGCAGAATAGCTCACATGAATACGTGGCTTGAGGAGTGGTTCAAATCCCTGGGACATTGGAACTGGTTCTGGGGGAGGTGGGACCAGTACAAACTGGATGGTCTGCACCTGGCAGGATCAGAACCAATGTCCGAGGGGGAGTGTTTGCTAGTGCTGTTGGGGAGGGGTTAAACTAATATGGCAGGGGGATAGGAACCTCTGCAGGGAGACAGGAAGTAGAATGGGGCCAGAAGCAAAAAAGATAGAAAGAAGAAAAGTAAAAGTGGAGGGCAGAAAAACCCAAGGCAAAAAAGAGCCACATTACAGCAAAATTCTAAAAGGGGCAAAGTGAGTTAAAAAGACAAGCCTGAAGGCTCTGTGCCTCAATGCGAGGAGTATTCGTAATAAGGTGGACGAATTAACTGCGCAGATAATGGATATGATGTAATTGGCATCACGGAGACATGGCTCCAGGGCGACCAAGGCTGGAAACTCAACATCCAGGGGTATTCAACATTCAGGAAGAATAGACAGAAAAGAAAAGGAGGTGGGGTGGTGTTGTTGGTTAAAGACAAAATTAATGCAATAGTAAGGAAGGACATTAGCTTAGATGGTGTGGAATCGGTATTGGTGGAGCAAAGGAATACCAAAGTGCTAGTGAGAGTTGTGTCCAGACCAACAAATAGTAGTAGTGAGGTTGGGGACAGCATCAAACAAGAAATTAGGGATGTGTGCAATAAAGGTACAGCAGTTATCATGGGTAACTTTAATCTACATATAGATTGGGCTAACCAAACTGGTAGCAATGCGGTGGAAGAGGATTTCCTGGAGTGTACTAGGGATGGTTTTCTAGACCAATATGTTGAGGAACCAACGTAAGGGCTGGCCATCCTCGACTGGGTGATGTGTAATAGAAACATAGAAACATAGAAAATAGGTGCAGGAGTAGGCCATTCAGCCCTTCGAGCCTGCACCACCATTCAATAAGATCATGGCTGATCATTCCTTCAGTACCCCGTTCCTGCTTTCTCTCCATACCTCTTGATCCCTTTAGCCGCAAGGGCCATATCTAACTCCCTCCTGAATATATCCAATTACCTGGCATCAACAACTCTCTGCGGTAGGGAATTCCATAGGTTAACAACTCTCTGAGTGAAGAAGTTTCTCCTCATCTCAGTCCTAAATGGCTTACCCCTTATCCTAAGACTTCCCCAACATCGGGAACATTCTTCCTGCATCTAACCTGTCCAGTCTCATCAGAATTTTATATGTTTCTATGAGATCCCCTCTCATCCTTCTAAACTCCAGTGAATACAGGCCCAGTCGATCCAGTCTCTCCTCATATCAGGAATCAGGCTGGTGAACCTTCGCTGCACCCCCTCAATAGCAAGAACATTCTTCCTCAGATTAGGAGACCAAAATTGAACACATTATTCCAGGTGGGGCCTCACCAAGGCCCTGTACAACTGCAATAAGACTTCCCTACCCCTTTATTCAAATCCCCTTGCTATGAAGGCCAACATACCATTTGCCGTCTTCACCGCCTGCTGTGCCTGCATGCCAACCTTCAATGACTGATGAATCATGACACCCAGGTCTCGCTGCACCTCCCCTTTTCCTAATCTGCCGTCATTCAGATAATATTCTGCCTTCGTGTTTTTGCCCCCAAAGTGGATAACCTCACACTTATCCACATTATACTGCATCTGCAATATATTTGCCCACTCGCCTAACCTGTCCAAATCACCCTGCTGCCTCTTAGCGTCCTCCTCACAGCTCACATCGCCACCAAGTTTAGTGTCATCTGCAAACGTGGAGATATTACACTCAATTCCATCATCCAAATCATTAATAAAAATTGTAAAGAGCTGGGGTCCCAGCACTGAGCCCTGCAGCACTCGACTAGTCACTGCCTGCCATTCTGAAAAGGACCGGTTAATCCCGACTCTCTGCTTCCTGTCTGCCAACCAGTTCTCTATCCATGTCAGTACATTACCCCCATACCATGTGCTTTGATTTTGCACACTAATCTCTTGTGTGGGACTTTGTCAAACACCTTTTGAAAGTACAAATATACCACATCCACGGGTTCTCCCTTGTCCACTCTACTAGTTACATCCTCAAAAAATTCCAGAAGATTTGTCAAGCATGATTTCCCTTTCATAAATCCATGCTGACTTGGACCAATTCTATCACTGCTTTCCAAATGTGCTGCTATTTCATCCTTAACGATTGATTCCAACATTTTCCCCACTACTGATGTCAGGCTAACTGGTCTATAATTACCCTTTTTCTCCCTCCCTCCTTTTTTAAACAGTGGTGTTACATGAGCAACCCTCCAGTCCATAGAACTGATCCAGAGTCGATAGACTGTTGGAAAATTATCACCAATGCATCCACTATTTCTCGGGCCACTTCCTTAAGTACTCTGCGATGTGGACCATCAGGCCCTCGGGATTTATCAGCCTTCAATCCCATCAATTTCCCGACACAATTTCCCACCTAATAAGGATATCCTTCAGTTCCTCCTTCTCACTAGACCTTCGGACCCCTAGTACATCGGGAAGGTTATTTGTGTCTTCCTTTGTGAAGACAGAACCAAAGTACTTGTTCAATTGGTCTGCCATTTCTTTGTTCCCCATTATAAATTCACCCGAATCAGATTGCAAGGGACCAACGTTTGTCTTCACTAATCTTTTTCTCTTGACATATCTATAGAAACTTTTGCAGTCATTTTTTATGTTCCCAACAAGCTTCTGCTCATACTCTATTTTTTCCCTCTTAATTAAACCCTTTGTCCTCCTCTGCTGCATTCTAAATTTCTCCCAGTCTTCCGGCTTGCTACTTTTTCTGGCTAATTTGTATGCCTTTTCCTTGGATTTAACACTATCCTTAATTTCCCTTGTTAGCCACGGTTGAGCCACCTTCCCCGTTTTATTTTTACTCCAGACAGGGATGTACAATTGTTGAAGTTCATCCATGTGATCTTTAAATGCTTGCTATTGCCTATCCACCGTCGAAATTAATGAGAAGCTATGCATAAGCCTAAAAGTGATTATTTGGATGGAGTAATGATGGAATGGTGGTGAGAGAGAAGTGAAAAGGTTCCTTTGTCTGGCCCAATGGTGATGCAACAAGCCAAGATATTCCACGCAGAACTGGAGATTGAAACGCCATGCAACTACTCATCAGGTTGGTTAATCAAATTTAAAAGGTGGCATGGCATCAGGCAATAGAAAGTGTGCGGTAATAAAGCCTCAGCACATCATGAGGCAGCTGAAAGTTATATAGACAAGTTCACTAAACTAATTGCTGATGAAAACCTTTCGGCTCAGCAAATCTGTAATGCCAACGAGACATCACTGTATTGCTGTCATATACCAAGACATAAGCAACAGCTGAAAAATCGCATCCAACAGGTGTAAAAGATGCCAAAGATAGATTGACTGCTTGGTTGTGCAAATGCGGTTGGGACACAAGTGTAAGCTTGTGGTCCGTCCGAAATGTTTCAAGGACGTGCATTATTATTCTAATGAGAGCATGGGTAAACAGGGTAATTTTTTAGGACTGATTGAGGATGGATAGAGGATTGGCTAACTAACAGAAAACAGAGAGCCGAGATAAATGGTTCATTCTCTGGTTGGAACCAGTAACTAGTGGGGTACCACAGGGATCCGTGCTGGGACCCCAACTATTTACAATCTATATAAACGACTTGGAAGTATAACACAGCCAAGTTTGCTGATTGTACAAAGATGGGAGGACACAAAAATCTGCAAAAGGACATAGACAGGCTAAGTGAGTGGGCAAAAATTTGGTAGATGGAGTATAATGTTGGAAAGTGTGAGGTCACGCACTTTGGCTGAAAAAAATCAAACAGCAAGTTATTATTTAAATGGAGAAAGATTGCAAAGTGCCGCAGTACAGTGGGACTTGGGGGTACTTGTGCATGAAATGCAAAAGGATAGTATGCAGATGCAGCAAGTGATCAGGAAGGCCAATGGTACCTTGGCCTTTATTGCAAAGGGGATGGAGTATAAAAGCAGGGCAGTCTTGCTACAGCTATACAAGGTATTGGTGAGGCCACACTTGGAATACTGTGTGCAGTTTTGGTTTCCATATTTACGAAAGGATATACTTGCTTTGGAGACAGTTCCGAGAAGGTTCACTAGGTTGATTGTGGGGACGAGAGGGTTGACTTATGAGGAAAGGTTGGGCCTCTACTCATTGGAATTCAGAAGAATGAGAGGTGATCGTATCGAAATGTATAAGATTATGAGGGGGCTTGACAAGGTGGATGCAGAGAGGATGTTTCCACTGATGGGGGAGACTAGAACTAGAGGGCATGATCTTAGAATAAGGGGCCGCCCATTTAAAACAGATGAGGAGGAATTTCTTCTCTGGTTGTAAATCTGTGGAATTTGCTGCCTCAGAGAGCTGTGGGAGCTGGGACATTGAATAAATTTAAGACAGAAATAGACAGTTTCTTCAACAATAAGGGGATAAGGGGTTATGGGGAGCGGGGTGAGGGGAAGTGGAGCTGAGTCCATGATCAGATCAGCCATGATCTTATTGTATGGCGGAGCAGGCTCGAGGGGCCGTATGGCCTGCTCATGTTTCTATTTCTTATGTTCTTATGAAAAGCATTTTGTTCCCGAGGCTCATGCTTATTGTAGAGCAGCTACACCTGATGAAAAAATGTCCTGTTTTAATCCAAACTTCAATCTTCAACTTTTAATGCTTTCGATAACTCCAGACTGCACCGAAGCAAAACGTTTCAGAAATGCAACAGAACCTCTAATTAAAGATGCTTGTGCAGTGCTCGATGATGCACCTGGTGCCAGAATGAGCATCATTGAAGGCATGCTCTGGTGCGGCCCTAGGGTTCCGCAGTGGAATAACCAGCCAAGTGGACAGGGGATATCCCTTGTCCCCAAGCAGCCAACCGCAATCCTGATTTGCGCCTGTGAAGAGGGCACACTGATCTGGCACAGTATGAAGGAATCATGGCTGCATCCTGGGTACCTTGCATCAACTGGGTCAGACGCTGATGGTCACACACAAACTGCAGAGTCAGCAAGTGGTACCCCTTGCGGTTCACAAAGAACTCAGAGTGATGATGTGGCACCCTCAGCCCAACGTGTGTGCAATCTATCGTACCGTGCACCCTCGGGAAGCCTGCAATTTGGACAAATCCGGTCTGCAGCTCCACCGGTTTGTCCCTTGTCATGGGGAAGGAAACGTACTGCACCCTTCTCCTGTAGAGTGCATCTGTGAGCTGCCGGATGCACCGATGAGCGGAGAATTGAGAGATGTTGCCAATGTATGCAGTGGCAGATTGGAAAGACCCTATGGCATAAATATTCAACGCGATGGTGACCTTGGTCTCTACGGTCAGGGCGGTCCCCCGCTTTGTGAGGCTGGAGATCTTCGCGCAGGACAGTGCAGAGCTCCTCAAGTACGTCTTTCCTAAATCTTAGCCTTCGTAGGCATTGCTCATCACTGAGCTGGAGGAAGGAGGGCTGAGGTCTGTAGACATTTTGAAGATAGGGCCTCCTTCCCCCACCTCTGCGTTGGACACCTCCCAATGCAGCTAGATGATTCCCATCTCCCTGGTTCTCCTAATTGTCAGGTGCCTCTAGAGACTGTTTCTGTCAAGGCTCCTGGCCCATTATTTGGTGGGGGTTGGTCAACATACCTCACCCTCCTCCTAACGCCATCTCCCTCTCTAGCTGTAGGTCTGCACACATCTGCAGGCCCTTCTCTCTGTTGGGCAGACATGGCTGCTGCCTCCCTTGGTCGCTGCCTTTCTAGACATTGGTGATGGCGACGCCTTATCCAGCGTGCCGCCCTGCGTCTGCCCAGGTGTACCCCTGCCAACACTGATCCCATTCTTTTTCAGGCTGCACCCTGCCAAGCAGGCCTCTGGAGCACAGAATGAGGCCCACTAAAGATTGAAAGTCCTCAGAACTCTCAAAACCTCTGAACACTACTCAGCAGGTTCAATGCAGGCAAAAAAAAAAACAGAAGCAAAACTTCTCTCCAAAAATCGCCCCGATCGCGGGAATAGTCCGTTGACCTCGTCCAGCAGTGTTGCGTTCCACAGCAAAGTGGACTGACACAAAAACCTGGTGGGGTCACTGCCAAAAAAAACAACTGCTGAATATGTGTGGTATGGCCGCCTAGCAGCCGTGAGCACCCTGATGACGTCACCGCGGCCGAAACATCTTTATCGCTTGTTTCACCCAAGCAGAAGTGCTCACCGCTAGAACCCGCCCCCCACCCCGAGCTGAATATGCTTCGGGGCTGGAGGAGGGGTGGGGGGGGGGGGGGGGCGGAGGAGAACGGGTGGACAATACAATGGAACATGGCGGCCGATCAATTTTTCTGATCAGCTGCCAAAACCCAGCGTCAACGGTCCCTCCAGAGACACTGAATTTCGGCTCCCCGGTGTTCGTTTCCAAACAGAAGAAAATGAGGCCCACTGAACTTTTAGAATATGCAAAAGGGATGACTTGTGAAGCTGCGCTAACATTGAATGAAGATGATGTCACAGAAGTCATGGACATAGACAACGATGCTCTCATTGTGCATACACCAACAGACGAAGAACTGTGGACATTGTTTTCATCCTTTTCCTCTGGATACAAAACCATGAGGATTACGATGATAAAGCTATCTGTATTTGTGATGAATGAATTAACACCCTAGAGCAGTGGTTCTCAACCGGTGTTCCGCAGCACATTGGTGTGTCACCAAATTGTGTAAAAGTATGGTGGACTTTAGCTGATTTCACAGTGAAACACAAACCATTTAATTCAAACAGAAGGGGAGGGGGAGAGAGACAGACAGACACATATGTCATCGACCTATATGTATGATGCCACTGCTGTAGTAAACATTGCCAATATTGACAACCAACGATTTATCTCTACTATTATCAAAAAAAACTATGTTCTAGAGCTGTACAAGTAATAATGACAAGAGACAACACACACACACAAACAACTTAAATGTCCATACTCAGAACAAAATCCTTTGGCAAAATTTGTGTCCTTTGAGTACTCGACACCGCCCCCCCCCACTCCACTCCTTTAGTCCCGCCCATTATTGATAGGCACTCGCACTTCTCTACCATCGTGTGTTCGTGTGCGTGCGTGCGTGCGTAGCCCAGGCGGGGGAGGGGGGGGGGACACTTGGGCCATGGCCACCCCCAATCCAAAATAATAGTATTAAATTGTTCATGTGAAAAGCTTAACATTTGACTATTAATTTGGATGAAATGAAAGACAAGTCTAACACATATGCAGTAAAAAGTGTAATTTTTATAATAAAGTCAAAAACTATTTAATTACATTTAACCACATTCTTATTTATATTTTGTTATTTTTGTTTATTGATCTGCAGCTTGATGTGTGGCCGGGACTGGCGGCATCTTTGACGCTTTGACCTGATATAGCGCCAATTAGCGGCTCCTTGGATGTATGCGGCATCCAATTTGACCTGGCCTAGCCGCCCTAGCGGTTCCTTTGATTTTTGAGAGTTGGCTTTCAGCATATTTTGACCATAGTCAAAATCAAAACTTCCTGTTCAACTCTAGGTTTGTTTCTGTCTGGACTCTCTGGAGTTTGGAAATTGGAAGACTCAGTTCGTGTCTGTCTGGAGTTTGGATCACTCAGACGAATAAAGTTTGTGCCCCCCCAATGGACAAATTCATCATAAGAAAAACGTAAAAATGAGCAAGGAGATATCAATGACAGGATCACTACAAATGACGCTAGCAGGCCTACAACCAATGCCAGTACAAGCGGTGCCGAACCAAAAAATCCAAAATTCATCGTCAATATGTGGAGGATTATTTGAGGTTCGGTTTTTCATGGACAGGAGAAGAAGAATGCCCCATTTCACTGTGTTGTGTGCGGCAAAAACTGTCGAACAGTGCAATGATTCCCAGTAAATTACTACGAAACATGCACATCTTGCAACAAAAGATCAGAGTTATTTTAGGGGATTGATGGCAACGCAATCAAAACAAGTGAAATATTTGGAAAAAAATGTTAAGGTGTCAGATAAGGTTCAAATTGCTTCTTACAAAGTTGCTGAATTATTAGCGCAGAGAATGAAGCCTCATACTATAACTGAGTCACTTATTTTGCCAGCATGTCGTAAAATTGTCAAAATAATGCTTGGTGATGAAGCGGAACAAAAAATTGCAAATATTTCACTGTCTGACGATACAATTCAGAGAAGGATAAATGATATATCATCGAACATTGAAGAAAATGTAGCCGAGAAACTTACAAACTCGAATTTTGCTTTGCAAATCGACGGGTCCACCGACATTAGTGGTGAAGCACAATTATTAGCATTTGTTCGCTTCATTCATGAAAACGAGATATTGAACCAATTTCTGTGCTGTAGAGAACTTCCAGAAAATACTAGAGGTCAAGACATATTTGATTCTGTGAATTCATATTTAGAAGATTTGAAAATTTCATGGGACTCATGTGTTGGAATCTGCACGGATGGTGCTCCATCTATGGTGGGATGTGTCAAAGGATTCATTACGCTCGCAAAAAATATAATCCAAATATATTATACACCCGTTGCTTTTTGCATAGAGAAGCACATGTTGCAAAGACATTACCGCTAGAATTAAAATCTGTTAGATCAAGTTGTTAATATTGTAAATTATATAAAATCAAGACCTTTTAAAAACTCGCTTGTTTAAACAGCTCTGCAAAGCTATGGATGCACAGCACGAATGTTTACTTTTGCATGGAGGTAAGATGGCTTTCAAGGGGAAAAGTCATATGTCGTGTATTTGAACTTAAAAGAAGAATTGTCAGGATTTTTTGAAAGAGAAGGAAACGATACCTTTTGCAAATACCTTGAGTGAAATGTGGTGTGCTAAGTTAGCGTATTTGGCAGGTATATTTAATTGTCTTAACAGCGTTAATACCAGTATGCAAGGGCGAAATGAAAACACTCTTACCTCTACAGACAAGCTATTAGCTTTTCAGAAAAAAAAATTCTGTCTAGAAAAAGAGAGCAACAGAAAAAAATCTTGAAATGTTCCCTTTGATACCAAATCACAGTATTAAAAAGGTTGCTCCTATCGTAATAGAGCATTTGACATCACTGGAAGACAAAACATATTTTCCATCTTTGGATGTAGAGAAGTATGATTGGAGAAAATGGATTTCTTACCCAATTCGTAAGTCAGATTTTGATTTTACATTGCAAGAAGAATTGACTTCTATTTCTACAGACCCCGGTCTTAAAATGAAACACTCAGATAGGTCTCTTGATGCGTTCTGGATTTCTATTAAAGAAGAAGAATATCCTGCAATAGCAAAAAAAGCCTTGATAATTCTGATGCAGTTTTCAACATCCAATCTCTGCGAATTAGGATTCTTAACTCTTACGAACATCAAATGCAAAAAACGGGAAAAACTTAGCGAACTTGAACACGAAATGAGAGTCGCCTTATCGGTTATATGCCCTAATATTAGTGACATAACTAAAAAAAAGCCAGGCTCAAGTATCACATTAAAATACTAAATAATCTATAATTAATGAGGAATTTAAGTTATTTTATTACTTTCAGAATAAAAAATAACATGTATATCTTCATATACTGTGATTAATAAAATGTTTAAATTTTCTGAAACTTGCTTTTTTAAAAAATCTGTGTTCACCTTTTAATCCCTTCAAGTGTGCCGCCAAAAATTCTAGTATTCGAAAGTGTGCCGTGAACACAAAGGTTGAGAACCATTGCCCTAGAGCAACAAAACTGTATAAGAGGAGAAAATAATGCAGCTGTATAAAATTCAAGAAAAATTAATCAAAGAAAAGCCCAAATTACTGAAACAATTAAAAGTAACCGATATGTTTAAGAGGGTATCACAGCAGAAAGCCAAAGACAGCCTACAACTACACTAGCAATTTCCACACTTGAAAATTCTATTAGTGGCCCATCTTCAACCACAGACATCATAGCTGAGCCCTCTACCCCAAGCTTTCCCTCAATTACAACCTCCAGCCCCACGTAACCTGTACCCATTTCTGTGCAGCTTACTTAGGCAGTGGATCACAAGAAGAATATTTGATAAGTGGACAAAAAAAAAGTTTAGACCCATTTTATTTTCAAAATTCATATTCTTATTCATACTCTACGAAATTAAACCCTTTATTTATTCGATTCCATACTTTATGAATACATTCCTTTTCATATTTTATTTCATGTGTCTCATTCATTGAATTTGGCTTTCGAATGTAAAAGATATGGATTGTGCTAAGCCGTGTTCTCTAATGGTGCAAGCTAAGCCATTGTACGGTTGCCCCAGAAGAGGAAGAGGCAGTGCTGACGACATATGACGACTTCACCACCACCACCCTCCCCACCCAGCATTTATGCAATCAGAGCTGCCTTGCAAACAGTGTCTACCGCAATCCTCACTGTCTTCCCCAGTCAGACGCGGAACAGACAGTGCCGCAGGTGAGCAATCTGTAGTGACCCATATTGGACTGTAAATTGCGACATCTCCAGGTGCGTACGATGTGCGCACGCACCCAGAGAGGCTCCGGAAGTGCCGGATTAAGGCACACAATGCACATGCTCATAAAACTGGCGCCTGCGATGTGTGCACTATGACATTGACAGTTCCTCCGGATACGTTAGAAAACTAGCAGTGTTGGCACAGATTTGGGCAGTTTGCCCATCTACTGGCCAGCACCTACGTACGACATTTCTGTGGCTGGTAGAAGCAGGTGTACAGCCTGCATTCTATGGAGAGAAGCAGCTGCAGGAAGTAGTAAGTTATGGAGCTTGTAAATAGGATGTTTTTATAACTTTTAAATTTAAGAAAGCAGTTCTGCAAGGCTGATTTAAGTGAAGTTGATTTGAAGAGTAACTTTAACTGTGCATTCAATTTGATTCATTTTCAGGTTTAAAAAAAACTGCACTGTTTCAAAATGATTTTTCTCAATTAGAGCTGTTTAAAATAATTATCCCAGAATGTTTTGAATGTTAAATTGTATTTAAAAAAAAATTAATAAAAATCTTGGGGCTAGATTTTTTTTGCATGTATAACGCCCAGTTAACGTCCATTTTACTGCTGAAATGAGGTACAACGCCCAGATATCACCCATTTAGCCACAAAATTGGAAACTGACGCCCATTTTTCAGACACTTATCGGCGAGTGTTACTTTCCCCATGTACGTAATGCCGGGAAAAAATACCGCCCGCCCACTTTTTTTGAGCGGAATCAGAATGGGCAAAACCAACGTCCATAATATCGGCGAGCGTTAATTACGTGCGGAATGTAACGCCGAGATTCAATACTACTGACCGCCCACTTTATTTTGTCGTAAAGATCACATTTGCCGAAATTAAAGCCCAGGAGATTTCCCAGCGTCACTTTCACCATCTCACACACATCTCACCCATATCGCTCGCCCAAAAAAACGCCGGGAAAAAGTGGAACTAACCGGAACTACTCACAGCGTTATGGACAGCATGTTCCAAATCACATGTCGCATCATTTAAAAGGCTGTTTTGCTTCAACCTCGGGGGAGTTTGAATGTACTCTGGGAGGTCTTTGAAGGTGATGTGAACATCTGAACAAACATCTTTATCATACTGTGGACAATTGGAATTTAATAGGTGTCTTCGTCAGGACATTCATTCTTTGTGACCAATCGGTGGAAAACAGATAGCTATTGGAATGGGGCCTTTCTCACCCTCTCAATGACCACGCACATTGCTGCAGACTCGAGATGGCAGAAGGTACATTCGACAGCATCATGTGCCCGATGTAAGATGTGCGAGACTGATGAGGAGGACCAGAGACTACACCCCCCTCAAGTACAGGGAGAAGCAGTCTTACCTCAACTTGCCCAACACCACCTGCCTTCGGAGACTGCACTTCCACAAAGAGGTCATCACTGAGATATGCCAGCTCATCAGGGGAGATCTGCAGCCTGCCAGCACCATCAGGACTGCACTCTCCGTCGAGGTCAAAGTCACCGAGACACTGTCGTTCTATGCCTCGGGATCTTTTCAGGCCTCAGCTGGCGACATTTGCGGTATGTCTCAACATGCCACACATTGCTGCATTAGACAGGTCACTGAAGCCCTGTACGCATGCAGAATGGACTTGATCAGCTTCTCTTTGACCAGGGAGGCTCAGACTGAGAGGGTTCTAGGATTCTACTGAATTGCAAACTTCCCCAAGGTGCAGGGAGAAAGACTGTATGCACATCGCGATGCAGGAACCTTTTCAGGATGCAGAGGTTTTCAGAAACCACAAGGGATTCCACTTCCTGAATATGCAACTCATTGTCAACCACCAGCAAATTATTATGGCAGTGAATGCTAAATTTCCAAGCAGCATCCATGATGCTCACATCCTGCGTGAGAGCACTGTATCTGACATGTTTACCATTCAGCCACAAGGTCAATGCTGGATGCTTGGTGAAAGGATATGGCCTCATCACCTGGCTGATGACCTCCCTGTGTGACACCCACACCGAAGCCGAGAAGCGAATCAACGAGAGTCACAGAGCCACTCGCAATATCGTGGAGAAAACCATTGGATTGCTTAAGCAGCGCTTTAGATGCCTGGACCACTCAGGAGGCAAACCCTGAGCAGGTGGTGTGCTCCATGCTGCACAACTTGGCTATCAGGAGGGGACAAGAATTGCCAGAAGGGTGTGACGGTCCACCTCAGGAGAGAGAGGAAGAGGAGGACAAGGAGATGGACGCTGATCTCGGGCCACACAATCTGGCTGACACTGAATCCATGCCCCCGCACCCATGTAGACTGCATGAAAGGGCCAGTGGTGGCATTTAAAATAATGAAAGGGATAGACAAGATAGAGTCGGAGAGGTTGTTTCCACTGATCGGGGAGACTAGAACTAGGGGGCACAGCCTCAAAATACGGGGGAGCCAATTTAAAACCGAGTTGAGAAGGAATTTCTTCTCCCAGAGGGTTGTGAATCTGTGGAATTCTCTGCCCAAGGAAGCAGTTGAGGCTAGCTCATTGAATGTATTCAAATCACAGATAGATAGATTTTTAACCAATAAGGGAATTAAGGGTTATGGGGAGCAGGCGGGTAAGTGGAGATGAGTCCTCGGCCAGATCAGCCATGATCTTTTTGAATGGTGGAGCAGGCTCGAGGGGCTAGATGGCCTACTCCTGTTCCTAATTCTTATGATCTTATGTTCTTATATCATAGCTGCAAGACTCTTGCGTCAGGAACTCATAAATGAGCGCTTTGCGTTTTGCCTGAAAGAACATTGGTGTTATTTACAAGGCTGACACACAGCTGGGTGTGCAGATGATACATCAATGGTGGGCATCACCTTGGTGACAGTTAAAGTTTAAGTTGATTCAAGTTAAGTTATAACCTTTGATGTTCAGGAATCACCAGTGTGTAACAATACAACTATCTGAGCCAATGCGCAACAAGGTTATGTTAAATAAAAAACATTTAAACCAAACATTTGTCTGAAATCATAAGTATCTCTGTTAAAACCAACCCTTCTCCCACCCCTTCCCCAAGCCACTTGGCCAAGGAGTTCCTCAGGCGCTGGTTCATTGGGGGGGGCGTTGGAGGGGGGGGGCGATGATGGCCAAACCGCTGCTTGGACAGATATGGGAGAGGATGGTCCCAAGGTGGGAACGTGCTCCGAGCCAGAAGCAAGATGGCTCTCGTGTCGTTGGCAATGGGGGTGCGGCACCTTGGGGTGCAGTGCCGTAGTCTGGGATCACTGGGAGCCCTCTGCCACCAGTGTTCCTGGCTACCAGCAGCAGGGCCTCCTCCATCCCTTCCATGTTATATATTATTTGTTGGACAAAAACTCGGTGCCAACTATGTTCTGGGTGCTTAGTAGGCTTTTTGCTGCTGGTGAATCTCCCTCGTGCCTCCCACAACAGCCAAACAAGCACACCACACCCACTCAGCAGATTCAGTCCCTCTCTGTATCCTCTTCTGCGCATGTAATGATGATCCCTGAATCGCGGGAAATGAGCGTTGCCATGCCGTTGCTAAGGATGGCGACACTTAACGTTAAATCTCCCTGACCTTCTGCTGTACACGCCCATTTCATATCGTTCGTGGTAACGCCCAATTTTTAACATGAAGTCTAGGGGCTTTGGGAATGGGCGACAAGCCAGCGATCTGAAAACCCATTTTTACCACCCATTTTTGGGCGATCTGCACAAAACTGTAAAATATAGCCCCTGTAATTTCAGGCGTGTACGACGGGTGGCGATCAGATACTGATCATTTCACTCTACTGCGTGAATTTCAATCTACTCACTTTATTAAAATGAGTCTTACAAGACTTTCCATCTTTCTTCCTACATGTGCTGCATCTATCTAAAGAGGAAGGGGCCAAAATTCAGCCTCACGAAAAGGCCTCTTCCCGCCGGAAAGCAGAGTCGTCGAATGGCCGCTGCCATCAGAATTCTCCTTGGGGGTTTCTGCAGTGGTGGTGTTGACTTCCGTCCCGCTCACCCTACTTCCACCGTGGTCCTGGAGATGCAGCCTTAAAGAAATCATTAGAGCGTGCACCGCAGAGAAGGGCTTGACAGATCTCAAGGCAGAGAGGTTGGCCAGGAAGGACCTGGCATGAGGAGGGGGGCAGGTACGCTGACTCCACGCACCAGATAGCGGGCAAGATACAAAAACAGCAGGATGCAGACAAGGCACATGCAGGCTGCAGGGCCTGAGGAGCATGAAGAGGATGAGAGAGAAGGCAATCAGCCAGCTGCCATAAGTGGAGCTCAGCATAGAGTTGGAAGATGAATGCCCTATTGTGCAAGGGTTTATAGGCAGCAGTTTGCATAGAGTTGGGGGATGAAGGCCCCATCGTGCCATGGTCTACAGGCGGCAGTTTTCCTTCATGGAGCTGGTTATGTATGTAAACATTATAAGTGTGTAAGACTTGCCACCAAAGAGTGCAACTGTTGGAGGCCCAAGGGTCACCTGCAGACCTCGTGCAAGGGAGTATAAAAGGTTGTCTACCATGCTGTTTAGGTACTCTGGAGTTTTATTGGAGACTAAAGTCACATCAGTTTTAGCTCACAGTCTTGTGGAGTTCTTCCATACTTAACAATTGGCGATGAGTAACAGATTACGAACATTCACACGGTCATGGCTGCCGTTGGTATTTTAGAGGGATTTGTAGAGGGTGATGATTGGGAAGCCTTTGTTGAGCATCTTGACCAGTACTTCATGGCCAACGAGCTGGATGGGGACGATAAAGCGATCAAGCGCAGGGCGATTCTCCTCATCGTGTGTGGGTCCACAATATACGGCCTCATCAAGAATCTGCTAGCACCGGAGAAACCAGCGGAGAAGACATATAGAGAGTTGTGTACGCTGGTTCAGAACCACCTCAAGCCGAAGGAGAGCGTCTTAATGGCCAGGCATCACTTCTACACGCACCACCGCTCCGAGGGCCAGGACGTGGTGAGTTATGTCGCCGACCTGAGACGCCTTGCAGGAACTTTCGAATTTGCTGGATTTTTGGGGGGAATGCTGTGGGACTTTTTTGTGCTTGGCATCGGCCACGAGGTCATTCTTCGCAAGCTGCTGTCCGTCGAATCCCTAGACCTGAGCAAGGTCATCACGAGAGCCCAGGCATTCATATCCACAATCAATAATACCAGACAGATATCTTCCCAGCATCGAAGATCACCGGCAAGTACTGTGCATAAAATAATGTTGCTAGCAGGCAGAACTGCATACGGCAGGGCCTACACATCTGCAGCTGCAAGACCTAGGATGACTCAGAGTCCGCCATCGGGTGTGAATACAAATCCATTAGCACCATGTTGGCGCTGTGGGGGTAATCATCGAGCCCATCAATGTCGATTCAAGTATTATGTGTGCAAAGGCTGCGAAACAATGGGGCACCTCCAGCGAATGTGCAAGAGTGCTGCGACTCACCACGTGGCAGGGTGGGCAGAGGATGATCGATCCGGCGCGGATCACGCAGAACAAATGAGAGGCAACTCAACCCGAGGAAGAAGTGTATGGGGTACACACCTTCACCACCAAGAGCCCTCCTATCATGCTGAAAGTCAAATTGAACGGTATTCCGGTATCAATGGAGTTGGACATTGGGGCGAGTCAGACAATAATGAGTCAGAAGGCTTTTGAGAAACTGTGGGGCAACAAGGCACAAAGGCCCAAACTGAGCCCGATTCAGACAATGTTGCACACCTACACCAAAGAGCTCATATCAGCCATTGGCAGTGTGGCAGTTAAGGTATCATACAATGGAGCTGTGCATGATTTATCACTGTGGATTGTACCAGGTGATGGCCCAATGCTATTCGGCAGAAGCTCGCTGGGAAAGATTTGATGGAACTGGGACGACATCAAAGCACTATCTTCAGTGGATGATGCCTCGTGCGCCCAAGTGCTGAGCAAGTTTCCGTCGCTACTTGAACCAGGAATCAGCAACTTCACAGGCTCCAAGGTGCAGATCCATCTAGTCCCCAATGCAAGGCCCGTTCATCACAAGGCTCAAGCGGTTCCATATATGATGAGGGAGAAAGTCGAGATTGAACTGGACAGACTTCAATGAGAGAGAATCATATCGCCAGTCGAGTTCAACGAGTGGGCCAGTCCGATTGTTCCGGTGTTGAAAAGTGATGGCACGGTCAGAATCTGTGGAGACTACAAGGTAACGATCAACCGAGTCTCATTACAAGACCAGTACCCGCTACCCAAAGCGGATGACCTGCTCGCAACGTTAGCTGGGGGTGGGGGGGGGAAGTCGTTCGCCAAGTTGGACCTAACATCTGCCTACATGGCACAGAAGCTGGCTGAATCTTCAAAAAGATTGACGTGCATCAACATACACACAGGATTGTTTATATACCATAGGTGCCCTTTTGGGATTCGCTCAGCTGTTTCCATGTTCCTCTGGAAGATGGCGAGTCTGCTGAAATCGGTTCCGCGCACTGTTGTGTTTCAAAACGACATCCTGATCACCGGTAGCGACAACACCGAGCACAACCTGGAAGAGGTTCTAAGTCGACCAGACAGAGTGGGACTCGGGCTGAAATGCTCCAAGTGTGTTTGCCTGGCGCCAGAAGTCGAATTTTTGGGGAGAAAGATTGCGGCAGATGGCATCAGACCCACGGACTTAAAGACAGAGGCCATCAAGAAAGCACAGAGAATGTGATGGAGCTGCATTCGTTCCTGGGATTCAACTATTTTTGTAACTTTCTACCCGGGTTAAGCACTTTGCTGGAACCATTGCACATGTTGCTACGTAAGGGTGATGACTGGGTTTGGGGTAAATCTCAAGAGACAGCCTTTGAGAAGGCCAGTAGTTACTTGTACTGTATGACCCGTGCAAATGATTAGTGCTAGCTTGTGATGTATCTTCATACGGGGTCAGCTGTGTTACAGCAAACCAATGTATCAGGCAAACTTCAATTGGTTGCGTACGTGTCTAGAAGTCTGCCTAAGGCTGAAAGAGCCTACAGTATGGTCGAGAAAGAAGTGTTAGCATGTGTATATGGGGTTAAGAAAATGCACCAATACCTATTTGGACTTCGGTTTGAGCTTCAAACCGACCACAAACCGCTCATTTCGCTGTTTTCAGAAAGCAAAGGTATAAACACCAATGCTTTGTCCCACATCCAAAGGTGGGCACTAATGTTGTCCACCTATGACTATTTTATCCGCCACAGACCAGGCACGGAGAACTGTGCTGACGCCCTCAGTCGGTTACCATTACCCACTACCGGGGTGGAAATGGCGCAGCCCACAGACTTGCTCCTGGTAATGGATGCTTTTGAGAGCGAGGGGTCAACTGTAACTATTCACCAGATCAGAACCTGGACCAGCCAGGATCCCATACAATCACTTGTAAAAAGTTGTGTCCTCAATGGGAACTGGTCAGCTGTTCCTGGGGAAATGCAAGATGAAATTAAGCCGTTTCACTGACACAAAGATGAAATACCCATCCAGTCGGATTGTCTCTTATGGGGTAATCGCGTGGTTTTGTCAAAAAAGGCAGGGAAACGTTTATACGCAACCTACACAATACCCACCCAGGCATAGTCATGATGAAGGCTATAGCCAGGTCGTATGTTTGGTGGCCCGGCATTGACTCGGACTTAGAGTCATGCGTACACCAGTGCAACACATGCTCACAATTGAGCAATGCACCAAGGGAGGTTCCATTGAGTCTGTGGTCATGGCCCTCCAAACCATGGTCCAGGATCCACGTAGATTTTGCTGGCCCCTTTCTCGGAAAGATGTTTTTAGTTGTAGTGGACGCTTATTCTAAATGGATTGAATGCGTAATCATGTCATCCAGCACATCCACTGCCACCATTGAAAGCCTCCGAGCTATGTTCGCCACCCATGGCTTGCCCGCATCCTTGTCAGTGACAATGGACCATGTTTCACCAGCTCGGAATTCAACGAGTTTATAACCCGCAATGGCATCAAGCATGTCAGGTCTGCCCCGTTTAAGCCTGCATCCAACGGTCAAGCAGAACAGGCAGTCCAAACTATCAAGCAGAGCTTGAAACGTGTGACGGAAGGCTCCTTGCAGACCCGCTTATCTCGGGTTCTGCTCAGCTAACGAATGCGACCCCATCGCTCACTGGGGATCCCCTGCAGAATTGTTAATGGAGAGCACTCAAAACCAGGCTCTCGCTAGTCCACCCAGATCTAAATGATCATGTGGAAACTGCAGCAGCATAGAGTGACATTTGTGAGTTTGGTAAGTGGGTGAGTTCGGGCAAGCGGGGGTGGCAGGTGCTGTTTTGTCTTGTTTTTCCTACCAGTGCTGACATTAGAGCAGCTGATAAGGAGTGCGAGAGTAGGAGACGGAGGTCCAGAGACCAGCCCAACCAGCTGCAGACAAAGATAGAGGGGTAAGAAATCGAGGTGACATCAGAGTGTGGGGAGGAACAGCGTCAGCGGCAGTCCGGGGTCAGTGGCCTACAAAGGCCCAGCGGCAGTCGGTGAGTGAGCAGTGCGGGCAGGAGGGACAAGAAATCAAAAAGTGACGTCACAGCCAAGCTGGTAAGTGGTTGACTGATCGGCTGGTGAGTATATCTCTTTGATTTTGTGTTCTAATAGATAAGAGGATAAATTACCAAATAGCTGTTTAGTGTGTGTAGTGGGAGTCAGTGTTTTTGCTGGGTAATTTAAGGGTAACTAGTGGGATGGCAGGGCAGCTTGTTCAAACGGAATGCAACACCTGTGCCATGTGGGAATTCCTGGATACTTCCCGCAACGGGGATGATCACATGTGCAGGAAGTGTCCCCAGCTCCTCCAACTCGAGCGCCGAGTCTCGGAGCTTGAGCGAGGACTGGAGGCACTGAGGAGCATCCGAGAGAACGAGAGGTACATGGATAGCTCGTTTCAGGCATTGGTCACCCCACAGATTAAAAGGGTACAGGAGGATAGGGAATGGGTGACCGTCGCACACAAGAGTATGGCGAGGCAGGTAGTGCAGGAGTCCCCTGAGGCTATCCCGCTCTCCAACCGGTACTCTATTCTGACTAATGGCTAGGGCGGTGATGCCTCTGGGGAGTGCAGCCAGGGCCAAGTCCACAGCACCGTGGGTGGCTCAGCTGTACAGCGGGAGAGGAAGAAGACGGGAAGGGCTATAGGTGATAGGAGATTCAATAGTTAGGGGAGCAGATAGGCGCTTCTGTGGCAGCAAAAGTGACATCAAGATGGTGTGTTGCCTCCCTGGTGCAAGGGTCAATGATGTCACTGAGCGACTGCAGGGCATTCTGGGGAGGGAAGGGGAACAGCCAGTGGTTGTGGTCCACATTGGTATCAACGACATAGGTAGAAAGAGGGGTGAGGTCCTGAAAGCTGAGTTTAGGGAGCTAGGAGTAAGATTGAAAGCCAGGACCTCAAAAGGTGGTCATCTCGGGATTACTGCCAGTGCCACATACTAGTGAGGGTAGAAATAGGAAGGCTAGTCAGATAAATATGCGGCTGGGGCATTGGTGTAGGAGGGAGGGCTTTAGTTTCCTGAACAATTGGGACCGCTTCTGGGGTCGGTGGGACCTGTACAAGTCGGAGAGGGGACCAATGTTCTCATGGGTGGTTTTGATAGTGCGGTTGGGCGGGCTTTAAACTAGCTTGGCAGGGGGATGGGAACCCAGGAGAGGGCTCTGAGCTAGTTAGAGTGGGTGAGAGCTCAGATGAACAGAATCCCAAGAATTGATGCAAAAGGCAGGAGGCAACAGAGCAGAGTAGCACTGGGGTAAGTGTAAACCACAAGGTGATAGGAAGGGACAATATGTATGAATATAAAGGGGCTGCAGGAGGGGTCAAAACTAAAAATCATGGTTTAAAAACTAGTATTAAAACACTTTACCTAAACGCACGCAGCATTCGAAACAAAGTAAATGAGTTGATGGCACAAATCATTACAAATGGGTATGATTTGGAGGCCATTACTGAAACGTGGTTGCAGGGTGGCCAAGACTGGGAATTAAACATGCAGGGGTATCTGACAATTCGGAAAGATAGACACGAAGGGAAAGGAGGTGGGGTAGCTCTGTTAACAAAGGATGATATCAGGGCACTTGAGAGATGATATTGGCTCTAATGAACAAAATGTTGACTCATTGTGGGTGGAGATTAGAGATAGTAGGGGGAAATAAGTCACTGGTGGGCGTAGTTTATAGGCCCCCAAATAATAACTTCACGGTGGGGCGGACAATAATCAAGGGAATAATGGAGGTATGTGAAAAAGGAACGGCAGTAATCATGGGGGATTTTAACCTACATGTCGATTGGTCAAATCAAATCGCACGGGGTAGCCTTGAGGAGGAATTCATAGAATGCATAAGGAATTGTTTCTTAGAACAATATGTTACAGAACCTACAAGGGAGCAAGCTATCTTAGATCTGGTCCTCTGTAATGAGGCAGGAACAATAAACGATCTCCTAGTAAAAGATCCTCTCGGAATGAGTGATCACAGTATGGTTGAATTTGTAATACAGATTGAGGGTGAGGAAGTACGATGCTTAAACAAAGGGGACTACAGTGGGATGAGGGCAGAGTTGGCTAAAGTAGACTGGGAACACAAACTAAATGGTGGCACAATTGAGGAACAGTGGAGGACTTTTAAGGAGCTCTTTCATAGTGCTCAACAAAAATATATTCCTGTGAAAAAGAAGGGCGGTAAGAGAAGGGATAACCAGCCGTGGATAACCAAGAAAATAAAGGAGAGTATCAAATTAAAAACCAATGCGTATAAGGTGACCAAGGTTAGTGGGAAACTAGAAGATTGGGAACATTTTAAACGACAGCAAAGAATGACTAAGAAAGCAATAAAGAAAGGAAAGATAGATTACGAAAGTAAACTTGCGCAAAACATAAAAACAGAAGATAAAAGCTTTCACCGATATATAAAATGAAAAAGAGTGACTAAAGTAAATGTTGGTCCCTTAGAAGATGAGAAGGGGGACTTAATAATGGGAAATGTGGAAATGGCTGAGACCTTAAACAATTATTTTGCTTCGGTCTTCACAGTGGAAGACACAAAAACCATGCCAAAAATTGCTGATCACGGGAATGTGGGAAGGGAGGACCTAGAGACAATCACTATCACTAGGGGGGGTAGTGCTGGACAGGCTAATGGATCTCAAGGTAGACAAGTCCCCTGGTCCTGATGAAATGCATCCCAGGGTATTAAAAGAGATGGCGGAAGTTATAGCAGATGCATTCGTTATAATCTACCAAAATTCTCTGGACTCTGGGGAGGTACCATCGGATTAGAAAGCAGCTAATGTAACGCCTCTGTTTAAAAAAGGGGGCAGACAAAAGGCAGGTAACTATAGGCCGGTTAGTTTAACATCTGTAGTGGGGAAAATGCTTGAAACTATCATTAAGGAAGAAATAGCGGGACATCTAGAAAGGAATAGTGCAATCAAGCAGACGCAACATGGATTCATGAAGGGGAAATCATGTTTAACTAATTTACTGGAATTCTTTGATATAACGAGCATGGTGGATAGAGGTGTACCGATGGATGTGGTGTATTTAGATTTCCAAAAGGTATTCGATAAGGTGCCACACAAAAGGTTACTGCAGAAGATAAAGGTACGCAGAGTCAGAGGAAATGTATTAGCATGGATAGAGAATTGGCTGACTAACAGAAAGCAGAGTCGGGATAAATGGGTCCTTTTCGGGTTGGAAATCGGTGGTTTGTGGTGTGCCACAGGGATCGGTGCTGGGACCACAACTGTTTACAATATACATAGATGACCTGGAAGAGGGGACAGAGTGTAGTGTAACAAAATTTGCAGATGACACAAAGATTAGTGGGAAAGCGGGTTGTGTAGAGGACACAGAGAGGCTGCAAAGAGATTTAGATAGGTTAAGCGAATGGGCTAAGGTTTGGCAGATGGAATACAATGTCGGAAAATGTGAGGTCATCCACCTTGGAAAAAAAAACAGTAAAAGGGAATATTATTTGAATGGGGAGAAATTACAATATGCTGCGGTGCAGAGGGACCTGGGGGTCCTTGTGCATGAATCCCAAAAAGTTAGTTTGCAGGTGCAGCAGGTAATCAGGAAGGCGAATGGAATGTTGGCCTTCATTGCGAGATGGATTGAGTACAAAAGCAGGGAGGTCCTGCTGCAACTGTACAGGGTACTGGACTACTGCGTGCAGTTTTGGTCACCTTACTTAAGGAAGGATATACTAGCTTTGGAGGAGGTACAGAGGTACAGAGATGATTCACTTGGCTGATTCCGGAGATGAGGGTGTTACCTTATGATGATAGACTGAGTAGACTGGGTCTTTACTCGTTGGAGTTCAGAAAGATGAGGGGTGATCTTATAGAAACATTTAAAATAATGAAAGGGATAGACAAGATCGAGGCAGAGAGGTTGTTTCCACTGGTCAGGGAGACTAGAACTAGGGGGCACAGCCTCAAAATACAGGGGAGCCAATTTAAAACCGAGTTGAGAAGGAATTTCTTCTCCCAGAGGGTTGTGAATCTGTGGAATTCTCTGCCCAAGGAAGCAGTTGAGGCTAGCTCATTGAATGTATTCAAATCACAGAGAGATAGATTTTTAACCAATAAGGGAATTAAGGGTTATGGGGAGCGGGCGGGTAAGTGGAGCTGAGTCCACGGCCAGATCAGCCATGATCTTGTTGAATGGCAGAACAGGCTCGAGGGGCTAGATGGCATACTCCTGTTCCTAATTCTTACGTTCTTATGTTCTTATGAAACCCCGCGTCACTGGCAAAACATGTACCATGATCGCACGGCTGTATCACATGACATTGATAACGACCCTGTGTTTGTCCTGAATTACGGTCATGGTCCTAACTGGGTCGCTGGCACAGTCTTGGCCAAGAAGGGGGAAGTGTGTGTTTATAGTCAAACTATTGAATGGACAAATGTGCAGAAAGCATTTGGATCCGACCAAATTGAGGTTCGCCGACAATCAGGAACAACCTGAAGGGGACATCAGCATCATCGATCCACCAACACACAACCAACTAGCAATTGACCTCACTGTCAATCAAGAGGATGAACCCACCCTTCCCAACAGTCCTGTTAGACCAGCCGCACAGCAGTGCAGCAATGGTCCGACCAACTCACCCATGCCAGAGTTTGAACTAAGCAGTGAGCGTAGGGCCCGGATCATCTCAACTTGTAAATAATTTGTCTCAAAGACTTTGGGGGAGGGGAAGTGGTGGCGGGGGGGGCGGGGGTGATGTTATGTATGTAAACATTGTAACTGTGTAAGACTTTCCATCAGAGGGCGCAACTGTTGGAGGCCCAAGGGTCACCTGCACACCTCGTGCAAGGGAGTATAAAAGGTCGTCTGCCATGCCGCTTAGGCACTCTGGAGTTATATTAATGAGACTAAGGTCACAACACTTTTATCTCACAGTACTCAGTTTTAGCTCACAGTACTCAGTCTTCCATACTTAACAGAGCTCACCAATGACCAATGTCTCTGTAGGTTCCTATTCAGGAAGGTCATCCTGAGGGAGATGTGCAATCTCCTGCGGCCAGATCTGCAACCTCAGACAAGACTGAGGACAGCTGAGCGTAGAAACCAAAGTGGCCATTGCACTAAAGTTTTATGCAACTAGACAACTAACATTTCTCAGTTTTCCGCCCATCGCTCTATCCATCAAATTACAGATGTTCTCTACAAGAGAAGGCTCGAATACATTTCTTTCCCGGTGAGCAGGGAGAAACAGATGGAATGGCAGACCGGATTTGTGCATATTGCGAGGTTCCCCAGGGTTCAGGGCGCCATTGACTGCACACACGTCACATTGAGGACACCACAAACCAATGCGAAGATGTTCTTAAACCGAAAGGGATTCCACTCCCTCAATGTTCAGCTAGTGTGCGACAATCAGCGCAAGATCATGGCAGTTGCTGCCCAGAATCTAGGCAGCAGCCATGATGTCTTCATCCTGCGCCAGACCAGTGTGCCGTCTTGTTTTTGGGCCCAAACCAAGATTGTGGCTGGCTACTTGGTGACAAGGGATATCCACTGTGCACTTGGCTGACTCCCCTTTGCAACCCCAGGACTTATGCGCAGCATGCCTACAGCGACTCTCATTCAGCCACCAGGTACATAATTGAGCACTGCATTGGGATCCTTAAGCAGAGGTTCCGTTGCCTGGATCACTCAGGTGGAGTGTTGCAGTACTTGCCTGAGTGGGTCTCCCTATTCGTGGTCCTCTGCTGCATACTTCACAACCTGACAATCATGAGGACCCAGCCGCTAGAGGTCGAGCTCGCAGTAACACCTTGGGAGGAGGGAGGGAGGAGGCGTGTTGTCAGCCACCCAGGAGGCGTCATCGCCAGGGCTGGATTAACCCATCAGCAAATAAGGGTGGAGCCTTAAGCCCTTGACTTTAGGCCCTAATTTTTTTATCATTAACCCTAAATCTTTGTCACACAGTTGGTTAAGCAGCATATATAACTGCATAATTATATTTTGAGGTGCAAAATATTGCATCCTTACAGCTCAAAGTGTGTATAAAATTCTGTGACAATCTTGAAACATGTATGTTGGGGTAGAAAGAAGGAAGACTTCTCTTCCGAGGTGGACTCCCTGATAAAGAGTCGACACCCGCCTGTCCGTATAGCGACCACAGAATCACTCAGACGAAAACTTCGGTTCAACCGTTTTTTATTCAAACATATGCAGGGGAAGGGTTCTGATGAACACGTCTCCGATCAGAGGTTTTACAATTACAATTACACAGTTTTTCGTGGTGTGCGACCCTCCTACAAAACCCCGATTGGCCTACTGCTCAGACTGGTTGAGTGGTTCTTCCCCACCTGTCCATCTCTCATCACGTCACCCTTCTGGAATGTGTTATTTAATGGTGTCAACCTTGCCTCAGTTTCTCCTGATGTGTGAAGTAACCTTGCTTCCCAGGGTTTGCTATCTTGTTCCCAAACATCTGCTTTCTTAACCTGTTCCCAAGAGAACTTCAGTCATAATGTCCTAGTTTCTCATGAGATTCAGATGCTGTATCCATTTTATGTTCAAAATTGTTAACTCTCCACTGCCCTTGGTGGATGTTTTATTCAGAATGTAAATCTATATTAAAGTTAACACAACGGATGGTTCATTACCCATCAAGCTCCGCTGTTCCCCTCTTTTTAACCCAATGTAAGCGAGTGTATGAGTGTGCTTTACATACATAAGCGAGTTTCACATAATCGGTCAATATTACAATCCCTACCGTAAGACAGGAGAACTCCTGATTCCTCAGAACCTTCTAATACTGATAGGCCCTTTTAATTTGGACCATTTTACGTGTCAGATCAATTCACTACCTTCAGTATCCCCATTCGTGACCATCGATCTGTCTCCACTCTAGGGACCATTTTTTAATCCCCTTACAATGTATAAATAGCCCCAAAAATTCACCCAGAGAGTTATGTAGGCTGTTCATAGGATAAATGCATAAATAATATCAGGTTTGATAATAAAGAATGCTTACGAAAGTATGAAGAAGTTTCATTTATCTTTTGAAAGTGGAAATGTAGATTTCAAAGTCAAATGTCAAAAGTATTTAGTAGAGTAGCTATGTCCTCAGATACCTCTCGATTTCCTATTAGAGGTAAAACAGGAATATACCAAATTAAGTTTGAAAGACTATATTGGAATTATTCATGTGGTTTTTTTGAGGGGGGTGGGGGGAGGGTAGCTTCGATAAACCCTTGTGACCCTTAGCTACTCTCTTTTTCCTATATTCTTATGTTATTCTGACCTGTGTTCTCAAGTCAAGTAGTTTGAGTCAAGATAGTCATCTCAATACTGTTTTCTTTGGAAAAAACTGATTCACAAATACTTTCTAGCCTGGCTTTCTAAATGTTACATTTTGCAGTTCATGTAACAATGTAAGGATTAGGCTTTGCCATCCCTTTGTTTTAAATCGACTTGCCAGTATTTATTTTTACTGTTGTATGCCAAACAAACCATTTTTAAAGATTTTTTTAATATATAATTATGGGGCCGACTTTAGTGGCCGCTCATTTCTTGGCGGTGACCACCGGACGGGAGGTCTGATTTTGGCACTCGCAGTTGAACGCACTTTGTCGCCCATTCAGGATATTCAGAGATGGAACTCCTTGCTGGCATAATTAGATGGAATGGCTCACATCTCACTTTCACCACCATGTTTGTGCCCCTTCACCTGGAGGAACTGGAAGTGGCTGACATCAGCCTCCTGCTATGTCAGCCAAGTGTCCACAGAACCTCGGCATCAGGCTCAGATTTCCTGGGGTTTCCAACAGACGCAACTCAAGCCAGCTCAAGCACAGAGTCCGTGGCTCAAAAGGGAAGCAAGGCCCCAGCACCCAGCAGCAGTGAGCAACCACCTGCGGATGCATCACGGCTCGCTCTAATGAACCAGACGGTGCAGCTATCAGCCACCGGCGTGGAGGTAGGTCGCAAGATGCAGTAGACCATGGCTGGGATAGCTGGCAGCATCGTTACATTCACCCAGCAGCACGATGAAAGGAGTCCTCCTCCGCATTAGAGCACATAATAGAAAGCGTTAAACCATAAGGCAGGAGATGGCTTCTGCATGCGTGGTGCAAGCCCCCAACCCCATGTCCTCAAGGCAGACAGATGTGGAGGAGGAGATCCAGGCACCTTCGATCCCATACATTACGTTCTCACTGATACGCACATGTCTGCACACATTCCGCTGCCCTCCTTCGCAACCTCCTCAATCAGAGACAGTGAGGGGCAGGAGAGGGCCACTCCGTCATGCAGAGGAAGAGAAACTTGGGCATCGCTGCAAGTGGCAGGGGGGGGGAAAGAGTAAAGAGAGATAGGTGGTGGTGCCGGGTAAAGGGGTGTGTGTTCTTTATCTACTTTTTAAGAGGTGGGGCCTGGTGTAATGATCATTCAGCATGTCAAAGAAAGGAGGCCGAACAAAGATGATAAAGAGAAGCAGTTCTGACCACCAGACGGAGGAAGAAGACAAGGCAGATAGTGCAGGAGTCCCCCTCCCCTCTCACTTTCCAACTGATATTCTCTTCTGAGCACCGGTGAGGACGATGGTGCCTCTGGGGAATGCAGCCAGAGCCAAGTCCAAGGCGCCACGGGTGGCTCAGATGCACGGGGGGAGGGACAAATAATAAAAGAGCTTTAGTGGTAGGGGATTCTATAGTTAGGGGAATAGAGAGGTGTTTCTGCAGCCGTAGCCATGAGTCCAGGATGGCATTGAGCCTCCCTGGTGCCAGGGTCAAGGATGTCAGAGCGGATGCAGGGCATTCTGGGGGGGAGAGGGTTAACAGCCAACGGTCATGGTCTATATCGGGACCAATGACATAGGTAGAAAGAGGGATGAGGTCCTTCAGGCAGAATTTAGGGAGCTAGGAGAAAAATTAAAAAAGTAGGACATCAAACGGTAGTAATCTCCGGGTTACTACCGGTGCCAAATGCTAATGAGTACAAGAATAGGAGAGAGAGAGGATGCGTGTCTCAAGAGTTGGTGCAGGAAGGAGGACTTTAAATTCCTGAGGCATTGGGATCGCTTCTGGAGGAGATGGGACCTGTATAAACCGGACGGGTTGCACCTCAATAGCACTGGGACCAATATCCTCTCGGGGAGTTATGCTAGTGCTGTTGGGGAGAGTTTAAACTAGCTTGGCAGGAGGATGGGAACTCGAGAACAAATTCAATAGGGAAGGAAGTAAAGATCAAATTGAAAAGCAAGAATGTAGAAAGTGAATCTGTAAGACAGAGGAAACAAAGGGTTAGTAAATAGTAATCAAGGAGGTCTTCCTGTGCTAAATGGTATATACACTTCAATTCAAGGAGTATAGCGAATAAGGCAGATGAGCTGAAAGCACAGGTAGACACTTGGGAGTATGACATTACAGCCATTACAGAGACATGGTTGAGAGGGGCAGCTCAATATTCCTGGTTACAGGATTAAGACAGGATAGAAAGGGGGTAAAAAAAAGATCCAGATATGAATATAGGGAGTATGATTAAGAAGTTTTGAGATGACACTAAAATTAGCTGTGTGGTTGATAATGAAGAGGAAAGTCATGGGCTGCAGGAGGATATCAATCTACTGGTCAGGTGGGCAGAACAATGGCAAATCGAATTTCATTCGGAGAAGTGTGAGGTAATGCACTTTGGGAGGGCTAATAAGGAAAGGGTGTACACATTAAGTGGTAGGCCACTTAATAGTGTAAATGAACAAAGGAACCTTGGAATGCTTGTCCACAGAACTCTTTTGGGAGGAAACGAAAACATTAATCCTTAAATTGTGTCCCCCCGATCTGAGGGGCACATCAAACATTTCCAAGGCCCTTTTTTTTGTGTTTTTTTTTATTTGTTTTTTTTGAAAAGTTTTTTGGGGCACTAAAATCATATTTTTTTTTCTCCAAGTGCCCCCTATAAAAGGGGAGGGGGACACTAAAAACACCGGCAATTAAAACAAATTAAACTTTAAAACATAAAATCAAATTAAAATTTGGTTGCCAGGCGTGATGATGCACTCCAGTCCCTCCGGTGCCCACCTCTCGCAGAAGGCGTACCGGTGGACACCGCGTGCTCCATCTCCAAGGACACCCTGGCGCGGATGCACGCGCGGAAGAGAGGCAGGCAGTCAGGTTGAACGACCCCCTCGACCGCCCGCTGCCTGGACCGGCTGATGGCACCCTTGGCCGTGCCCAGGAGCAGTCCTACGAGGAGGCCTTCGGACCTACCCGCTCCCCTCCGCACAGGGTGCCCAAAGATCAGGAGTTTGGGACTGAAGTGCAGCCAGAATTTCAGGAGCAGCCCCTTTAAATAATAAAACAGGGGCTGCAACCTCGTGCACTCAATAAAAACATGGAACACGGACTCTTCCAGACCGCAGAAATTGCAGGCGGCCTGGGAGCCCGTGAACCGGCTTAAAAATTTATTGCACGGCACTGCTCCGTGCACCACCCTCCAGGCCAAGTCCCCGATAAATAGTGGGAGGACTCCCGCGTAGAGTGCCCTCCATCGGGGACCCCCGCCTCCTCCGGACGGCAAGATGGTACGCCATGGCGTGTCCGGACGGCAGGCGAGGATGGCAAACTTGAGAGTGTGCAGGAGCAGCCCGTACAGGAAAAACCTCCGCGCAGAACTGAAAGGCACGGAGGGGATTTCCTCGAGGCGGCTCAAGTTGTGAGGCGCCTGCTCCCGAGGGAGGTTCCGGGGTTTGGCGCTGATGAGGAATTCCGTCCGGACGGGGGTCAGTTCGGACGGGATTTCCCCACGTGCTTGAGCCTCCTCGACACACCTAACGGAGTCGGGGCCCAGAGCTGTTTTTAGCGACTCGATGGCATCGGCCGCGCGGCGGACGTTGACGGAATTTAGGCGCCGCACCGGCGTGTCTGGCGCCATCCAGCCCGCTCCTCCTCCATTGAGCAGGTCTCTGACCCTGGTCACCTCACCAGCCACAGCCCTCTCGTCCGACCGCCACCTAAAACCTCGGTCGTGCAGGTACGGATTCCCGAGCAGCGGCTCCTGCAGGACAGCCGCCACTCCAGCCAGTGGAGAGCTGCGCTTGGTGGAGACTTTGTTCCAGACCCTGGTGAGTTCCTTGTAAAAGATAGGCAGCTCCTGGAAGGCGGTCCTGACGCCCTCCAAGCTCACAAAAAGGAGCTGCGTGTCGTAGTTGAGGCCATGCTGCTGGCGGAAGAAATACGTCGCCAGAGCACGCCACCTGGGAGGGGGCTCCACGTAAAGGTATCTCTGCAGGGTCTGAAGACGGAAAGTCGTGAGCTGGGTGCTGACGCACACCAACGACTGACCGCCCTCCCCAAGCGGGAGACTCAAGACCGTGGCAGAGACCCAGTGCTTCCTGTTGTTCCAGAAGAAGTCCACCAGCTTCTTCTGTATCTTGGTGACAAACGCAGGGGGAGGGGTCAAAGTGACCAGCCGGTACTACAACATGGCGGCCACCAGCTGGTTTATGACTAGCGCTCGACCCCTGTAGGACAGCACTTGGAGCAGTCCTGTCCAGCGCCCTAGGCGAGCGGCGACCTGGGCCTCCAGCTTTTGCCAGTTCGCCGGCCAGGCTTCCTCGTCGGGGCTAAGGTAGACTCCCAGATAGAGGAGATGGGTCATGCTCCAGGCAAAAGGCCTGAGCTCCTCCGTCAGGGAGTCCACCCGCCACTGACCCACCAGGAGTCCGGAACATTTCTTCCAGTTGATCCTGGCAGAGGATGCGGCCGAGTAAATCTCGTGGCACTCACGCATCCTCCGCAGGTCAGCGGGATCCTCTACCGCGAGGAGCACGTCATCGGCGTAAGCCGAGAGGACGACCTCCACGCCCGGCCCTTGCAGAGCCAGTCCCGTCAACCTCGTCCGCAGGAGGCGCAGGAAAGTCTCCAGGCAGATGGCATATAACTGGCCGGACATGGGGCATCTCTGGCGCACCCCTCTCCCAAAGCGAAGGGGCGCCGTCAAGGACCCGTTAACCTTTATCCGACACTCCGCGGCGGTGGACAAAAGTCGGATCCGGGCGATGAAATGCGTCCCGAACCCGAAAGTGCGCAGAGTTCCGAACAGATAGTCGTGATCCACCCTGTCGAACATCTTCTCTTGCTCGAGAGCTAGGAAGGCGACCGACAGACCAGCCTCCTGGGAATGATGGATGAGGTCCCGGACCAGATGGATGTTATCGTGGATTGTCCGGCCCGGGACCGTGTAGGACTGGTCGGGGCGGATCATGTGGTCCAGCACGGCGCCAAGTCGAGCAGACATCGCCCTGGCGAAGATTTTGTAGTCCGTGCTGAGGAGGGAGACTGGGCGCCAGTTCTTAAGGAGGCGGAGATCGCCCTTCTTAGGTAGCAGGACGATGACTGCCCTGCGCCAAGAGAGGGGCATCTCCCCGGTCGCCAGACTTTCCCCCAGGACCCGCGCGTAGTCGCCCCCCAGGACATCCCAGAACACCCTGTGGAACCCTACAGTCAGCCCGTCCAGCCCCGGGGCTTTTCCCCTCGAGAGCCGGTTGAGGGCGCAGGTCAGCTCCGCCAAGCTTAGCGGAGCTGCCAGATTTTCGGCGCCCTCCGGGTTGATTTTCGGCAGGTCCTCCCACAAAACTCTACGCGCTTCCTCGCTGGACAGCTCCGGAGAGAACAGAGCCCTGTAATTTTCACGGGCCCTGTTGTTGATGCCCTCCGGATCCGAGACGAGAGAGCCGTCGTCGGCCAGCAGCGTCAAGAGCTGCTTACGGACACTCTGTCTTTTTTCCAGCGAGTAGAAGAAGGGGGAGCCGCGGTCCAGATCCCGCAGGAACCGGATCCGCGACCTCACGAACGCGCCTCTGGACCCGACGAGCTGCAGGTCCTTCAGCGCGGCCTTCTTCGCTTCGTACACCATTCGCAGGGCCGGGTTCTCGACGACTTGACCGAGACAGGACTCCAGGTCGAGCATCTCTTTTTCTAGGAGGCCGACCCTGGCCGCCTGCCTCTTGGTCGACCCCCTCGCGTACTCTTGACAGAAGACGCGAACGTGAGCCTTACCCATGTCCCACCATAGCCTCAAGGAGGGGAAGCCCCCCTGCTTCCTTCTCCAGTCGGCCGAGAAACGACAGAACGAGTCCTGGAACCGCACATCCTCCAGCAGCTGGTTGTTAAAATGCCAGTACGCGGACCCCGTCCTCGCGCGAAGCGAGCTCCGCCCACACCAGGTGGTGGTCCAGCACCGGCCGCATGGAGGCCGCCGGGACGCAGGAAATGTACGCCCGAGGCACGTAAAGGCGGTCAACTCTGGACCATCCTACTCCAGGCCTCACCCAAGTAAAGGCGCTGGAGTCGGGATGGAGATTTCGCCAGACGTCCACCAAGTCGAAGGACCCGACCAGGTCCCTCAACTTCCCCATCGCCGCCATGCTCTGCGGGGCACCGGACCGGTCCCTCGCCTCGAGGGTGCAGTTAAAATCCCCCCCAAGGACAATGCAGTCGCCGATGTCGACGGAGCCAAGAAGAGCGGACACTTCTTCGAAGAAGCGCGTTTGCTGCGGGCCGGACTGAGGGGCGTACACGTTCACGAGATGGAGCGGCACGTCCCCCAGGCGAACCGTTACGTGCAGCAAGCGGCCTGGCACGGGCTCCTCAACCCCCAAGATCTCCAGCTGAAAATGCGGGGCCAACAAGATGGCCACCCCACAAGAAGTGGCGGTGAGGTGGCTCATGCGGACCTCTCCTTGCCATTCCAGGAGCCATGTGGCTTCGTCTCCCGGAACGGTGTGGGTTTCTTGCAGGAAGCACACCGCATATTTCCCCTCCCGCAGGAGCGAAAAATTGTTAAATCTGCGGCGTGCCTCTCTGCCACCATTGATGTTGAGGCTGGCTATGGTTATCTTCATGGCAAGAGCATAGTGCAACCTCTACCTAACCTATTGTGGGGGGGGAGTGGAGTCGTTTGTTGACCTCCACTCCTTCAGCAGCCCAGCAAGGAACCTTTTGAGCCGGCGCAGCTCAAGGCCTTGCGCCTTTGATAAGGGCCCGCCCGCGGCCATGGTTTTAGCGGCGGCGCGGACGGACGCAACGAGCAGCCCCGGCTCGGACCATCTTTCCAGGGCCAGACGGGCTCGGTTGCGGCGAACCTGGCTCTGGACCAAAAAGTCCCGGAGTTCCTTTGCAGGAATGAGGAGGGGACTCAGCAGCGGGCACGAGGAGATCCACCGCCTCACTGGCGATGGACTCGAGATCTTCTACCGAGTCCCCCACCGAGTCCCCGCCCCCCTCCGGGAGGTCGCCGCCAGCAGCCGGCCCGTCGACCGCATGAGGTACGGCAAACAGCCCGGCCGCTCCATCCGGCTCTGGCTCTGCCCCGATCCCACCCCCAGGATCGTCGGCAGAGGAGTCCCCACTGGGCTCTTTTAAAAGCGGTGCTGGGTCAGGAAGCGACAGCGGAAGGGGTTCCTCCTCCGCCCCAGGAACCGGGGAACAGGGAGAGACCTGGTCAAATAAATTCTCCAGGTCCTCCAAGTACCCCAGCTCCAAAGTAGGGGGCGAGGGTTGTTGTTCTTCCCCCTCCCCGCTGCCACCCCCCGGCCCAGCGTGTACAGAATCATAAAAATTGTTAACATATTTTGTTTCCTCCGGGCCGAGTGACTCCCGGGGGAAGTTGGTTAATAGCTGGTCAGGCTCAGGTACGGCCTTTTCGGCCCCGCCCGCCTCAGTCCCCGGGACGCTCGACCCGGTGGCTACGCATTCCTCCGCTGGCCCCACGCCAGGCAGATCTTCCACGCCATCCCCAGGAGGCAGAGGCTGAGCAGCCTCGACTGTCTCACCCTCCCCGGGGACAGACTCCTCTTGCCTACAGCGCAGTTTGGGGGCGCTGGTGGGGGATACGGGACACGCGGCGGGCACCGACTCCTCCGCGGAGGGATGTTGTTCCCCCTCCGCCTCATTGGAGCGGCGCCTCCTTTTGTTCCTGGAGGGGCATGGAGGCAGGGAAACCTCCATGTCTGCCGAGACCTCCCGCTCCACTCCCCCCTTTTTCTTATCTTGTCCACGCCCGAGCCCCTCTGTGATATTGGTCAAGGGCTCGGGCACGGGCTCAGGGCACCCCGCGCTCGCCGGTGACAGGGTTGGGCTGAGCGCAGTGATCAAATTGTCTGGCGCACTGAGGGGACCCGCCTCGAGATGTTTCGCCTTCCTCCGCGCCTTCTTTCCGATCGGACACTCTCTCTCCCCCCCCCCCCCCCGCCGGTGGCCGTGAAAACAAAGGCCCCCGACGATGCCCGCGCACCCACAGCTCCCGGCACATGGATACTACTAGGGGGAGGGGTGGCGGCAGCGCCAGCCTTGGCCGCCCTTGGTGGTTTGGCGGCCTTGGAGGCGGGGCAGTTCTTACGAACATGCCCCACCTCCCTACAGGCATGGCACCGCATGCCGTCCGACGTCCAGAAGACGCGGTAGGCAGTCCCCTCGTGCACCACATTAAATGATCCCTCCGTCGTCTCCTCCCGCGCCAGCCGGACAAAGAGCTGGCGGCGGAAGGAGAACACGTGGCACAGGCTGCTCTCCCTGAGGCCGAGCGGTATGGGGTTAATCCCCGACCTTACCTCCCCCAGTTGGTGTAGGTGAGGGAGGAGGAGCTCAGTGGGAACAAAGACCGGGACGTTAGACAGGATGACCCTCTGCGCGGTGGCCTCGAGAGGGTCCACCGGCAGGAACGTCCCGCCCACCGTGAGCCCCTTTTCAAGGGCCAGGGACACCGCCCGCTCTGACCCCAGAAAGAACACTGCCTTCCCAGACATCTTGGAGGCTGCGACAATGGCCAAGGGGCCGACTACCCCAGCCATCGCCCGCACGCACTCCTCGATGCTCATTGTGGGGTGAGTGTAGCTCTTGACCCCGTATTTTTTTGTTATAAGTCTGAACGGTGGCAGGGCAGTAGGAGGTGCCGTGGATGTGGACGCCGCCTGCGCATATGTCTTTGCTGGCCCTGCCACCGGCGTGGATGGGGTCGCCATCACGGGGTCCCTTTAAGGGCTACACCCACCCCAAAGTCACAGGCCTTAATGGTCTTAAATGGCCTCGTTGGTGTTTGAACAGAGGGAGCTCTAAAAGAGGCACACCTCTCCCCTAGTTGACAATTGGGGAGGGGCCTTGCTCCCTCTGCTCAGTTGTCTTAATTGGTTTTTCAATTAGGAGGAAAGGGGCTCTCAGAGAGAGAGGGGAGAGACAGAGAGAGAGAGAAAGAGAGTGGGGGGTGGGAAAGAGGGAAGCTGTGAGGGCAGGTCTCCCCTCACAGCGATGGGTGGGTGTTTTTCTTGGGGTGCACTCCCCAGATGATGGAAAAACAAACAGTCTTTGTAGATGGTCTTCGGGTGGGGGGGAGAAGATGTCTTCACCTGGGACAGCTGGAGCCACCCAGGCACACACTCCCAACGATGTTAAATAGGTGATTAATAGTTCTTCAGCCAGGTAGCTCCAGCTATCCCAGGCTAGGCAATGGGGGAGGGGTGCTTCAGTGGTGTGTGGGGCCTAGCTGTAAGCAAGACCCCCACACACACACCCCCCGCGATGTTCCGGCCCTCTAGCAAGTCTTCTTTCCTCCCCCCACCGATACAACAAAGTCTTTAGGGGAATGCACCAAAACACACCCACCTTTGGTTGATGAAGTTTCTCCCTCCTTCCACACTGGATTGTTGTTTGTTCTTTTTCCCCCTCTCTCCAACTCTTTGTAGCAGTGTTAAAGGTTGTTGAATTTTCCACTCTCCTCCTCTCCCTCTGGATGAATTGGAATTGTAGAAAGCCCCTTCCTCCTCTTCATGGGCTGTTTCACAGGGTTCACTCCAGGCTTTCCAGGCAGGAGCAACAGCAGGTAGCTCCTTCTCTCACTGCTCCAGGCTCCAACTGAATAGGCTACGCCTCCAAAGCTCCACCATTGGTCCACAGATCCCTGAAAGTAGCAGGCCAGGTGGATAAGGTGGTTAAGAAGGCATATGGAATGCTTGTCTTTATTAGCCAAGGCATAAAATACAAGAGCAGGGAGGTTATGCTTAAATTGTATATACACTGGTTAGGCTGCAGCTACAATACTGCTTGCAGTTCTGGTCGCCGTATTATAGGAAGGACGTGATTGCAAGAGAGAGGGTGCAGAAGAGATTTACTAGGATGCTGCCTGGAATGGAGAATCTTAGCTATGAGGCAGATTGGATAGGCTGGGTTTGTTCTCCTAGGAAAAGAGGAGGTTGAGGGGAGACCTCACTGAGGTGAATAAAATTGAGGGGCCTGGATATAGTGGATAGCAAGAGCTAAGTTCCCTTGGTGGGAAGGTCAATTAGAAAGGGGCATAGGTTTAAGGTGGTTGATGGAAAGTTGAGGGAATTTGAGGGGAAGCTTCTTCACGCAGTGGGTTGTGGGGGTCTGGAACTCACTGTCTGGAAAGGTGGTAGAGTCAGAAACCCTCACCGCATTAAAAAGGTGCTTGGATGGGCACTTGAAGTGCCGTAATCTGCAGGGCTACAGACCTAAAGCTGGTAAATGGGATTAGACCGGATAACCTCTTGTTGACTGGCACAGATACAATGGTAAGTACTTTAGGGAATCTAATATGGCCACAGTGGTCCCTAGACTAGTTTCGATTGCCTGGTTGGGTCGCAGAGGAATTTTCCCAGATTTCACCACCCCCCCCCGTTTGGGTTTTTATCTTTTTTTGCCTCTCCCGGGAGATCGCATAGCTCTGGGTGGGGTGGAGTGTAAAATGTTGCGATACATGGAGTATCACAGTTGTGTGGGGCAAGCTGGTTGGGCCGGATGCTCTTTACCTGTCTGCCATTGTTCATTGGTTTATATGTAACCTTCAGGGCTGCTAACCGAGGGCCGTGTGGCTCTTTGTCGGCCAGCACGGACACGATGGGCCAAAATGGCCTCCTTCTGAGCTGTAAATTTCTATGTTTATGTTTCATTTGGTCTCGAGGATGGGAGTACCGAGAAGGTTCTTCCACCTTGTGGAGAGCCTCTATACCTACATCACGACGGTCATAGAGGGGGATGGAACCACATCAAAAGGGGAGTCAAGCAAGGCGACCCTCTTTCACCCCTCATTCAACATTACGATGGATCGCCTTATCTATTCGCTAGAAAGAGGTCGGGGAGTAGCAATGAAACTGAACAGATCTATCAGTTGCTCTTCAATAGCATCTGCAGATGATATTGCTATCCTCAGCAATACTCACGCTGGAATGGCTGCAAATCCTGCAGACCTTTTGCAGGAACATAGGTCAACATTAATGTTGAGATAGCCGGCTTCTATTTGAGCTTAACTAGGAAAACCTTCCTATACAATTGTAAAGAGAATTGGAAGATCAACAATAATCCGCTGAGCTACATCCCACCAGGGTACATCGAGGAGTTCCTCAAATAGACCCATGGGCAGGAGTCGCAGAGGATAAGTGGTCTGCAAAGCTCAATATGTGGATAGCAAGTCTGAAGGAAGTCAAGCTCAAGCCAGTGCAAAGGTTCAAAATTCTAAAAAGACACACATGATTACGCAAATTTACTACCACCTTATTCTAAACGAGGTGTCACAAAATACACTAATCAAATTGGACCAACTGATAAAAGTCAGTCAATTAAGGAGATACTCCATCTCCCTGCAGGTACTACTCCAAGAACAGAGGCCTTGGGACACCCAAATTGGAGGTACAAATATCATCTGCGATAATACGGAAGCTTGAATCCCTCGAAACATCTAATGATGCAATCATCAGAGCATCATTCCAGTACTGCGGTGAACACAACCATGACAACAAAATGAGGCTCAGGAACCGGAAAGCCCTCAAGGTGGAGGAGTTCCTCGAACCCACTCAACCCCAGGCCTTCGGAGGCCGTGCTATGCCCAGACTGCCAGCCAAACCAGAGGAACCGATGGCCAGTAACTCACCCAGACTGTCCGATAAATCACTTGATTCGAGAATCGGGAGCATATTTGGGATAGAGGAGAGAATCAAACCGGAAAATAGATGTGCGGACTTGAGGAAATGGGAATGCACAAGGTGGACGGACCTCCAATGCAAAGACTCCAGGATCCATTACTACGGCAAAGATACCATCTCAAATTCATGGACCAATACATGTCACAACCTTAAACAGCCACAATTCATTAAGGGACGACTAATGAAGGTGCAATCTGTACCCAAAGCAGCATAGACTGAGATTTACAACAAGGTTATTCAACAATCAGCAGTTAATGCTGACAGAAAGCCAGAGTTGTCAGTAGTTTGAATTAATTCTGTACCAGGATTGATTTTGTTGCTATGCAGAATGCTGTGCATCAATATCGTGCTTTTGACAAATTGAGGACCTCCGTGTAATGAATACTGTGAATATTGGTCACTCTCTTTATTTAGGTTAGCTAGTGAGTAAAATAAAAATGTTCAACTAAGGGTGTCATACGGTCTTGCCCTGTATCCCAATATTCACTGATGGAGAAGACTCATGGTTAGGATTTGTTCCATTGATTTCATAGTAAATCCAGGGAATCTTTGGCATTGTATTTAAGTTTTTAAAAATTTCCAATTAGAAAATCCTATTGAAGGAAGAGTCTTGGGACTATTTCAGGAGACTGCAAAATATTTTAATCCTGTTACATTTGTGCCTTAATGTTCTTCCAGCTTACTGGAATTTAAATAAGGTTCTCCAAATATATATTGGGAAGAACTAAGCCATTGTCGTCGAGGCCCGCCACAAACTCCATTCCCTAGCCACAGACTACATTCCTCTCCCTAGCATCTGTCGGAGGCTGAACCAAATTGTTCGCTTATCAGACACTGACTTTGTGCAAAATGTATTCCTAGTAGGATCAAGGGGCAGGTTTCCTGCTCGATAGGGCGGTGGATACAGACTCAATACCAGTAAATGGATAAATTGCAGGCATATCAGAAAAGCATGAGTGGTGCAAGTGACTGGATTGCTCTTTGAAACAGCTGGCACAGACTTGATGGGCCAAATGGCCTCCTTCTGTGCTAAACTATTCTACAATTGCTTTCCAGCTCGGGATAATTAACACAACAGCATGTACATCAGTTCAACACAAGAAACTAAGGTCACAGCTGTGAGTAATTGGAGTAATCCAGAGCCAAAATCACTTTTTTCTTTTAAAGAGCTTTCCTAAAATCTTCATTTTCTTCACACTGATTCTGTCTGGCTACACAACAGATTTTGTTTTTAAATGTAAGTTTCAGCAGATTTTTCTTGATTATGTTGACTCTGCATTTTCTTCCCAAGTTTCCCACAGTTCTCATCACCCCACTGCCTCTGACTCATCCCTTTTCCACTTTCTGAAACAAATCCATGTGATTTAAGCTTTTCACTTCACTTAAATTCAACCAGTGGAGCAGGAAACCTGCTTTGAGTTTCAATCCCTACAATTTAACTGTGACTGCAGGGAGCTTCCAGTTACTATTTCATCAACTCTGTTGAGTTTCTAGTCATTAAGGTGTAACCAGTCCTGGAGGTAGCTTTTAGCTCTCACCTCCATTTTCCCTCCCACTAAATACAAATATTTGTAACTGGAGGCTGCTTTTATACAGCCTGATGGGGCGCCAACAAGGGTTCAGTAAGAAATGATGGGAAACTACATCAAAGCTGCCATGAAATTAACAGCGCCACCTACTGCATAGGATGTCTGCATCTTATATTTTCAACCATCACCATCTCAACGAGTAAATTCAGTGCAAGACATTTTAAACAGTTTCACATTGTGTTGGGGACATCTCCTCCAGCCCTGTGCTGCACTCCTCTCTCTATGGAGCATCAGGCCATTGAGGAGAAGGCTGCTGGTGTGGTTGCTGCTGGTGAACCTCACCTTGGTACATTCTGAGGCAGTATAAGCAGCACCCATGTGATGTAGTAGATGGCAGGTCAAGGAGATCAGAGGGCCAATCCCTCTACATTCTGATATGGAGTAGCAATATGGTGAGTGGCTTCCGAGGTTTCAGAAATGATCTGCAAACTGCGGACATAAAATGTGGACAAAATGGAGTCAGCAATAGCCTTTCCATGAGGCAAGTAATGAGGTGTAATGAGAGAGTATTTGTGCTTCTCCCAGCTCTCAATGAATGGACTCGCCAATAGCCACTGAGCTACCACCTCCCTTTCACAGGCGAGGTACCCGAGCTGTGTGAATCTGTGCTCCTGCAGTAAAGTCAAAAGCTGGTGTTAAAAACCCTCAAGGGTCTCTCAACATGCAGTTAATGATTTGAATGAGGTCACCCGCCTCTGCCAATCAGGCCCGCGTTGTACCTTCAAAGCCGCCAGAGTTAACTGCACGAGGTGGGAGGATAACGGTAATTCCCGACACGCTGACAATTCCCAGGATTTTTAATGATGACTCGCCCCCAATCCCACACGCTTGGCAATGGGAAAATTCCGGCCTGTGTTTGGTGCTGGCCAGTTCTTTTTTCGGAGCTTCCAATCAGCCATCAGCAGAAGATTCTTTTATTGCAACTGCTGAGTGGACTTTTTTGTAAACTGCTCCATGTGCTCTTATTAATTTGAGCATTGCTGGTTACACAAAATTGAGATTAAGTGTGTGTTCATACCCCTTAGGTTAACTAACTCAGATTTGGCTAGCGGTCAAGGACAGGAGGGTGTGACTACGAGTCAGGAAGATATGGGGATCCAGGAGGTAGTGATGGAGGAGCCTCAACCCTTGCTGTTGTCCAACAGGTTCGAGGCTCTTACTCCCTGTGTGGATGAGAGCAGGGGCTGCAGGGAGGATGAGCAAACTGACCACAGCACTGTGGTACGGGAGGCCATTCAAGTGGGGGGAGTAAAAAGAAACATTGTACTAGTAGGGGACAGTATCATTAGAGGGGATAGATACAGTTCTCTGCAGCCGTGAGCGCGAGTCCAGAAGGCCAAGTTGCCTGCCCAGTACCAGGTTTAAGGACATCTCAGGGCTGGAGAGGAACTTGGAATGGGAGGGGGTAGATCCAGTTGTCGTGGTCCACGTAGGTACCAACGACAGATAGGACAGACAAGGTGGTTCTGCTAAGGGATTATGAGCAGCTAGGGGCCAAATTAAAAAGCAGAACCACAAAAGGTAATAATCCCTGGATTACAACCCGAGCCACGAACAAAGTTACATCTGTTAAATAAGATCAGAGAGCTAAACTCATGGCTCAAAGACTGATGTGGGAGAAATGGGTTTTGGTTCCTGGGGCACTGGCACAACGACTGGGATAAGAGGGAGCTGTTCAGTCGGGATGGACTCCACTTGGAATATGCTGGGGCTAGGGTCCTGGCAGACCGAATAATTAGGGTCGCAGAAACAGCTTTAAACTAATTAATTAGTGCGGTGGGGAGGGTAGGGTGGGGGGGGGGGGCGGCGGAGGGTTCAGGTGAGCAGAAACTTAAAAGCTCAAAAGAACAAGGTGAAAGCAATAGAGCAGGGTAGCATTGGGGGAAATGAAAATCAGAGCGTGACAGAAAGGGACAGAATCTATAAACATAAGAGTATCAGAAACTGGGGCCAAAGCAGGAGAAAATGGTAAGAAAACACATTTAAAAGCTCTTTTATCTGAATACATGCAGCATTCGTAACAAATTAGATGAGCTGTCAGCACAAATAGTTATAAATGGGTATGATCTGGTAGCCATAGCAGATGTGGTTGCAAGGTGACCAGGACTGGGAACTAAACATTCAGGGGGCACTTGACAATTCACAAGGACAGACAGAAAGGAAAAAAAGAGGTGGGGTAGCTCTGTTGATAAAGGATGGAATCACTGCAATAGTGAGAAACGATATTGGCTCAAATGATCAGGATGTTGAAACAGTTTGGGTGGAGGTAAGGAATAAGAAGGGGAAAAAGTCACTGGTGGGCATAGTCTATAGGCTCCCTAACAGTAGCAACTCTGTTGTTCGGAGTATAAACCAATAAAGAGTGGGGGCTTGTAAAAAGGGAACAGCAGTGATTTTAACCTCCATATTGATTGGACAAATCAAATTGGTCAGGATAGCCTTGAGGAAGAGTTCATAGAGTGCATAAGGGACGGGTTCCTTGAGCAGTATGTAACGGAACCAGCCAGGGGGGCAGGCTATCTTAGATCTGGTCTTGTTATGTATGTAGCTATATATGGTTGCCACCAGAGGGCGTGACTGAAGGAGTCCTACGGGTCACCCACACCTCGTGCTGTGCTGGTATAAAAGGCTTGCTACCTTGTTGTTTAGGCACTCTGGAGTTATAATAAAGAGACCAAGGTCATATTAGTTTCAGCTTACAGTACTCGGCCTCGTGAGATTATTTCATACACAACAACTGGCAACGAGTAAAGAAATATGAACTTTCATGTGACCATGGCTGCCTTTGGTATTTTTGAACAATTTGTTGAAGGGGAAGATTTAGTTGATTGCCTCGACCAGTACTTCATGGCCAACGGACTGGAAGGAGCTGACAACGCCGTTAAACGCAGGGCTGTCCTCCTCACTGTTTGTGGGTCCAAAATATACGGACTCATCAAGAATCTCCTCTCCCCAGGCTGTGGGCTAGGACGTGGCGGGATTTGTTGCCGACCTGAGACGTCTTGCTGGGCCCTGCGAATTCGGAGCTGCATTGGGGGAAATGCTGCAGGACTATTTTGCGCTGGGAATCAGCCACGAGGTCATTCTTCGCAAGCTGCTGGCTGCCGAAAACCTAGACCTGAGCAGAGCCATCACAACCGCCCAGGCATTTATGTCCACGGACAACAACACTAAAGTGATCTCTTCTCAACATTGAGGCTCAACGGGACCGGCAAGTACTGTACACAAACTAATGTCGCCAGCAGGCAGAACTGCTCATGGCTGGGCCAGTTTGTCTGCTGCTACAAGACCTGGAGTGACTCAGAGTCCGCCACCATGGGTGAATGCAAATCCATTAGCACCTTGATGGCGCTGCGAGGGCAATCATCGGGCCCATCAATGCCGATTCAAGCACTGTGTGTGCAAAGGCTGTGCAACTATGGGGCACCTCCAGTGAATGTGCAGACATGCTGCGACACATCACGTGGCAGAGGATGATCGATCTGGCGTGGATCACGCAGAACAGGCAACTCAGCCCGAGGAAGAAGTGCATGAGGTGCACTAAGAGCCCTTCTATCATGCTGGAAATAAAGCTAAATGGAGTTCCAGTATCAATGGAAGTAGACACGGGTGTGAATAATGAGCCAGAAGGCTTTCAAAAAATTGTGCGTCAACAAGGCACAGAGGCCTAAACTGAACCCCATCAATGCAAAACTTCGTACCTACACCAAGGAACTCATTCCAGTCATTGGAAGTGCGGCTGTGAAGGTGTCGTATGACGAAGCTGTGCATGATTTATCCTTATGGATTGTTCCAGGCAATGGCCCAACGCTGTTTGGCAGAAGTTGGCTCCAAAAAATCAGATGGAACTGGGACGACATAAAAGTCTTGTCATCAGTGGATAACGCCTCATGTGCTCAGGTCTTGAGCAAGTTCCCCTCGCTATTTGAACCAGGCATCGGCAACTTCACAGGAGCCAAGGTGCAAATCCACCTAGTCCCGGATGTACAGCCTGCCCATCACAAGGCAGTCTCTTATATGATGAGGGAGAAAGTCGAGATCGAGCTGGACCGACTTCAACGTGAAGGAATTATTGCGCCTGTCGAGTTCAATGAATGGGCCCAGTCCCATCGTCCCGATTTTGAAAAGTGACAGCATGGTCAGAACTTGTGGGGTCTACAAGGTGACAATCAACTGGGTCTCACTACAAGACCAGTACCCACGACCGAAGGCAGACGACATACTTGCAACGCTGGCGGGCGGGAAGTCGTTTCCAAGTTGGACCTGACCTCCGCCTACATGACTCAAGAGCTAGCTGAATCCTTAAAAAAGCTGACGTGCATTAATACGCGCATGGGACTGTTTATTTACCACCGATGTCCCTTTGGGATTCGTTCGGCTGCTGCAATATTCCAGAGGAATATGGAGAGCTTGCTAAAATCCATCCTGAGGACTGTCGTGTTCCAAGATGACATCCTGATCACCGGTCATGACACCACAGAACACCTACACAACCTGGAAAAAGTCCTGCAGTGCCTGGACAGAATGGGACTCAGGCTGAAACGCTCCAAGTATGTTTTCCAGGCACCAGAGGTTGAATTTTTGGAGAGGAAGATCGCAGCTGTTGGCATCTGGCCCACGGACGCCAAGACGGAGGCCATCAAGAATGCACCTCGACCCCAAAATGTGACAGAGCTGCGTTCATTCCTGGGACTCAATTACTTTGGTAACTTTCTACCTGGGTTGAGCACGTTGTTAGAACCTTTGCACATGTTGTTACGTCAGAGTAATGACTGGGTTTGGGGTAAATCTCAGGAGACAGCCTTCGAGAAGGCTAGGAACCTGTTATGCTCTAATAAGTTGCTTGTACTATTTTTAAAAGCTTCCCAATCTTCTGTCCTCCCACTAGTTTTGGCCACTTTTTGTATGCCCTTGTTTTTAAATTGGATACTATCCTTTATTTCTTTAGTTAGCCACGGATGGCTATCTTTTCTTTTACACCCTTTCCTCCTCACTGGAATATTTTCTTGAATTATGAAATATCTCCTTAAATGTAGGCCACTGTTCATCAACCGTCCTGCAGCTTAATCTATTTTCCCAGTCCACTTTTGCCAACTCTGCCCTCATACTTTTGTAGTCTCCTTTATTTAAAGCATAGTACACTGGTTTGAGATCCAACTTTCTCGCCCTCCATCTGAAATTGAAATTCAACCATGCTATGATCACTCATTCCAAGGGGATCCTTTACGAGGAGATTGTTTGTTTATTAATCCTATCTCATTACACAGGACCTATTGTGTATGAAATAATCTCACGAGGCCGAGTACTGTAAGCTGAAACTAGTATGACCTTGATCTCTTTATTATAACTCGAGTGCCTAAACAAGGTAGCAAGCCTTTTATACCAGCTCAGCATGAGGAGTGGGTGACCCATAGGACTCCCACAGTCATGCCCTCTGGTAGCAACTATATAAAGCTACATACATAACATCACTCCCTCCAAAGTCTTTGATACAACTATTTACAGGTTGAGACGGTCGAGGGCCCTTCGCTCCCGGGTTCATCGTCTCAGTTCGAAGCTGGACGTGGGTGAGCTGGTCAGGGCATCGCTGCACTGCGGTGCAGTGGGTCTGGCCGGACTGTTCTGCGGGACGGGTTCTTCTTCACGGTTGGCAGCAGGGTCGATTGCTGGTTGTGTGTGTTGTGGTGGGTCATCAATGTTGATGTCTTCCGTTTGTTCCTGGTTGTCGATGAAATGCAACCTGGTCTGATCAATGTGCTTTCTGCCATTTGGCCATTTGTCAATTTGACTACAAACACCCTAATTCCCTCCTTGGCCAAAACAGTGCCAGCAACCCACTTAGGACCTGGACCATAGTTGAGCACAAACACCGGATCATTCACATCAATATCACGAGTTACAGCCGCACGGTCATGATACATGCTCTGCTTTTGCCGCCAGGTTTCCACATATTCATTGAGGTCAGGGTGGACTAGGGAGAGGCTTGTCTTGAGGGCCCTCTTCATAAGAGGTTCGGCGGGCGGGACCCGTGAGCGAGTGGGGTCGTGCCCGATAAGCGAGCAGAACGCGAGACAAGCGAGTCTGCAAGGAGCCATCCATCAGTCGCTTCAGGCTCTGCTTAATTGTTTGGACTGCCCGCTCCGCTTGGCCGTTGGAGGCGGGCTTGAAAGGAGCAGACCTGACATGCTTCATGCCGTTGCGGGTCATGAACTCGCCGAACACAGAGCTAGTGAAACCGGGTCCATTGTCACTGACAAGGACATCAGGCAGGCATTGCCCTGAGGTTTTCAATGGTAGCTGTGGGCGTGCTGGATGACATTATCACACATTCAATCCATTTAGAGTAGGCATCCACAACTATAAGAAACATTTTCCCGAGGAAAGGACCGGCATAATCCACATAAATCCTGGACCATGGTTTGGAGGGCCATGACCACAGGCTCAGGGGAGCCTCCCTGGGCGCATTGCTCAGTTGTGAGCAACTGTAGCATTGGTGCACGCATGATTCAAGATCTGAGTCGATGCCGGGCCACCACACATGCGATCTGGCAATGGCCTTCATCATGACTGTGCCTGGGTGTGTACTGTGGAGGTCTCGTATAAAGGTCTCCCTACCTTTTTCTGGCAAAACCACGTGATTACCCCATAATAAGCAGTCAGACTTAATAGACATTTCATCTTTGCGGTGGTAAAAAGGGTTAAATTCGTCCTGCATTTCCCAGTGAATGGCTGACCAGTTCCCGCTTAGGACACGACACAACTCTTTACTTGAGATAGCACCGGGTCCTGGCTGGTCCAGATTTTGATCTGGCGAGCAGTGACGGGGGACCCCTTGCTCTCAAAAGCCTCCATGACCATTACCAAATCTGCGGACTGTTCCAATTCAACCCCGGTGGTGGGTAGTGGAAGCCGGCTGAGTGCATCAGCACAGTTGTCGGTGCCTGGTCTGTGGCGAATAACGGAGTCGTAATTGCAAATGATTAATACTAGCTTATGATGCTTCATCATACGGGATCTGTTGTGTGCTACAGCAAACCAATGTATCGGGGAATCTCCACACGGTCCAGGAGCCTTTCCAAGGCTGAAAGAGCCTATAGTATGATTGAAACAGAGGCCTTAGCATGAGTTTATGCAGTTAAGAAAATGCACCAGTACATATTCGGCCTGCCATTTGAGCTCGAAACTGATCACAAGCCGCTCATTTCACTGTTCTCTGAAAGCAAAGGTATAAACACCAATGCTTCAGCCCACATCCAAAGACGGGCACTGACACTATCTGCGTACGACTACGTTATTCGCCACAGACCAGGCACCGACACCTGTGCTGATGCACTCAGCCAGCTTCCACTACCCACCACTGGGGTAGAAATGCAACAGCCAGCAGACTTGGTAATGGCCATGGAGGCTTTTGAGAGCAAGGGGTCACCAGTCACAGCTCGCCAGATCAAAATCTGGACCAGCCAGGACCTGGTGCTATCTCAAGTAAAGAGTTGTGTCCTGTCCTAAGCGGGAACTGGTCAGCCATTTAAGGGGAAATGTAGGACGAAGTTAAGCCTTTTCAACACCGCATAACATAAGAACATAAGAATTAGGAACAGGAGTAGGCCATCTAGCCCCTCGAGCCTGCTCCGCCATTCAACAAGATCATGGCTGATCTGGCCATGGACTCAGCTCCACTTACCCGCTCGCTCCCCATAATCCTCAATTCCCTTATTGGTTAAAAACCTATATCTGTGATTTGAATACATTCAATGAGCTAGCCTCAACTGCTTCCTTGGGCAGAGAATTCCACAGATTCACAACCTTCTGGGAGAAGAAATTCCTTCTCAACTCGGTTTTAAATTGGCTCCCCCGTATTTTGAGGCTGTGCCCCCTAGTTCTAGTCTCCCCGACCAGTAGAAACAACCTCTCTGCCTCTATCTTGTCTATCCCTTTCATTATCTTAAATGTTTCGATAAGATCACCCCTCATCCTTCTGAACTCCAACGAGTAAAGACCCAGTCTATTCAATCTATCATATGGTAACCCCCTCAGCTCCGGAATCAGCCAAGTGAATCGTCTCTGTACCCCCTCCAAAGCTAGTATATCCTTCCTTAAGTAAGGTGACCAAAACTGCACGCAGTACTCCAGGTGCGGCCTCACCAATACCCTGCACAGTTGCAGCAGGACCTCCCTGCTTTTGTACTCCATCCCTCTTGCAATGAAGGCCAACATTCTATTCGCCTTCCTGATTAACTGCTGCACCTGCAAACTAACTTTTTGGGAAGGAGCCGCTTCCCTTCGATAGCTCAGTTGGTAGAGCGGAGGACTGTAGTGGAATACTCAGCAAAGTCATCCTTAGGTAGCTGGTTCAATTCCGGCTCGAAGGAGTTAGTGTACTTTTGGATGAAGCAGCAATTCGCTCAAACCAGTTCTCATCACTTTATGGTGCATCATGTTGCCACGAATGCGCAGGACACCACTTTTTCCAAAAAGAGTTTCATGCACAAGGACCAGGGTGGAGCTATTGGAGGCGTGGCCTATTCAATTGGAGCTGAGCTGCAGAGAGAGAAGGAGCTACCTGCTTTGCTCCTGTCTCGAAAGCCTGGAGAGCCCTGAGACCAGCCCAAGAATAGGAGGGAAGGGCTGGCTTGCTACCCATTCAACATCCGGAGGGAGAGGAGGAGCACAGAAACATTTATTATTTACTACAACTACAGAGAGTTGGAGATGTGGGAAAAAACAACAACCTGTGTGGAAGGAGGGAGATTCTGCAGGAGCCGCTGGTCGGGAATCCGTATCTCCACGACTGAGGTTTTAGGTGGCGGTCGGACGAGAGGGCTGTGGCTGGTGAGGTGACCAAGGTCAGGGACCTGCTCGATGGCGGAGGAGCGGGCTGGATGGCGCCAGACACACTGGCGCGGCGCCTAAATTCTGCCAACGTCCGCCGCGCGGCCGATGCCATCGAGTCGCTAACAAGAGCTCTGGGCCCCGACTCCATTAGGTGCATCGAGGAGGCTCAAGCACGTGGGGAGATCCCGTCCGAACTGACCCCCGTCCGGACGGAATTCCTCATCGGCGCCAAACCCCGGAACCTCCCTCGGGGGCCGGCGCCTCACAACTTGAGCCGCCTCGAGGAAATCCCCTCCGTGCCTTTCAGTTCCGCGCGGAAGGGTTTCCTGTACGGGCTGCTCCTGCACATTCTCAACTTTGCCATCCTCGCCTGCCATCTGGACACGCCATGGCGTACCATCTTGCCGTCCGGAGGAGGCGGGGCTCCCCGATGGAGGGCACTCTACGCGGGAGTCCTCCCACTGTTTATCGGGGACTTGGCCTGGAGGGTGGTGCACGGAGCAGTGCCGTTCAATAAATTTTTAAGCCGGTTCACGGGCTCCCAGGCCGCCTGCAATTTCTGCGGTCTGGAAGAGTCCGTGTCCATGTTTTTATTGAGTGCACGAGGTTGCAGCCCCTGTTTTGTTATTTAAAGGGGCTGCTCCTGAAATTCTGGCTGCACTTCAGTCCCACACTCCTGATCTTTGGGCACCCTGTGCGGAGGGGAGCGGGTAGGTCCGAAGGCCTCCTCGTGGGACTGCTCCTGGGAACGGCCATCAGCCGGTCCAGGCAGCGGGCGATCAAGGGGGTCGTTCAGCCGGACTGCCTGCCTCTCTTCCGCGCCTACATCCGGTCCAGGGTGTCCTTGGAGATGGAGCACGCGATGTCCACCGGTCCGCTCGAGGCCTTCCGCGAGAGGTGGGCACCGGAGGGACTGGAGTGCATCATCACGCCCGGCAACCAAATTTTAATTTGATTTTATGTTTTTTAAGTTAATTTGTTTTAATTGCCGGTGCTGTTAGTGTCCCCCTCCCCTTTTATAGGGGGCACTTGGAGAAAAAATACAATTTTGTGCCCAAAAAAACCCCCCAAAAAAACCACAAAATATAAAAGGGCCTTGTAAATGCTTGGTGTTTCCCCCAAATCGGAGGGCACGGTTTAATGTTTTTTGTTTGCTCCTAAGAGTTCATGCACAAGGACCAGGGTGGAACTATTGGAGGCATGGCCTATTCACTTGGAGCCTGGAGCAGTGAGAGAAGGAACTCCCTGCTTTTGCTCCTGTCTGGAAGGCCTTTCGAGAACCCTGTGAAACAGCCAAGGAAGAGAAGGAAGGAAGGAAGGAAGGAAGGGGCTTCATTACCATTCATCCAGAGGGAGAGGAGGAGAGCAGAAGACTACAACAACTTTATTAATTCTACAAAGAGTTGGAGAGAGGGGGAAAAAAGAACAACTAACCAGTGTGAAAGGAGGGAAAGACTTCTTCAACCAAAGGTAGGTGTGTTTTGGTGCATTCCCCAAACGGCTTTGTTGTATCGGTGGAGGGAGGAAAGAAGACCATTCGAGGGCTGGAACATCGCGGGGGGGATGTGTGTGTGTGTGTGGAAGTCTTGCCTACAGCTAGGCCCACACACCACTGAAGCACCCCTCCCCCATTGCCTAGCCTGGGATAGCTGGAGCTACCAGGCTGAAGAAACTCAATCGCCCTAATTAACATCGTTGGGAGTGTGTACCTGTGTGGCTCCAGCTGCCCCAGGTGAAGACATCTTCTCCCACCACCCGAAGACCACCCCAAGGACTGTTTTGTTTGACATCTGGGGAGTGCACCCACCCATCGCTGTGAGGAGAGACCTGCCCTCGCAGCTTCCCTCTTTCCCATCCCCACCTCTCTCTTTCTCTCTCTCTCTGTCTCTCCCCTCTCTCTCTGAGAGCCCTTTCCTTCCAATTGAAAAAAAAAGAAAAACAATTAAGACAACTGAGCAGAGGGAGCACAGCCCCTCCCCAATTGCCAACTAGGGGAGAGGTGTGCCTCTTTCAGAGCTCCCTCTGTTCAAATATTTAAACGAGGCCATTTAAGACCATTAAGGCCTGTGACTTTGGGGTGGGTGTGGCCCTTAAAGGGACCCCGTGATGGCGACCCCATCCACGCCGGTGGCGGGGCCAGCAAGGACATACGCGCAGGCGGTGTCCACATCCACGGCCCCTCCTGCGCCTCCTGCTGCCCTGCCACCTTTCAGACTTGTCACAAAGAAACACGGGGTCAAGAGCTACACTCACCCCACGATGAGCATCGAGGAGTGCGTGCGGGCGATGGCTGGGGTAGTCGGCCCCTCGGCCATTGTCGCGGCCTCCAAGATGTCTGGGAAGGCTGTGTCCCTGGCCATTGAAAAGGGGCTCACGGTGGGCGGGGCGTTCCTGCAGGTGGACCCTCTCGAGGCCACCGCGCAGAGGGTCATTCTATCGAACGTCCCGCCCTTTGTTCCCGCTGGGCTCCTCCTCCCTCACATACACCAACTGGGGGAGGTAAGGTCAGGGATCAACCCCATACCGCTCGGCCTCAGGGAGAGCAGCCTGCGCCACGTGTTCTCCTTCCGCCGCCAGCTCTTTGTCCGGCTGGCGCGGGAGGAGATGAGAGGGATCGTTCAACGTGATGCACGAGGGGACTGCCTACCGCGTCTTTTGGACGTCGGACGGCGTGCGGTGCCATGCCTGTAGGGAGGTGGGGCATGTTCGCAAGAACTGCCCCGCCTCCAAGGCCGCCAAACCACCGAAGGCGGCCAAGGCTGGCGCCACCGCCACCCCTCCCCCTAGTTGCGTCCGCGTGCCGGGAGCCGTAGGTGCACGGGCATCGTCGGAGGCCTTTGTTTTCACGGCCGCCGGCGGGGGGGGAGGGAGAGCGTCCGACCGGAAAGAAGGCGTGGAAGAAGGCGAAACATCTAGAGGCGGGTCCCCTCGGTGCGCCAGACAATCTGTTTACCGCGCTCAGCCCAACCCCGTCACCGGCGAGCGCGGGGTGCCCTGAGCCCGTGCCCGAGCCCTTGACTAATACCACAGAGGGGTTCGGGCGCGGGCAAGACAAGAAAAAGGGGGGAGTGGAGCGGGAGGCCTCGGCAGACATGGAGTTCTCCCTGCCTCCGCGCCCCCCCAGGAACAAAAGGAGGCGCCGCTCCAATGAGGCGGAGGGGGAAAAACATCCCTCCGCGGAGGAGTCGGTGCCCGCCGCGTGTCCCGCGTCCCCCACCGCGCCCCCAAGCTGCGCCGTAGGCACGAGGAATCTGTCCCCGGGGAGGGTGAGACAGTCAATGCTGCCCAGCCTCTGCCTCCCGGGGATGGCGTGGAAGATCTGCCTGTCGTGAGGGGCGCGGGGCCGGCAGAGGAATGCGTTGCCGTCGGGTCGAGCGTCCCGGGGACTGAGGCGGGCGGGGCCGAAAAGGCCGCACCTGAGCCCGCCCAGCCAATATCCGACTTCCCCCGGGACTTGCTCGACTCGGCAGAAAATGAAACTGCAGACAACTTTAATATACATCCACACGCTGGGCCGGGGGGTGGCGGCGGGGAGGGGGAGGAACACCAACCCTCGCCCCCTACTTTGGAGCTGAGGGACTTGGTGGACCTGGAGAATTTCCTAAACCGGATCTCTCCGCGTTCCCCGGCTCCTGGGGCGGAGGAGGAACCCCTTCCGCTGTCGCTTCCCGACCCAGCACCACTTTTAAGAGAGCCCAGTGGGGAATCCTCTGCCGACGATCCTGGGGGTGGGATCGGGGCAGAGCCAGGGCCAGATGGAGCGGCCGGGCCGTTTGCCGTACCTCGTGCGGTCGACGGGCCGGCTGCTGGCGGCGACCTCCCGGGGCAGGACGGGGACTTGGTGGGGGACGCGGGAGAAGATCTAGAGTCCATCGCCAGTGAGGCGGTGGATCTGCTCGCGTCCGCCGCTGAGGCCCTCCTCATTCCTGCAAAGGTACTCCGGGACTTTTTGGTCCAGTGCCAGGGTCACCGCGACCGAGCCCGTCTGGCCCTGGAAAGATGGTCCGAGCCAGTGATGATCATCGCGTCCGTCCGCGCCGCCGCTAAAACCTTGGCCGCGGGCGGGCCCTTGACAAGGGCGCAAGACCTTGAGCTGCGCCGGTTCAGGGGGTTCCTCGCTGGGCTGCGGAGGGGGTGGAGGCCAAAAAACAACTCCGCTCCCCCCTCCACAATAGGTTAGGCAGAGGTTGCACTATGCTCTTGTCATGAAGATAACCATAGCCAGCCTCAACATTAACGACGGCAGAGAGGCACACCGTAGATTTAACAATTTTTCGCTCCTGCGGGAGGGGAAATATGCGGCGTGCTTCCTGCAAGAAACCCACACCGTTCCGGGAGACGAAGCCACGTGGCTCCTGGAATGGCAAGGAGAGGTCCGCATGAGCTACCTCACCGCCACTTCTAGTGGGGTGGCCATCTTGCTGGCCCCGCATTTTCAGCCGGAGATCTTGGGGGTCGAGGAGCCCGTGCCAGGCCGCTTGCTGCACGTAACGGTTCGCCTGGGGGACGTGCCGCTCCATCTCGTGAACGTGTACGCCCCTCAGCCCGGCCCGCAGCAAACGCGCTTCTTCGAAGAGGTGTCCGCTCTTCTTGGCTCCGTCGACGTCGGCGACTGCATTGTCCTCGGGGGGGATTTTAACTGCACCCTCGAGGCGAGGGACCGCTCCGGTGCCCCGCAGAGCATGACGGCGATGGAGAAGTTGAGGGACCTGGTCGGGTCCTTCGACTTGGTGGACGTCTGGCGAAATCTCCATCCCGACTCCAGCGCCTTTACTTGGGTGAGGCCTGGAGTTGGATGGTCTAGAGTCGACCGCCTTTACATGTCTCGGGTGTACGTTTCCTACGTCCCGGCGGCCTCCATGCGACTGGTGCCATGTTCGGACCACCACCTGGTGTGGGCGGAGCTCGCTTCGCTCCGCGCGGGGACGGGGTCCGCGTACTGGCATTTTAACAACCAGCTGCTGGAGGACGAGCGTTCCAGGACTCGTTCCGTCGTTTCTGGGTCAACTGGAGAAGGAAGCAGGGGGGCTTCCCCTCCTTGAGGCTATGGTGGGACGTGGGCAAGGCTCACGTCCGCGTCTTCTGTCAGGAGTACGTGAGGGGGTCGACCAGGAGGCGGGCGGCCAGGGTCAGGCGCCTAGAAAAAGATGTGCTCGACATGGAGTCCCGTCTCAGTCAAGTCGTCCAGGACCCGGCCCTGCGGACGGTGTACGAAGCGAAGAAGGCCGCGCTGAAGGACCTGCAGCTCGTCGGGTCCCGAGGCGCATTCGTGAGGTCGCGGATCCGGTTCCTGCGGGATCTGGACCGCGGCTCCCCCTTCTTCTACTCGCTGGAAAAAAGACAGAGTGTCCGTAAGCAGCTCTTGACGCTGCTGGCCGACGACGGCTCTCTCGTCTCGAACCCAGAGGGTGTCAACAACAGGGCCCGTGAATATTACGGGGCCCTGTTCTCTCCGGAGCCGTCCAGCGAGGAAGCGCGTAGAGTTTTGTGGGAGGACCTGCCGAAGGTCAGCCCGGAGGGCGCCGAAAATCTGGAAGCTCCGCTAAGCCTGGCGGAGCTGACCGGCGCCCTCGACCGGCTCTCGAGGGGAAAAGCCCCGGGGCTGGATGGGCTGACCGTGGAGTTCCACAGGGCGTTCTGGGATGTCCTGGGGGGCGACTACGCGCATGTCCTGGGGGAAAGTCTGGCGACCAGGGAGATGCCCCTCTCTTGGCGCAGGGCAGTCATCGTCCTGCTGCCTAAGAAGGGCGATCTCCGCCTCCTTAAGAACTGGCGCCCGGTCTCCTTCCTCAGCACGGACTACAAAATCTTCGCCAGGGCGATGTCTGCTCACCTTGGCGCCGTGCTGGACCACATGATCCACCCCGACCAGTCCTACACGGTCCCGGGCCGGACAATCCACGATAACATCCATCTGGTCCGGGACCTCATCCATTATTCCCAGGAGGCTGCTCTGTCGGTCACCTTCCTATCCCTCGACCAAGAGAAGGCGTTCGACAGGGTGGATCACGACTATCTGTTCGGAACTCTGCGCACTTTCGGGTTCGGGACACATTTCGTCGCCCGGATCCGACTTTTGTACGCCGCCGCGGAGTGTCTGATTAAGGTTAACGGGTACTTGACGGCGTCCCTTCGCTTTGGGAGAGGGGTGCGCCAGGGATGCCCCATGTCCGGCCAGTTATACGCCGTCTGCATGGAGCCTTTCCTGCGCCTCCTGCGGACGAGGTTGACGGGACTGGCTCTGCAAGGGCCGGGCGTGGAGGTCGTCCTCTCGGCTTACGCCGATGACGTGCTCCTCGCGGTAGAGGATCCCGCTGACCTGCGGAGGATGCGTGAGTGCCAGGAGATTTACTCGGCTGCATCCTCCGCCAGAATCAACTGGGAGAAATGTTCCGGACTCCTGGTGGGTCAGTGGCTGGAGGATTCCCTGCCGGAGGAGCTCAGGCCTTTTGCCTGGAGCACGACCCATCTCCTCTATCTGGGAGTCTACCTTAGCCCCGACGAGGAAGCCTGGCCAGTGAATTGGCAGGAGCTGGAGGCCAAGGTCACCGCTCGCCTAGGGCGCTGGACAGGACTGCTCAGAGTGCTGTCCTGCAGGGGTCGAGCGCTAGTCATAAACCAGCTGGTGGCCGCCATGTTGTGGTACCGGCTGGTCACTTTGACCCCTCCCCCTGCATTTGTCGCCAAGATACAGAAGAAGCTGGCGGACTTCTTCTGGAACAACAGGAAGCACTGGGTCTCTGCCGTGGTCTTGAGTCTCCTGCTTGGGGAGGGCGGTCAGTCGTTGGTGTGCGTCAGCACCCAGCTCGCGACTTTCCGTCTTCAGACCCTGCAGAGATACCTTTACGTCGAGCCCCCTCCTAGGTGGTGTGCTCTGGCGATGTATTTCTTCCGCCAGCAGCACGGCCTCAACTACGACACGCAGCTCCTGTTTGTGAGCATGGGGGGCGTCAGGACCGCCTTCCGGGAGCTGCCTGTCTTTTACAAGGAACTCATCAGGGTCTGGAACAAAGTCTCCACCAAGCGCAGCTCTCCACCGGCTGGAGTGGCGGCCATCCTGCAGGAGCCGCTACTCGGGAATCCGTACCTCCACGACCGAGGTTTTGGGTGGTGGTCGGACAAGAGGGCTGTGGCTGGTGAGGTGAGCAGGGTCAGGGACCTGCTCGATGGCGGAGGAGCGGGCTGGATGGCGCCAGACACGCTGGCGCGGCGCCTAAATTCTGCCAACGTCCGCCGCGCGGCCGATGCCATCGAGTCGCTAAAAAGAGCTGTGGGCCCCGACTCCATTAGGTGCATCGAGGAGGCTCAAGCACGTGGGGAGATCCCATCCGAACTGACCCCCGTCCAGACGGAATTCCTCATCGGCGCCAAACCCCGGAACCTCCCTCGGGGGCCGGCGCCTCACAACTTGAGCCGCCTCGGGGAAATCCCCTCCGTGACCTTCAGTTCCGTGTGGAGGGGTTTCCTGTACGGGCTGCTCCTGCACACTCTAAACTTTGCCATCCTCGCCTGCCGCCCGGACATGCCATGGCGTACCATCTTGCCATCCGGAGGAGGCGGGGGTCCCCGATGGAGGGCACTCTACGCGGGGGTGCTCCCACTGTTTATCGGGGACTTGGCCTGGAGGGTGGTGCACTGAGCAGTCCCGTGCAATAAATTTTTAAGCCGGTTCACGGGCTTCCTTGCCGCCTGCAATTTCTGCGGTCTGGAAGAGTCCGTGTTCCATGTTTTTATTGAGTGCACGAGGTTGCAGCCCCTGTTTTATTATTTAAAGGGGCTGCTCCTGAAATTCTGGTTGCACTTCAGTCCTACACTCCTGATCTTTGGGCACCCTGTGCAGAGGGGAGCGGGTAGGTCCGAGGGCCTCCTCGTGGGACTGCTCCTGGGCACGGCCAAGGGTGCCATCAGCCGGTCCAGTCAGCGGGCGGTCGAGGGGGTCATTCAGCCAGACTGCCTGCCTCTCTTCTGCGCGTACATCCACGCCAGGGTGTCCTTGGAGATGGAGCACGCGGTGTCCACCGGTACGCTTGCGGCCTTCCGCGAGAGGTGGGCACCGGAGGGACTGGAGTGCATCATCACGCCCGGCAACTAAATTTTAATTTGATTTTATGTTTTTAAGTTAATTTGTTTTAATTGCCGGTGCTGTTAGTGTCCCCCTCCCCTTTTATAGGGGGCACTTGGAGAAAAAATACGATTTTGTGCCCAAAGAAACCCCCCCAAAAAAACCACAAAAAAATAAAAGGGCCTTGTAAATGTTTGGTGTTTCCCCCAGATCGGGGGGCACGGTTTAATGTTTTTTGTTTGCTCCCAAAAGAGTTCATGCACAAGGACCCCCAGGTCCCTCTGCACCGCAGCATGTTGTAATTTCTCCCCATTCAAATAATATTCCCTTTTGCTGTTTTTTTTTCCAAGGTGGATGACCTCACACTTTCCAACATTGTATTCCATCTGCCAAACCATAGCCCATTCGCTTAACCTATCTAAATCTCTTTGCAGCCTCTCTGTGTCCTCTCCACAACCCGCTTTCCCACTAATCTTTGTGTCATCTGCAAATTTTGTTACACTGCACTCTGTCCCCTCTTCCAGGTCATCTATGTATATTGTAAACAGTTGTGGTCCCAGCACCGATCCCTGTGGCACACCACTAACCACCGATTTCCAACCCGAATAGGACCCATTTATCCTGACTGTCTGCTTACTCTTAGCCAGCCAATTCTCGATCCATGCCAGTACATTTCCTCTGACTCCGCGTACCTTTATCTTCTGCAGTAACCTTTTGTGTGGCACCTTATCGAATGCCTTTTGGAAATCTAAATACACCACATCCATCGGTGCACCTCTATCCACCATGCTCGTTATATCCTCAAAGGATTCCAGTAAATTAGTTAAACATGATTTCCCCTTCATGAATCCATGTTGCGTCTGCTTGATTGCACTATTCCTATCTAGATGTCCCGCTATTTCTTCCTTAATGATAGCTTCAAGCATTTTCCCCACTACAGATGTTAAACTAACTGGCCTATAATTACCTGCCTTTTGTCTGCCCCCTTTTTTTAAAAACAGAGGCGTTACATTAGCTGCTTTCCAATCCGCTGGTACCTCTCCAGAGTCCAGAGAATTTTGTTAGATTATAACGAATGCATCTGCTATAACTTCCGCCATCTCTTAATACCCTGGGATGCATTTCATCAGGACCAGGGGACTTGTCTACCTTGAGTCCCATTAGCCTGTCCAGCACTACCACCCTAATGATAGCGATTGTCTCGAGGTCCTCCCTTCCCATATTGGCATAGTTTTTGTGTCTTCCACTGAAGACCGAAGCAAAATAATTGTTTAAGGTTTCAGCCATTTCCACATTTCCCATTATTAAATCCCCCTTCTCATCTTCTAAGGGACCAACATTTACTTTAGTCACTCTTTTCCGTTTTATATATCTGTAAAAGCTTTTACTATCTGTTTTTATGTTCTGTGGAAGTTTACTTTCGTAATATATCTTTCCTTTCTTTATTGCTTTCTTAGTCATTCTTTGCTGTCGTTTAAATTTTCCAAATCTTCTAGTTTCCCACTAACCTTGGCCACCTGATACGCATTGGTTTTTAATTTGATACTCTCCTTTATTTCCTTGGTTATCCACGGCTGGTTATCCCTTCTCTTACCGCCCTTCTTTTTCACTGGAATATATTTTTGTTGAGCACTATGAAAGAGCTCCTTAAAAGTCCTCCATTGTTCCTCAATTATGCCACGGTTTAATCTGTGTTTCTAGTCTTCTTTATCCAACTCTGCCCTCATCCCACTGTAGTCCCCTTTGTTTAAGCATAGTACGCTCGTTTGAGACACTACTTCCTCACCCTCAATCTGTATTACAAATTCAACCATACTGTGATCACTCAATCCGAGAGAATCTTTTACTAGGAGATCGTTTATTATTCCTGTCTCATTACACAGGACCAAATCTAAGATCGCTTGCTCCCTTGTTGGTTCTGTAACATACTGTTCTCAGAAACAATCCCGTATGCATTCTATGAATTCCTCCTCCAGGCTACCCCGTGCAATTTGATTTGACCAATCGATATGTAGGTTAAAACCCCCATGATTACTGCCGTTCCTTTTTCACATGCCTCCATTATTCCCTTGATTATTGCTCACCCCACCGAGAAGTTATTATTTGGGGCTGCAAAGATGAAATGTCTATTCAGTCTGACTGATTATTGGGTAATCACGTGGTTTTGCCAGAAAAAGGTAGGGAGACCTTTATACGAGACCTCCACAGTACACACCCAGGCATAGTCATGATGAAGGCCATTGCCAGATCGCATGTGTGGCAGCCCGGCATCGACTCAGATCTTGAATCATGCGTGCACCAATGCTACAGTTGCTCACAACTGAGCAATGCGCCCAGGGAGGCTCCCCTGAGCCTGTAGTCATGGCCCTCCAAACCATGGTCCAGGATTCATGTGGATTCTGCCGGTCCTTTCCTCGGGAAAATGTTTCTCTTAATTGTGGATGCCTACTCTAAATGGATTGAATGTGTGATAATGTCATCCAGCACGTCTACGCCCACAGCCACCATTGAAAACCTCAGGGCAATGTTTGCCACCCACGGCCTGCCCGACACCCTTGTCAGTGACAATGGAACCGGTTTCACTAGCTCTGTGTTCAGTGAGTTCATGACTCGCAACGGCATCAAGCACGTCAGGTCTGCTCCTTTCATGCCCGCCTCCAACGGCCAAGCAGAGCGCGCAGTCCAAACGATTAAGCAGAGCCTGAAGCGAGTGACGAATGGCTCCTTGCAGACCCGCTTGTCTCGTGTTGTGCTCACTTATCGGACACGACCCCATTCACTCACAGGGCCGAACTTCTTAATAGGGCCCTCAAGACAAGGCTCTCCCTCGTCAATCCAGACCTCAATGAGTATGTGGAAACCCGGCGGCAAAAGCAGAGCATGTATCATGACTGCACAGCTGTAACTCATGATATTGATGTGAATGATCCGGTGTTTGTGCTCAACTATGGTACAGGTCCTAAGTGGGTTGCTGGCACTGTTTTGGTTGAGAGGAGTCGGGTGTTTGTAGTCAAATTGACAAATGGCCAAACGTGCAGAAAGCACATTGATCAGACCAGGTTGCATTTCATCGACAACCAGGAACAAACAGAAGACATCAACATTGATGACCCACCACCACAACCATCGACCCTGCTGCCAACTATGAAGAACCACCCGTCCCCCGGGACAGTCCAGCCAGACCCACTGCACCGCAGTACAGCGATGCCCTGACCAGCTCACCCACGTCTAGCTTCAAACTGAGATGATCAACCCAGGAGCGAAGGGCCCCCGACCGTCTCAACCTGTAAATAGTTGTATCAAAGACTTTGGATGGAGTGATGTTATGGATGTAGCTATATATAGTTGTCACCAGAGGGCGTGACTTCAGGAGTCCTACGGGTCACCCACTCCTCGTGCTGAGCTGGTATAAAAGGCTTGCTACCTTGTTGTTTAAGTACTCGAGTTATAATAGAAACATAGAAAATAGGTACGGGAGCAGGCTATTTGGCCCTTCGACCCTGCACCACCATTCAATAAGATCATGGCTGATCATTCATCTCCGTACCCCTTTCCTGCTTTCTCTCCATACCCCTTGATCCCTTTAGCCATAAGGGCCACATCTAACTCCCTCTTGAATATATCCAATGAACTGACATCAACAACTCTCTGCGGCAGGGAATTCCACAGGTTAACAACTCTGAGTGAAGAAGTTTCTGCTCATCTCAATCCTAAATGGCCTACCCCGTATCCTAAGACTGTGTCCCCTGGTTCTGGACTTCCCCAACATCGGGAACATTCTTCCCGCATCTAACCTGTCCCGTCCCGTCGGAATCTTATACGTTTCTATGAGATCCCCTCTCATCCTTCTAAACTCCAGTGTATAAAGTCCTAGTTGATCCAGTCTCTCTTCATGTCAGTCCAGCCATCCCTGGAATCAGTCTGGTGAACCTTCGCTGCACTCCCTCAATAGCAAGAACGTCCTTTCTCAGATTAGGAGACCAAAACTGAACACAATATTCCAGGTGAGGCCTCACCAAGGCCCGGTACAATTGTAGTAAGACCTCCCTGTTCCTATACTCAAATCCCATAGCTATGAAGGCCAACATGCCATTTGCCTTCTTCACCGCCTGCTGTACCTGCATGCCAACTTTCAATGACTGATGAACCATGACACTCAGGTCCCGTTGCACCTCCCCTTTTCCTAATCTGTTGCCATTCAGATGATATTCTGCTTTTGTGTTTTTGCCACCAAAGTGGATAACCTCACATTTAGCCACATTATACTGCATCTGCTATGCATTTGCCCACTCACTTAACCTGTCCAAATCACCCTGCAGCCTCTTAGCATCCTCCTCACAGCTCACACCACCACCCAGTTTATCATCATCTGCAAACTTGGAGATATTACACTCAATTCCTTCATCCAAATCATTGCGAGAGCAAGGTCATACTAGTTTCAGCTTATAGTACTCGACCTCGTGAGATTATTTCATACACAATAGGTCCTGTGACAGGATCAGTCCAAGTTAGCATGGATTTATGAAAGGGAAATCATGCTTGACAAATCTTCTAGAATTTTTTGAGGATGTAACTAGTAGAGTGGACAAGGGAGAACCAGTGGATGTGGTGTATTTGGACTTTCAGAAGGCCTTTGACAAGGTCCCACATAAGAGATTGGTGTACAAGATCAAGACACATGGTATTGGGGGTAATGTACTGACGTGGATAGAGAATTGGTTGGCAGGCAGGAAGCAGAGAGTCGGGATAAATGGGTCCTTTTCGGAATAGGAGGCAGTGACGAGTGGAGAGCTCAGTGCTGAGACCCCAGCTCTTCACAATATACATTAATGATTTAGATGAAGGTATTGAGTGTAATATCTCCAAGTTTGCAGATGACACTAACCTGGTGGTGGTTTGAGCTGTGAGGAGGATGCTAAGAGGCTACAGGGTGATTTGGACAGGTTAGGCGAGTGGGCAAATGCATGGCAGATGCAGTATAATATGGATAAATGTGAGGTTATCCACTTTTGTGGCAAAAACACGAAGGCAGAATATTATCTGAATGGCGGCAGATTAGGGAAAGGGGAGGTGCAACGAGACCTGGATGTCATGGTTCATCAGTCATTGAAAGTTGGCATGCAGGTACAGCAGGCAGTGAAGAAGGCAAATGACATGTTGGCCTTCATAGCTAGGGGATTTGAGTACAGGAGCAGGGAGGTCTTACTGCAATTGTACAGGGCCTTGTGTTCAGTTTTGGTCTCCTAATCTGAGGAAGGACGTTCTTGCTATTGAGGGAGTGCAGCGAAGGTTCACCAGACTGATTCCAGGGATGGCTGGACGGACATATGAGGAGAGACTGGATCAACTGGGCCTTTATACACTGGAGTTTAGAAGGATGAGAGGGGATTTCATAGAAACATATAAGATTCTGACGGGACGGGACAGGTTCGATGCAGGAAGAATGTCCCCGATGTTGGGGAAGTCCAGAACCAAGGGACATAGTCTTAGGATAAGGGGTAGGCCATTTAGGACTGAGATGAGGAGAAACTTCTTCACTCAGAGTTGTTAACCTGTGGAATTCCCTGCCGCAGAGAGTTGTTGATGCCAGTTCATTGGATATATTCAAGAGGGAGTTAGATGTGGCCCTTACGGCTAAAGGGATCAAGGGGTATGGAGAGAAAGCGGGAAAGGGGTACTGAGGTGAATGATCAGCCATGATCATATTGAATGGTGGTGCAAGCTCGAAAGGCCGAATGGCCTACTCCTGCACCTATTTTCTATGTTTCTATATTTCTATGTCATTAGACAAGATTAATAATCAAAAAACTCCTAGTAAAGGATCCCCTTAGAATGAGTGATCATAGCATGGTTGAATATCAATTTTAGATGGAGGGCGAGAAAGTTGGATCTCAAACCAGCGTACTAAGTTTAAATAAAGGAGACTACAAAAGTATGAGAGCAGAGTTGGCTAAAGTGGACTGGGAAAATAGATTAAGCTGTAGGACGGTTGATGAACATTGGCCTACATTTAAAGAAGATATTTCATAATATGGAGTAATGAGGAGGAAAGGGTATAAAAGAAAAGATAGCTATCCGTGGCTAACTAAAGAAATAAAGGACGGTATCCAATTAAAAAGTGGCCAAAACTAGTGAGAGGACAGAAAATTGGGAAGCTTTTAAAAGCCAGCAAAGAATGACTAATAAAATGTTTAAGGGAAGATAGATTATGAAAGTAAACTAGCATGAAATATAAAAACAGATTGCAAACGTTTCTACACGTATATAAAAAAGGAAAAGAATGGCTAAAGTAAATGTTGGTCCCTTAGAGGATGAGACCGGGGAATTAGTGATGGGGAACATGGAAATGGCAGAAACTCTGAACAAATATTTTGTATCAGTCTTTACGGTAGAGGATACTAAAAATATCCCAACAGTGGATAGGCAAGAGGCTATGGGGGTAGGGTGCGGGGGGTGGGGGGGGAGGAACTTAACACAAATCACAATCACTAAGGATGTGATACTCAGTAAGATAATGGGACTAAAGGCAGATAAATCCCCTGGACCTGATGGCTTACATCCTAAAGTCTTGAGAAGTAGCGACAGCGATAGTAGATGCATTGGTTGTAATTTACCAAAATTCCCTGGGAATCTGGGAAGGTCCCAGCAGATTGGAAAACTGCAAATCTAACGCCCCTATTTAAAAAAGGAGGCAGACAAAAAGCAGGAAACTATAGACCAGTTAGCTTAACATCTGTGGTTTGGAAAATGTTGGAGTCCATTATTAAAGAAGCAGTAGTGGGATATTTGGAAAAGCATAATTCGGTGAAGCCGAGTCAGCATGAATTTATGAAGGGGAAGTCATGTTTGACAAATTTGCAGGAATTCTTTGAGGATGTAACAAACTGGGTAGATAAAGAGCAAACAGTGGATGTGGTGTATTTGGACTTCCAGAAGGTATTTGACAAGGTGCCACATAAAAGGTTACTGCACAAGATAAAAGTTCACGGGGTTGATGGTAATATATTAGCATGGATAGAGGATTGGCTAACTAACAGAAAACAGAGAGTCGGGATAAATGGTTCATTCTCGGGTTGGCAACCAGTAACTAGTGGGGTGCCGCAGGGATCAGTGCTGGGACCCCAACTATTTACAATCTATATTAATGACTTGGATGAAAGGACCGAGTAACGTTTGCTTATCCTCCCATCTTTGTATCATCAGCAGTGTGTGAGGACACAAAATGTATGCAAAAGGACATAGACAGGCTAAGTGAGTGGGCAAAAATTTGGTAGGTGGAGTATAATGTTGGAAAGTGTGAGGTTATGCACTTTGACAGAAAAAAATTGAAGAGCAAGTTATTATTTAAATGGAGAAAGATTGCAAAGTGCTGCAGTACAGCGGGACCTAGGGGTCCTGGTGCATGAAACACAAAAGAATAGTATGTAGGTACAGCAAGTGATCAGGAAGGCCAATGGAATCTTGGCCTTTATTGCAAAGGGGGTGGAGTATAAAAGCAGGGAAGTCTCACTAGTTATACAGGGTATTGGTGAGGCCACACCTGGAATTCTGCGTACGGTTTTGGTTTCCATATTTACGAAAGGATATTCTTGCTTTGGAGGCAGTTCAGAGAAGGTTCACTAGGTTGATTCCAGGGATGAGGCGGTTGATTTATGAGGAAAGGTTGAGTCGGTTGGGTCTCTACTCATTGGAATTCAGAAGAATGAGAGGTGATCTTATCTAAACGAACAAGATTATGAGGGGGCTTGACAAGGTGGATGCAGAGAGGATGTATCCACTGATAGGGGAGACTAGAACTAGGGGGCATAATCTTAGAATAAAGGACCAGCCATTTAAAACTGAGACGAGGAGGAATTTCATAGAGGGTTGTAAATCTGTGGAATTCGCTGCCTCGGAGAGCTGTGGAAGCCGGGACATTGAACAAATTTACGACAGAGATAGACATTTTCTTAACCGATAAGGGAATAAGGGGTTATGGGAAGTGGGCAGGGAAGTGAACCCGACTCCATGATCGGATCAGCCATGATTGTTTTAAATGGCAGAGCAGGCTCGAGGGGCCATATGGCCTACTTCTGCTCCTATTTCTTATGTTCTTATATAACAAAACTGATCTTAGTTGATCAAATTTAATTCATAAGACTTGAAGGCTTAAGGCAATATTTGTCAATCTTTAAAATGAATTCTCAGGATATGGGCATCGCTGGTAAGGCCAGGATATTATTGTCCAACCCCGGTTGCCCTCAAGATGGTGGTGGGCCGTCTTGAACGCCTGCAGTCCGTGTGGTGAAGGTACTCCCACAAAACCATCAAAGTTAAAAAGACACTTCATAACAAAACATGGGGAATTCTGATTAACCTATTCGATATTTAAGGAAGCAATGGGAATTAAAGTTAGCAATTGTCGGTCAACTACTCTGAATGATAAGGCACAAGTGGCGTCATATTTGGTTATATACTGCGTGGCCAGAGAAAATGGTCATACAGTTGCTGAAAAACGTATTTTTCCCGCATTTCCGGATATGCTGCCTACAATTTTCAATGAGCGGTCTGCTGAAAAATTAAGTATGCTTCTCCGTGGTAATACAGTACCTCGGCGAGTATGTTCCATGGCAAAGCTTATTACTCGGTGACAGTCAGCCAGGAATTATGGTATCCAACTTGACAAGAATACCATCAGTAACCATCTCCGACGTAATCCCTGTGGATTCCACCTGAAATTCCACCCCAGATTTTGGATCCTCCCAGGATCCTATAGCTCCAAGATATTCAGCGTTCCTCGAACCGTTGCTCTCACCGCATCCAGAGGTCCATAGGCAACGCTATGCGCTGCCACGTGCACGCTCTCGACCTCGTTCCTCAGCAGCACCGACTCACTGGGGCCGAAATTGCCCCTTTCTACAAGACCCATGGCCGCCTGAAAGCAACTGCCTCGGGTCAAAGCAGCTTAACAGGCGCTCGCGGCATTGCCTGATGTATATTTCCACTGTGTAGGTATCTGCCCCACTCTTGCCTATGCCTCAGAACGCCCCGGAATCTGCATTTTCCTTAAAAATCAGCTTCCGGAGCTGGGACAAGCAGACACCCAACCACTTTTTGCTGCAGAATAGAGTGCGGCGAATCATTGGGGACCAGGTGGTGGGTGCTGTATCCACTGGCGACATTGACCCTGTGGGGGAAACAATGTTATGTTCTCACATCCCACTTCCCCCTCACCCCACAAGTGTTTTGCATTTTCCAGCTGATCATGCTGTATGCATGCATTCCTCCCTTCCTGCCCCTCCCCCCTCCAATTAACCTGGCTATACTTTGTGCCTTTATCCTTTCAGATAATCATCAAGCACCTGAGCAGCCTGTCCCCGAGGGCACCGCAGAGTGCGAGGTGCGAGAAGGAGGAGGAGCACCACACCATGTCACTGCATCTTATCCGGAGATACCAGTTCCAATACAGTCACTACACGTTCTTTAGAGGCAAGCATAGTAGCGGAATTTGCAGAGTGAGGCACCGGTGACGAGTAGGCTGCAGCAAGGACAGGGGGAAGAGGATAGCTTGGGGGCCAGCTCCCCGGAGGGTGAGTTTGCGAGCAAATCCGGCTGCACAGGACTCAGATGAGGGAGGACCTCGATGGGGAAGCCTTTAGAAGGGTAATGGGCATACACACAGATGATAGCGGCAATGGCAAGGGTGCCCGACAGCCTCTCGGCAATGGTAAGGAGCGTGGAGGAATCCGTCTCCAACATTGCACAAGGCTCTGCACCACATGGAGCCCATAATTTCCAGTCTGCAAAGGATTGTAGACCCCTAGAGAGACCATGGCGATCCAGACTTGATGCCGCGTGTGATGGGCAATGTGGCAGCTTCCATTACAGCACAAGCAACCCAGCGTCTTAGTGCTGTAATGGGAGTCTATGTTTGGTGGCATCCAATCTCAGACTGCTCTCATGCAGTCTCAACTTGATACCACGCAAGGTGTGATTCACTGACGTCACGATTTACCTGGAATTAACGTTCCCACGACACAACCTGGGGGGGGGGCGGGGGGGGGAAAGAGGGTACTGATTTGGTATGCGTGCTGGATTCGCCCCGCCCATACTAGTCTAACTGCCCATTAGCACCATCTACTGGCGCTAACTGGAGGCGCTAAGGGAATGAATTTAAGAGCATTCATTCTCGAGGGGCAGCTGGACAAGAGTTCCACCCCCACCTATACTTCTGTGGAGTGAATAAGCAGAACCCCTTATAAATTGCTTAATGTAATTATAAATAGAAGGCATGGATTCACACAAGAGGGAAAAGTTGATTAATTCACTGCTATGTAGAAATATGCAGGTTATGGCAACAGAAGATGGGAACACCCGAGTGTAAGGTTAAGGTGCCTTGAATATAGAAATGAATTACCAATTGAAACTGCAGTTTAGTCGATCCTTGCTCAGCATAGCCAGTAACAATTATAAACTAATCATGGAAAATAAAGTTTAGAATAAACTCATCAACAGGGCAGACGAATGTATCATCAAAGAGCTGGGACAGACTATAGAATCGAATGAACTAATCACCAGGGCACAGACGAATGAGTAATCAAAGGAGATGGGACAGATTATAGAATAAACCAGGAGGGGAAACCCCACCTAGGCAGCAAGAACCTAGGAAGCACAAGAGAGAGAGAGAGAGAGAGAGAGAGAGCGCGAGAGAAGCTGGACCTTAAGAAAAGGAGCTTAAAGCAGGACACCAGTGGCGGAGATTGATCACCTCTGTTAACGGGTAATACGAGCACAAGTAGTGAGGTTTGTGCTATTTTATACATGGTTTGTACTTGAATTCTATTTTGGAAAATAAACGCAACGTTTGTCGATGACTTTTTCAATAGTCAAAGTCTCACTAAATTGTTGCGACAGTCGTGACTAAATACCCACCGAGTAAACTGACTACAAACCTACAGGAGAGTTTTGGGCAACACATAGCTGCAAGTGTGCAACATTTTACACAGTAAGGCAATGTAGGATGATCAGTGTCAATTTCCAGAGATCTAGTTTTGATGAAAGCAGCAATGAGGACGAGGAATATTGTGTCTTCAGGCCGAGACCTGTCAGAGGCACTACAATGATCATCTCCAGCATTGTAGGTTCTGTTCAGAAGTGGGCGCCGGAGGGACTGGAGTGCATCATCACCCCCGGCAACCAAATTTTAATTTGAACTACAATATCTAAAGTTTAATTTGTTTAAGTTTGTCGGTTTTAGTGCCCCCCCATCCCCTTTTTAGCCAGGGGGCACTTGTATAATTTGTGTTTTTGGTGCTCTCAGAAAAGAACAAGGGGGCACTTGATTGAAAGTTTTTGGAGTGTGACCCCCCCCCCTTTTAACCAGGGGGCACTTGTTTACAGATACAACACAAATTCAACGCTAAGGCCCCAAGTTTCCACACGATAAAAAAACGGGCACCCCTCCGAGCTGGGCGCCCGTTTTTCGCGCCGAAAACGGCGCCGGAAAAAAACCGCGCGATTCTGGAGCGCCCTGCAGCTCCTTGTCTGTCTGGTGCGGCGCCCAGAGGGGCGGAGCCTACCACTCGCGCCGATTTTGTAAGTGGGAGGGGACGGGTACCATTTAAATTAGTTTTTTTCCTGCCGGCAACCCTGCGCGTGCGCGTTGGAGCGTTCGCGCACGCGCAGTGTGAAGGAAACATTGGCACTCGGCCATTTTTGTAGTTCTTTGTAGCGGTTTAATTTTTGAACATTTTTTAATAAAAGCACATTGCCATCAGCACATCAGCACTGAGGCTTCTTGCAGCACTGAGAAGGCTGCAGGAAGCCTCAGAAAGTTGAGGCAGCCGTTTCCCTCTCCCCTCCCCCCGCCCGCCGTCGGGAATGGCTGCTGAACGTGAGGCTTCCTGCAGCCTTCTCACTGTCTCCTACCGCCCCCCCGCCCACCGTCTGGAACGGCTTCCTCCTCCCCCCCCTGCCGTCGGGAACAAACGGCTTCCTCCTCCCCCTCGCGGGAACGGCTGCCTTGTTTTGAGAGGCTTCCTGCAGAATTCTCCCTGGCTGAAGCACTTTCACACAGGTAGGAAGATGGTTTATTTAATCCTTTCATTGCTTATAAATTTTTTATTCAGGTTGGATTTATTTGTATAATATTTGTATAAGTATAAATAAGGATTTATTATAGAATTTCATGACTTCCCTTCCCCCCCCCCCCCACCTCGTTCTGGACGCCTAATTTGTAACCTGCGCCTGATTTATTAATCTGTAGACAAGGTTTTTTCAGTTCTACAAAAATCTTCACTTGCTTCATTCTAAGTCAGTTTGGAGTACGTTTTCACTGTGGAAACTTTCAAATCAGGCGTCAGTGGCCGGACACGCTCCCTTTTGAAGAAAAAATTCTGTTCCAAAGTGAAACTGTTCTACCTGCCTAGAACTGCAGAAAAAAAAATGTGGAGAATTGCGATTTCTAAGATAGTCCGTTCTCCACCAGTTGCTCCTAAAAATCAGGCGCAAATCATGTGGAAACTTGGGGCCTAAGAAACAGTCCATTGAAACTCATGGTCCTGAGACGGAGTTCACTTTCCAGTGCTCTTATCAAACATAAAAACAGGAAGTACCAGAAAGTAATTCAAAGCTGCAACTAACTTTTTTTTGGTGTGTGGAGATACTATTGACTATAGGAACTCAAAATGCAGGCACAAGTGGCGTCTTTGGAATAAGGAAATCACCCATGCAAAGCACCAGTATATAGCACAAGGAAATCTGTCCTGTTCTGACAGCTCTAGGCATTTCAATGGGCTTACAATCATTTCACTGCCACGAATATTTCAGTCACAGTGCAGTTAGTACTTCATGTAACAGCGAACTCTTCAAAGCTATAAAATGCTTTTCTAGAATTGTTTCTAAATGCATTTCAATTCTACAAAGCAAAGAACAGTTATATTGTATGTCGAAATGCTGGCACCATCCAATTCAGAAATTTACTTGGAAATTCATAATGGGGAGAAGGTGGAACTAAAGCAGTGCAGTACTGGTATTTGTAAACTGTCCATCTTAAGCCCATCATAACTGCATGGAGTTACAGCACATATATTGGACCAATTAGCTTATCAGTGGTAGTAAAGATAATGAAATCCTTAAAAGATGTAACAGAGAAATATTTAGAAAGTGAAAATATACTCGTCAGTCCACATTCCAGATGGGAAGGTAATGCTTGACAATGCAAACTAAATGGTATAATTTAAAGCGGTGTAATAACAATATGAATGAGTCGTGGGTGCTGCCAGGGTACCGGGCAGCCACTTGCATAATCTTGCAGTTATGGTCGCAAACGAGTTGTACATTGAGGGACAGGAAGTCCTTGCAATTTCTGAAGTGCCCAGACACCTACATGGGTGCAATCAATGATCCCCCTGGACCCTAGGGAAGCACGCTATGCACATGAATGCAGTCTAGTGCTCCAATTGCTTCTCCCTGGTCATGGAGAAGGAAATGTAGTCGGCCCTCCTCCTATAAAGAGCATGTGACTTCTGGTAATCGCTGTGGGGCTGCAAACTGCAAAATATTGTAGATATCCGCAGTGGCAGCTTGGAACGAGCCTGTGGCATAAAAGTTAAGGGCTATAGTGACCTTCGATGCCACGCTAAGGGCTGTTTTCACCAGTGTCTGTGGCTCAAATAACGGCTGCAGGAGATTACAGATCTCGGTGATGACGTCCTTCCGGAATCGCAGTCTGTGAAAGCACTGATCATCACTCATCAGTGCATGCAACTTGATGGCGGAAGACTTCTGTGTGGCCGTCTTGCTATGCGAGGTGGCTCATTGGCTAATGTTCTGCTTCCTCCAACTCTGCAGGCTGCCTCTCCTGGGCTGCTCACCCATTATCTGGTGGCTGGGGTGGGGGGGGGTCGGACTCTCCTCCTTCAGGGAGGTTCTTGCTGAGGCCCTTTGTGTGGCACCTCTCTTGTTTCTCCCCGACTCTCCTTAGTGAAGGTCCTTGCTATTGGCCTTCGCGTGGCACATGTAGCTTGCCCTCTGTGGCCATCTCCCTGGCGCCTTCCATGCTGGTCCGCAATGATGCTGTGGCCCTTGCCTGCTGCCTCTGCAGCCGTTGCCCCCGACGCTTCCTTCTCCTCCGTGCCTCGGCGGCATGCACAATGCGCAGGAGTTGACCTGCAAACACTGCCCCCCCATCTCAAAGGCCTCCACGAGCGCAGACTCCTCGAACTGGCCTCCCTGTTCTGCAGGTGGAAGGCGCCTCCAGCACCTGCAAAGCAGTGCGCACTGTAGCTTGCACTGCTCGTCAAAGAATGCAAAGTCATCAAAACTGAATCTAATCAAATCATCAGCTCTTAAGGCAGTCCAGAGGTATGCATCAGGAACAATGCACCACTCGAAAAATCCTACGCTTGGCACCGTCGAGCGGCCGGACGACTTTAAGGGCAATAGGGCTTGCGACCCAGGACCTCAGCGATGCATGCAGTGATGACGCACTTAGTGCTGTCCATCACCGCTCCGGAAGTGTGGGGGGGCAATGAGGTGCGGTGCTGCACAGCACCACTAAGCTGCATCAGGGCAATAACCATCTCGGCGGCCATTGAACTCTGCAGATGCTAACAGACCTTATCGAGAGGGGCAATTTCAATCCCCTTGTTCTAGTTCATTTGACAGTTTTGATGAGATCCCATTTCCCTTTGTGGTCCTTGATAGGCGTTTGGGCTTTTGTATCAGCCCGCATCAAGTGAGTGGGGTTTGACATCTACCTTGCCACATTGATTTGGATGGTGCTGCAGGTATTAATGAGTTGTTCTAGAAGGTCTTCTCCCCGAGGCAAGTTTGATCAAGTTGTGTCTGAATGTGTTTTTGCCTGTCATCCTCATCTGTGGATGCCTCTACAGTCCTGGTTGAGATAATGTTTTATGTCTGGTTGTCCTATAAAAGAACAGGCTAATTTTGGTACCAGTCCATTCTCTAGGGTGACTGATTCTGTACACAGTAATAGGTATTATAAAATGCAATTATTTGGGTCTTGCAGTGTGTGAATCCCCCTAATGGTATTTTATAAATTGGGCTCCCCAAATCTGCCCACTTAGTTTTTGTAATTCTGGGATCCATTACAGTGTAATCAGCTCCAGTAGCAAACAGGACTTACACTTGTTTGTTGGGCAAGATTGCCAGAGCATAGGAAGAATTAAAGGGGCCCTGCCCTACCTGAGATTGGTGATCCTCAGAATCTTGATTTTTATTTTTGGTCTTGCTTGACCATTTTGACTGATTCTTGTTCCTCCCTTTTGGACAAATCGTTGAAGGTGGCAGAACATGTCAGCAAAACCGTTAATCCAGCACGAGATCCTCAGCTCTATAAAAGAGAGAGAGTACAAAAACCATGAGCTTATAGTAAATATCTATAACACACTAGTTTGGCCCTAGCTGGAGTATTAAATCCAATTCTGGGCATAGTTTAGAAAGGAGAAGACGACTTGAGCGGATACAGAGAAATGCATTAGAATGAGGTTGGCAGAAGCTGGATTTGTTCTCCTGAAAGCAGAGAAGGCCAAGAGCTGATTTGATAGATGTTAAAAATTGAAGTGTTTAGATGGAATACATGAAGTGAAACTCTTTCCAATGACTGAATGGTCAATAGAGAGAACACAGATTTAAGCCGATTGCCAAAGCACCAAAGGCGACAAAGGAAAACTTTATTCAACCAAGTGTTAAGATTAGGAATGCACTGCACTGCTTGATCAGGTGGTGGAAAGATTCAATCATAGCCTTCAAAATGGAATTGAATAAATATTTGGCAAGAAAATTGCAGCAATGCAGGGACCGAGTGGGACCAACTGGATTGCTCTTCGAAAGAGCTGGCACACACACTGAGGGGTTTTGGTATCTTCTGTGCTATACTATTCTATAATTGCTTGAAAAGCAATTGAAGTTTCACTTGCCCCACCTCCAACTGTGGACAATTAACACAGCAGCATTTTCAGTTCAACCAAAGAAACAGATAGAGAATTCAAACAGGCTGCATTCAGACAGCCTGTGAAAATTCACAGACCCCAAGTCAAAGCTGCTACGTGCAACTCAGCATGTTGCATTAAGTCATCAATCAACTTGACCTTTTAGGACCTTGAGTAGCGAGCCAATTAAAAGGTTAACAGACTATCACTTGAGCCAATAAGGTCAAAGAAGGTGAGTTCTTTTCTGTAAATTGAACCAGGTATAAGTACAGCCATTTTGGCCATGTGGTTTCAGAAGGACAAAGGCCTGGCTTAAAGCCAGAAGCTTGTTGCTGCTGCCAGAATAAAGTTACATTAAAACTACAACCGGAGTTCGTATTTCATTGGAAATTAAGAGATCTAAAAATGTTGGCGTCATGAACAGGATCGCTGAGAGAAGAAACTGAATTTTGGACATCGGACCTACATACTGAGGTAAGGACTCCTCTTTATAAAAGTCCTCGGTCAAAAGTCTAAATTCGCCTCTCCTTTTACGCAATTCCGAAAGCTTCCGGTTTGCGAACCCTCCGGTTGGTAGTCGGCTCGAGGTCCCATAGACGTCTAACTTCGGCGGTGTGTTAGTTAATTAATCACTGACCTACTGATCGGCTGGAAAGTCTACAACTCGAGACCCCAATAAAGAAATCAGTTATTATGGCAGTAGGAGATAAGAGCAAAGAATTGCCTACAACTGTTAAAGGCGGGCGGGCACCACCTGAGGTTTCGATAGATGAAATCCTCGAACAGTTGAAAGAATACATAGAGCAACAATTCAACTTATCTAAAACCTGTATTAAGATCGAACAAAAGTACAGAACCTCCAAAGGACAATGGTCCTTGGACGAGATTAAAAGGGTCTGGAAAAAAACGACCCGTATGAAAAATAAAGAGCGAACTAGATGGTCCCTAGCCGTTATGGGACAGATTCGAAAGCGGAATGAAATTATAATGCGTTCCTAACATGATCGAGAACTGACCAGTACAAAGGACCAATTGCAAGCTGTTTGTGCACAGCTGCGACAGAAAAGATTTGAACTTGAAAAGTCGGAAGCGGAAGTTAAAGATCTTAAAAGGTGAAATTAAAGAATGGAAAAAATCATTAGGTCGAGAGACAGTAATCGGAAAAGGAAAATGTATCGGTCAATTCCCAGGGTACCCATGTTTGGATAAATTAAAACGCAAACCCGAAGACACGACCGAGGAATAGATACGGGTTCTGAATCCTCCGACGATACAGGGTCGGAGGATGAAGAATTAGGGGTGCACTTTGCCCCATTTAAAAAAAAACAAGTTGTAGTCAAATCAGAAGAGACTGCGGATGAGGGCGGAACAAAAAAAACGAGGAAAAGGGTGTATGCAGAATACTTATTTCATGATCCGGCAGACCCAGAGAAAATTGATAAGTGGTCCAAGGAGTTGCCCAATCCAAAGAAAGGGGGAGTGAAAACGTGGGACCAATTGGACCGCTTAAGAAATATATATCAACTTCATCCCTGGGACGGAGTGCAAATTTTGATCATAATGGTGCCAAAAACACAAGAAAATTGCACAAGGTAGAAGAAGCTTTGGGGCAGGATGAGCAAGAATTAAACGCAGGATGGGAGGCGGTTAAACACTGGCTGCAAGCCTTCAGTCCAGCTAAGACAGACTGGGGAAAAATTGCAGCCTGCCAACAGAAAGGAACAGAGGAGGTCCTGGAGTATGACGAGCGTTTTAGATGCACGTGGCTAGAACATTCGGGTATGAAAAATACGGATGAGGAAATGGACGAACAAGTGTTTGGACCCCTGAAAGCAGCTTTCGTGGCAGGTCTAAAGCCAGAACTGTCCAAAATGCTTAAGATAGTGTTACCGGACTGGGAAGGTAGAGGAACTACCTTTGCAGCATTGGTGGATCGATGTAACCAATTAGATCGGTATATAGGAGCTAAAGTCCGAGTTGTATAGGCTATGGGATGGAAATCCCAGGATTTCGATAAACTGTTATAAGAAAAATTACCAGGGAAATGTCATAGAAACATAGAAACATAGAAAATAGGTGCAGGAGTAGGCCATTCGGCCCTTCTAGCCTGCACCGCCATTCAATGAGTTCATGGCTGAACATTCAACTTCAGTACCCCATTCCTGCTTTCTCGCCATACCCCTTGATCCCCCTAGCAGTAAGGACCTCATCTAACTCCTTTTTGAATATATTTAGTGAATTGGCCTCAACAACTTTCTGTGGTAGAGAATTCCACAGGTTCACCACTCTCTGGGTGAAGAAGTTCCTCCGCATCTCGGTCCTAAATGGCTTACCCCTTATCCTTAGACTGTGACCCCTGGTTCTGGACTTCCCCAACATTGGGAACATTCTTCCTGCATCTAACCTGTCTAACCCCGTCAGAATTTTATATGTTTCTATGAGGTCCCCTCTCATTCTTCTGAACTCCAGTGAATACAAGCCCAGTTGATCCAGTCTTTCTTGATAGGTCAGTCCCGCCATCCCGGGAATCAGTCTGGTGAACCTTCGCTGCACTCCCTCAATAGCAAGAATGTCCTTCCTCAGGTTAGGAGACCAAAACTGTACACAATACTCCAGGTGTGGCCTCACCAATGCCCTGTACAACTGTAGCAACACCTCCCTGCCCCTGTACTCAAATCCCCTTGCTATGAAGGCCAACATGCCATTTGCTTTCTTAACCGCCTGCTGCACCTGCATGCCAACCTTCAATGACTGATGTACCATGACACCCAGGTCTCTTTGCACCTCCCCTTTTCCTAATCTGTCACCATTCAGATAATAGTCTGTCTCTCTGTTTTTACCACCAAAGTGGATAACCTCACATTTATCCACATTATACTTCATCTGCCATGCATTTGCCCACTCACCTAACCTATCCAAGTCGCTCTGCAGCCTCACAGCATCCTCCTCGCAGCTCACACTGCCACCCAACTTAGTGTCATCCGCAAATTTGGAGATACTACATTTAATCCCCTCATCTAAATCATTAATGTACAGTGTAAACAGCTGGGGCCCCAGCACAGAACCTTGCGGTACCCCACTAGTCACTGCCTGCCATTCTGAAAAGTACCCATTTACTCCTACTCTTTGCTTCCTGTCTGACAACCAGTTCTCAATCCATGTCAGTACACTACCCCCAATCCCATGTGCTCTAACTTTGCACATCAATCTCTTGTGTGGGACCTTGTCGAACGCCTTCTGAAAGTCCAAATATACCACATCAACTGGTTCTCCCTTATCCACTCTACTGGAAACATCCTCAAAAAATTCCAGAAGATTTGTCAAGCATGATTTCCCTTTCACAAATCCATGCTGACTTGGACCTATCATGTCACCTCTTTCCAAATGCACTGCTATGACATCCTTAATAATTGATTCCATCATTTTACCCACTACCGATGTCAGGCTGACCGGTCTATAATTCCCTGTTTTCTCTCTCCCTCCTTTTTTAAAAAGTGGGGTTACATTGGCTACCCTCCACTCCATAGGAACTGATCCAGAGTCAATGGAATGTTGGAAAATGACTGTCAACGCATCCACTATTTCCAAGGCCACCTCCTTAAGTACTCTGGGATGCAGTCCATCAGGCCCTGGGGATTTATCGGCCTTCAATCCCATCAATTTCCCCAACACAATTTCCCGGCTAATAAGGATTTCCCTCAGTTCCTCCTCCTTACTAGACCCCCCGACCCCTTTTATAACCGGAAGGTTGTTCGTGTCCTCCTTCGTGAATACCGAACCAAAGTACTTGTTCAATTGGTCCGCCATTTCTTTGTTCCCCGTTATGACTTCCCCTGATTCTGACTGCAGGGGACCTACATTTGTCTTTACTAACCTTTTTCTCTTTACATATCTATAGAAACTTTTGCAATCCGTCTTAATGTTCCCTGCAAGCTTCTTCTCGTACTCCATTTTCCCTGCCCTAATCAAACCCTTTGTCCTCCTCTGCTGAGTTCTAAATTTCTCCCAGTCCCCAGGTTCGCTGCTATTTCTGGCCAATTTGTATGCCACTTCCTTGGCTTTAATACTATCCCTGATTTCCCTTGATAGCCACGGTTGAGCCACCTTCCCTTTTTTATTTCTATGCCAGACAGGAATGTACAATTGTTGTAGTTCATCCATGCGGTCTCTAAATGTCTGCCATTGCCCATCCACAGTCAACCCCTTAAGTATCATTCGCCAATCCATCTCAGCCAATTCACGCCTCATACCTTCAAAGTTAGCCTTCTTTAAGTTCTGGACCATGGTCTCTGAATTAACTGTTTCATTCTCCATCCTAATGCAGAATTCCACCATATTATGGTCACTCTTCCCCAAGGGGCCTCGCACAACGAGATTGCTAATTAATCCTTTCTCATTACATAACACCCAGTCTAAGATGGCCTCCCCCCCTAGTTGGTTCCTCGACATATTGGTCTAAAAAACCATCCCTTATGCACTCCAGAAAATCCTCCTCCACCGTATTGCTTCCAGTTTGGTTAGCCCAATCTATGTGCATATTGTGGGAAAGAAGGTCACTGGGCCAAGACGTGCAGGGAAAAACAGAAAGGTCGCGGCTGGGGAAGAGGACACAGCCAGGGATACAATTCAGCCAACAAACCAGGCTTGTCACAAGATAACGACCTCATAGAGGCATTTAAGCGACTGACAATACAACAACAGAAGCAGACTTGGGATAGCAAAAAACAATTGGAGCCCACCCTGGTCCGCCTCCTCGCACTAATACAACAAAGGGGAGATGGGTTATATATAACTGTGAGGGTGGGCGATAAGGATGTGGACTGTCTTTTAGACACAGGGGCAGAATTAACATGCTTACCCCTACAATATGGAGACTTTTTGCCGTTGGATGGTAGGGCACGTACAGCCTGTGGAGTTGGGGGCCATAAAATGGAAATTAAAAGGACAACACCGGTACTTATAGGGCTGAGTCCACATGAACTAACCACGCCGGTCTGGGTAGGCCCAGTAGATCAACCCCTTTTGGGAATGGACGTTCTAATCCAAGTAGATTCATCATTGCATTTCGAGGATGGTCGGGTGACATGGTCAATTAGAACTTTGAAGAAAGAAGAATTGAAGGAACACCTGATATGGGCTAAAGATAAGAACGATTGTGGCCTACTCCAGATGGAGCCTGCTCCGTGCACTAAACAGTATTCCATCAATCCAACTGCCATCGCGGGAATCTTACCGGTTATTCAGTAATTGGAGAAACAAGGGGTGCTTATTAAAACGCATAGCTCTTCCAATAGCCCCGTGTGGCTGGTGCAGAAATCTAATGAGACTTGGCGTTTGACTGTCGATTATAGGAAAGCTAATCAGTGTATTGATCAAAAAGCTCCTTTGGTCGCAGATCCCTCCACCATTTTTAATGCTCTCAAACCGGAACATAAATATTTCTCGGTTATAGATATGGTCAACGGATTTTGGTCGGTGCCTCTGGCACCGGAGGTTCGACAGTGGTTTGCTTTCACTGTCCAAGGACAACAGTATACTTGGACCCAGTTACCGCAGGGTTTCCACAACAGCCCTACGGTATTCCACATGGCTTTACAAAGCCATTTGCGAGAATTACCTCCCCTGTCATCCACAGTCATCCAATATGTAGACGATATCCTGTTAGCTTCAAACACGGAAGAACGGCATGAACAAGATTTACGAGCTTTGCTGGACCACCTTTGGCTGAAAGGACATAAAGCCAGCATCGACAAAGCACAAATATCCCAAGAAGTTGTATACCTGGGACAAAAGATTTCACAAGGAAAGAGAACTTACCCAGGATAGAGCTGCAGCCAATAGGGCTGCTAAAAAACCCACCACTATTCAGGAACTAAGGTCTTTTTTGGGATTGTGTAACTAACAGAAATTGGATTGACTCCTTCACACAGCTTGCTCAGCCATTGAATGATATCTTAAAGGGGAAACGTGCCTCTAAAGAAGCCATCACCCTCACTAAGGAACAGCAAGAGGCCTTCCTGAGTTTGAAAAAGGCTTTGTGTTCGGCACCGGCTCTGGGAATCCCCGACAGTGGTAAGCCATTTACCCTGTTTGTCCATGAGAAAGAAGGATATATGACAGCTATACTGACAAGAACATGGGGATCGGCAAAGAATTATTGGCTATTATTCGGCAAACCTGGATGCGGTAGCCCTCAGATGGGGAAGTTGCCTAAGGGCCATGGAAGCTACATGTCGAGCAGTAATGATCACTGCGGGTCTAGTCCTTGACCAAGTGTCAAGTGTCCCCACACCGCACATGCTTTGCTGTCTATGAATAGAATGTCTCCGGTAACAGCAGCTAGATGGACCCGCTGGACAGCAGTTTTGGAAGCTCCTAATCTCCATATCGTCCGGGCCAGCCCGGTTAATCCCACAACTATGCTCCCGATGTCAGAATCAAGGGAGCAAGAGGGGGGAGAATGTGAAGAACATGACTGCGTGGAGATTTTAAAAGAAACCGAAGAAGCAGCCTTAGCAGCAGAGGAGCCTCTGCACAACCCAGACCTCATCCTGTTTACAGATGGTTCCTCCTTTGTTGACAATGATACCAGAAAAGCAGGATGGGCAGTTACAACTTTATATGAGGTAGTGGCAAAAGGATGTTTACCCTCAGGAACGTCAGCACAACAGGCCGAGTTACGGGTCCTGTCAGAATCATGTCGAATAGCAGAAGGACAGACAGCTAATGTCGACACAGATTCGCGTTATGCTTTTGGAGTCGCTCACAACTTTGGTCTGTTATGGTGGAAAAGAGGATTCCTCACTGCTGCTGGTACACCTATCCGAAATGGAAAAGAAGTCCGAGACTTACTAGAGGCCATACAATTACCTCAGGAAGTGTCCATCCTGAAGTGTAAGGCCCATACCAAGGAAAATACCACAGAAGCACAGGGAAATGCCCTAGCCGATGAGGCAGCTAAAGATGCTGCCTCACAGGGCGTTCCCCCAGAAGAACCAACACAGATGTGCAGATTGAAAGCACTCAGGACTCTGACACGAGACCTTCAAACAATGCAAGGCGAGTGCTCCCGAGAGGAAAAATGGACATGGTTTGAGGCAGGAATTAAGCTATGTGAAAATGGTGTCTGGAGACAAAGAGTTACCGACAAGCCAGTCGCGCCACAAGCGCTTATGCCTTTTTTTAGCCCAACAGATCCACTCGTGGGGACACTTAGCCTAACAACAGATGACAGCACAGTTCCAGAAAAGCTGGTGGGGTCGGGGATTTAAAAAACATGCCTAGCTGGTAACAGACCGCTGTGTGGTCTGCCAGAAAAATAATTCTGGACCCATCACGGTAATGCCCCAACTGAGGCCCCCTGCCCCTGTCGGACCATTCCAGCATCTGCAGGTTGATTATATATCTCTTCCTTCATGCCAAGGATACACTAACATTCTTGTCATGGTCGACAGATTCTCTAGATGGGTAGAAGCTGTCCCAACTAAAAGAGCCACAGCCAATCACACTGCAAAGGTCTTGTGTAAGGATTACATTCCCCGATGGGGAGTCCCGAGTAGCATTGACTCAGATGAGGGAACACACTTCACAGGTGCTGTCTGCCAAGAAGTCTGTAGGTTACTGAACATTACGTGGGATTTACACTGTCCTTATCATCCACAATCATCAGGACAAGTAGAGCGAATGAATTGAACTCTGAAACAGCTTGCCAAATATCACCAAGAAGGAACACCCTGGCCCCAGGCGCTACCAATAGTGGTATGTAGTATTAGGGCAACCCCAAACAGAACTACAGGTCTAAGCCCATTTGAAATTATAACAGGAAGACCCATGTCGCTGCCAGGAACTATCGATTTAAGGAAAGCTGATGTTCACTTAATGAGTGACACTTTGTTATCATACTGTCAGAATCTAACCAATGCTATTAGTTCTGTTTCCCGACAGGTATCGGCAGCTTGGGGTAATCCACCCGAAGGAGACACAACATCATCCCGGGAGTCTGGGTGTATGTGAAAAAGTTGCATAAAGAACCTTTGGGTGCCAAGTGGGAGGGACCTTATCAAGTGTTATTGACCACCCAGGCAGCTGTTAAAGTCCAAGGAAAGAAAGCCTGGATCCATGCTTCAAACTTTAAATGAACACCCGTAACTGAAGCTGAAATCTAATAACGACAATTACTTTTTGCCAAAATGTATAAATTTACTGTATTACTGATTGTAGGTATTCTAGGCATTTGCCTACTTCTTACTAGCCGACCCTCTGCACCAAAGGGAAATAGTAGGGTAGCAAGGGAATTACATGTAAATACCTTTTTATATATGTCATACATTTATGCCAAACAAGGTAACATTTCTAGTTGTTGGGTGTGTGCGCATATTCCTATTCACTCAAAGGGAGGGATTCCCTTGAATATCTCAGAAATGTCTGAGTGGATAATTAATCAAAACAAAACAGGCAATGCGTTTCAGGATACAGAAAACTGGGCACGTAAATGGAAGTCAGCAGGTTACAATCTGACTACCTTTGAAGGGGGATACCAACTGTGCTACAATAATTCCAAACGGCCCCCATTTTTTGTTATCACTAATACAATGGGAATAGGAAGACCGGGGGAATCGGTCTGTCTGATTAGAAACATCAAAGGAGGCCAAAATGTGGGGTATAGTAACTGCTCCCGGAATTATAATATAATCAAGCCATGAACCGTCCAAACTGGGCCGATGAGGGAATTTTTAATGTCACGGGGATTCTGAATAAAACAGATGGAAAAGCCTGGACAGGCCCCGGAGTGTTGCTGACAAAGAAACAGCTAATTTTCATTGCCTATAATGGCACCTATTGGGTGTGTGGCCACAAGGCCTACCCTTGGCTGCCCCAGAATTGGACGGGATCCTGCTATTTAGCCTACATTGTGTCTTATATGTATCATATAAAGTCACTGTCGGAACATTTACACCGTCCTAAGAGAGCTATCACAGAAACAGAGAGGTTCTTTGCCATTCTGATCCCCGGGTATGGGACCACCAGACTGGCAAGGGAATCCATTAACATAGCATCCGTTGTGGAACGGGTAGCCAATGATACCTCAGAGGCCCTAGTTAAAATCAATGCAGAAATGGTAGCAATCCGCACAGTAGCCCTACAGAATAGACTGGCCCTTGATTACATCCTGGCTGAAAAGGGAGGTACTTGTGTCCTACTCGGAACTGAGTGTTGCACATATATCCCAGATAGCTCCGAAGAAATTACCCACTTCGCGGAGCATATCCAAAAAGGAGTTAGAAAAACTTAAGCAACCCCCATCATTCACTTTGTGGAGCGGAGCCACTGAATGGCTAGGTTCAATAGGAACTTCATTGGTGGAAGATTTAATTCTATTTGTTGTAATTGTTTTACTTTTATATTGTTTGTTTATGTTGATTAAATGTTGTTGCAACCAGGCGGCTGTAGCTGCTGTCCCGCATGTGAGACACCTTGCAGGTCCCAGCAGACCGTCTGTACGTGGCACAGGGGTATGTTATGCTTAAGGGAAGGTTGTTTACTGGTTAAATTAAGATATTGATTTGGATTAAATTGGAATAAGGTTAATTAACCTACTAAAACCAGACTTCCATTGTGGCCACGATGGAATTCGGGTTGGTATAAATTTGTGTGGAAGCTACTAGTCCGGACATGTGGCGAAACACATCAACAAATTTTAGAAGGAAACTCTATTAATATGTATGAAATTATTTTGTAGAATGTTTAAGCTGATGTTTTATGATTCAGTTTGTGAAAGAATCAAAGGGGGGGTTGATCGAGAATTCAAACAGGCTGCATTCAGACAGGCTGTGAAAATTCACAGACCCCAAGTCAAAGCTGCTACGTACAACTCAGCATGTTGCATTAAGTCATCAGTCAATTTGACATTTTAGGACCTTGGGTAGTGAGCCAATTAAAAGGTTAACAGACTATCACTTGAGCCAATAAGGTCAAAGAAGGGGAATTCTTTTCTATAAATTAAACCAGGTATAAGTACAGCCATTTTGGCCATGTGGTTTCAGAAGGACAAAGGCCTGGCTTAAAGCCAGAAGCTTGTTGCTGCTGCCAGAATAAAGTTACATTAAAACTACAACCGGAGTTCATATTTCATTGGAAATTAGGAGATCTAACAGAAACTAATGTCACAGCTGAGTAAGAGCCAAATCACCTCACTTTTTTTTTTTTAAAAACTGCCTTTCCTAAAATCTTTATTTTGTTATTCATACTGATTTTGTCTGGCTGCACAACAGATTTTGTTTAAATGCAAGTTTCAGCAGGTCTTTATATGTTGACTCAGAATTTTCTTCCCCAATGAAGTTTCCCACAGTTCTGATCATCCCACAGCCTCTACCTCATCCTTTTTTCATTTTCTAAAAAAAAATCCATGTGATTTATGCTTTTCAGTCCACTTAAATTCAACTTCTGGAGCAGGAATCCTGCTTTGACTTTCAATCCCTACAATTTAACTGACACTGCAGGGAGCTTCCAGTTACTATTTCATCAACTCTGTGTTTCTAGTCATTAAAGATTAACCAGACCTGGCAGCACATCTCACCTCCATTTTCCCTTCCACTAAAGTAAAAATGGCCTTAACTGGAGGTTGCTTTTATACATCCTGCTGGGGGCCAACAAGGGCTCGATAAGAAAAGATGGGAAACTACATCAAAGGTGAAATTAACAGCGCCACCTACTGCATAGGATGTCTGCATCTTATATTTTCAACTATCACCGCCTAGTAAATACTGTGCAAGACATTGTGAACATTTTCTCCCAGTATGTGTTTGGTACTGGCCAGTTAGTTGTTCCATGCCTCCAATCAGCCACCACCAGCTTATTTTGTTACAACTGCTGAGAGTGCAGCTATATTTTTTTGTAAATCAACTGCTCAATGTGGTCTTATTAATTTGAACATGTTTATGATTGCACAAAATTGAGTTCATAAGACACGAAACGCTGATATCCTAGTTGCTAAAATGTAATTCATAAACCTAATTGAAGGCTTAAGCCGTGCTTGGCAATTTAAAAAAATTATGTCTCAGGATATGGCCATCACGGCAGGACTATAATATATTGCCCAACCCTTGAGAGAATGGTGGTGGGCCGTCTTCTTGAACGACAGCAATCCGTGTGGTGAAGGTACTCCCACAATGCTGTTAGCTTAGGGCGTTCCAGGATTTTGACCCAGCAACAATGGATTGGTAATATATATCCAAGTCCGATGGTATGTGACTTGAAGGGGAACTTGGAGGTGATGGTGTTCTCGTGCACCTGCTGCCCCATCCTTCTAGGTGGTGGAGGTCACAGATTTGGAGCATCAGTGAGCAGGTTATTGGTCAGTAAGTAGCTCTTGATAGCATCGTTGACAACTCCTTCCATCATTTTGTTGATGATTCAGAATAAGCTGTTAGGATGGGTTGGATTGTCCTGTATTTTGTTGAAAGAACATACCTGACCAAGGGCACAGAATATGCTTTGGATGGGGGACTTCAATTTCCATCATCAAGATTGGCTCGGTAGTACAACTACGGATGAAGCTAGCTGGGTCCTAAAGGATATAACTGCCAGACTGTGTTGGTGACAGTTGGTGAGAGAACCAACATGACAGAATAACCGACCTGACCTTTTCCTCACCAAACTACCTGTCGCAGATGCATCTGTCCATGACAGTATTGGTAGGTGTGACCAAAATATAGTCCTTGAGGAGAGTCTAGGTTATTAGTGAATGAGTGTTAATGACTCCTTCCATCACTTTGCTGATGATTGAGTGTAAGAACATAAGAAATAGGAGCAGGAGTAGGCCACCTGGCCCCTCGGGCTTGCTCCGCCATTTATTAAGATTGTGGCTGATCTGATCATGGACTCAGTTCCACTTCCCTGCCCACTCCCCATAACCCTAATTCCATTATCTCTCAAAAATCTGTCTATCTCCGTCTTAAATATATTCAATGACCCAACCTCCATGGCTCTCAGGAGCAGAGAATTCCATAGATTTACAACCCTCTGAGAGAAGAAATTTCTCCTCATCTCAGTTTTAAATGGGCGGCCCCTTAAGCTGAAACTATGGGGCTAAAACCTCTACTTTTTTTGCATGCTTAACACCCACTTAACTTCCATTTTATCGCTGAAATGATGGATAACACCCATATATCACCCATTTTGGCACAAAATTGGAACTGACGGGCATTTTTAGGAAACTTATCGCTGAGCATTACTTTCCCCATGTCCTTAACGCCGGGAAAAAAAATACCGCCCGCCCACTTTTTTGAAGCGGAATCATCAGAATGGGCGAAATCAACACCCATAATATCGCCCAGCGTTACTTTCCGCATGGAATTAACGTCGAGATTCAATAGTACCGCCCGCCCACTTTCTTTTGTTGTAAAGAGCACATTTGGCGAAACTAACGCCCAGGAGATCGCCCAGCGTCACTTTCACCACCTCGCACACATATCGCCCTCAATATCGCTCGCCCAAAAAAACACCCATAAAAAGTGAAACTGTTGTGAACTAACGCCAGTAGTGTGACTGCCATTTTTTAAATCGCAGGTCGCGTCATTCAAAAGGCTGCTTTAACTTCGGGGGAGTTTGCATTGATTCTGGAGTTCTTCTCAGGTGAAGTGAACATCTCAACAGACATATTTTCAGACTCTGGACTATTGGGGGTTTACTGTAGGTGTATTTTAGTGAGGAAATTATTGCTTCTGATCAATCGCTATTATAATTTAAATGCAATGGGGCCAGCCATTTCTCAGCCTGCATCGATTAATACGCAGATGCTGCAGAGTGCAGATGACTCAATGTGTGATGCACATCATTTTGTCCCCAATTTATGACGTACAAGAATGAGGAGGAGGGCTAGACCATACACATCCCGCACGTACAGGAAAAAGAGGTCTTACCTCGACGTATCCGACCACATCTGCCTTCGGAGACTGCGCTTCCACAAGGTGATGATCAATGAAATATGTGAGCTCATCAGGCCACAAATGCAGCCTGCCATCAGGACATTAGTGTCGGTCGAGGTCAAGGTCACCGCGGCACTGTCTTTCTACGCGTCCGGTTCCTTTCGGGCCTCCGCGGTCGAGATTTCCCCTCTGTCTCACCATGCAACCAATGGCTGCATTAGACAGGTCACGGAGGTCCTGTACGCGAGAAGGATGGACTTTATCAGCTTCCCCATGACCATGGAGACTCAGACTGACAGGGCTGGAGCATTCTACCACATTGCTCAGTTCCCCAGGGTGCAGGGAGCAATACAGTGCACTCACATCACCATGCGGCCACCTTCTCAGGACCCAGAGCATTTTCGTAACAGAAAAGGGTTTCGCTCCCTGAAAATCCAAATAGTTGTCAACCACAACCAGATCATAATAGCAGTGAATGCCAAATATCCGGGCACCTTCGATGAGCCTCACATCCTGCTTGAGAGCGCTGTCTCTGACACCTTTACGAGTCAGCCACAAGGACAATGCTGGATGCTTGGTGATAACCGATATGGCCTAGCCACCTGGCTGATGGCCCCCCTGCATGACACCCATACCGAGGCCGAGAAGCGATACAACCGGAGCCACAGAAACACACGCAATGTGGTCCAGAAAACAATAACTGTGCTTAAGCAGCGCTTCAGATGTCTTGACCACTCAGGAGGGGAGCTACAATACAACCCTGAGCAAGAAGGTAAATTCGTGGTCGTGTGCTCGATGCTGCACAACCTTGCTATCAGGAGGGGCCAAGAATTGCCAGAAGGCACTGATGCTCCACTTCAGGAGAAAGAGGAAGAGGACGCTAACCATGCCCAAGACCCCCTCCAGACCGCAGGAAAGGGCCTGTGGTGGCTATATAGCTGCAAGACTCTTACGTGAGGAGCTGATATCTGAACGATTTGCCTGAAAGAATGTTGATGTGAGTGACAACGCTGGCACACTGCTGTGAGTGTGCAGCTCAGACATCAATGGTGCTCATCACCTTGGTGCCAGTTAAAGTTTACTTTGATTGAAGTTAATTTGTATTTAACCCTTTCATGTTAAGGAATCACCAGTGTGTAACGGTCCAGCTACCTGAGACAATGTGCAACAAGATTATGTACAAAACAAAAATGTTTAAACCAACATTGGTCTGAAATCATAATTATCAAAGGCAATAACACCCAACCCCCGCCCACACCCCACTTTTTCCACCATTGACATCAATCAAATGTTCAACATGTCCAGCAACACAGAATACAAAGGCAAAGCAGGAGGGTGTTCCCCTCCCCCCATACATTGCAACAAATTGTATACACCCAAATGGAGATATAACACAGCCATCACCTGCAGACATGCACCTCACTTTCCTTCCCCCCTCCCCTTCTTCTCCCCACCTCTACCCCTTCCCCTTCTCACTCCACGGCGCCTGGCCGAGGAGCTCCTCAGGCAGTGCCTCATTGGGAGGGATGAAGGCAGAGGCGGTGGTTGCAAGGTACGGGAGCGGGGATGGCGATGAGGCAACATTCTCTGATGCAGAAGCAGGATCTTGGTCCTTGCTCTCATCTGTCATTCGCAGTGGTGGTGTGGAACCTAGGAGTGGAGGTCAGCGCTCTTGGACCACTGGGAGGCCTGTGCCAGCAGTGTTCCTGGCTATCGCATCCAGGGCCTCAGCCATCCGCGGATGTACTCAGTCATGGTGGCCAGCTGTCGGGATATGCCCCCCAAATGCTTCGATGAGCTGGTCACCAATGTCTACAGTTCTCCTGGATAACTGTACCATCTCTCCGCTCTCACGTGGCGCTCATGGAATAGATCTGCTGCATCCACGAGGCATCTGTGGGGTCGGCGCCATCCTGAAGACAACTGGGGTTTCCTGTGGCGAGGTGCTTGGGGTCGGTACCTCCAGAGTGGAGGCGGGAATGACTGGAGGACCACTAGATGGCCTTGGGGTGGAATGGCTTCTGGAGCGTGACGATGCAGGTTCCTCGAAGTCGACGCTCTCATCCATGGAGAACAGACCCAGCGGATTGACGGGCGAGAATCGGAGCTCCTCAGCACCAGATGTAGGATCGTCCGGAGAGTCGGGACCCGCGCCCCCACCTTCTCGTCTCTGTGGTTTTGCCTGGGGCTGCGCTGCTGGCTGAGCTGCAAAACACAAATTCGGTTATTAGAGGAGAAGGGGGTGCTAGGGTCACAAGCTGAGTCCAGCGCTACACACAGCATATGCACGACAAAAGCACCACCGCTCTCAAAATCATCACAGACATCACATTTCACGACCATCAACACATTTGCATTGCAATGATTTTCATTAGGCCATCATTATTTCTAAGCCAATTTTAGAAATCATCTATCATATATGATTGTTCGGTTATGAATGGGTGTGGCATCTACTGACGTTACATTATGCAATGGTGTAAGCTTTACTCACGTGGCATCACTTCAGGGCCTGCAGATGTGTCCGTGGCTGTCTGGGTGTGCTTCCCCACGAGCGAGCGCCACTCCTTCACCTCTGTGATGTCGCTGGGGACTGATGGCCCCCCCACCCATTCGCCTCTGCACGGACCTCATCGTCAATAGCTTGTTCTGTAAAAGGTGACAGGACGACATGACATGAGATCATTGCGTGATATCATTTCCATACTGTCAAAGAGACTGATACAACACATAACCGACAGATGTAATCATGATTATTATGATAATTATCATTCTTTACCTAATGATACCGTGACCGCAGGCTTTGAGTAAAACATTTCCGGTAAAAGTGAAAGACCTCACATCTGATGATAGTCACTCATGACTTTTACAAATCAAATTATATAAATACATAAGTACATGTAAATCAATGTAATACTTACTCTTGCGGATCCCACGAGGTCGTTCCATCGTTTGCGGCATTGGTTGCCCTCACGAAACTCATTGGTTGCCGACGAGACCAGCTCTGCAATCTTGGACCATATTCTCTGGTAGGCCTTTGGGGTGGGCTTCCCACACCCTCCCTGTATCAAATCACCCCAGCGTGACTCAGCCTCCTGCAGGAGGGAGGCATTTGCCTTGTCGACAAACCTCCTGGCTCTTTTGCGCCATCCAATGTGCTCCTCTCCCACCTCACTGCCCTCGTCAGCTTCAGTCTCCATAGCGTGCTGTGATGCCTCCTCCTCTCCCTCAATTATAGGCCAAATTCCGGCAAATATGTGGCTGGTAACAGTTAATTTTTCTTTCCCTACTTGCTGTGAAGCTTTAAAGTCTCCCTCCTTCCTCCCAAAGCAGCCACACCACACCCACACACGCCTTTAATAAGAACATAAGAATTAGGAACAGGAGTAGGCCATCTAGCCCCTCAAGCCTGCTCCGCCATTCAACAAGATCATGGCTGATCTGGCCGTGGACTCAGCTCCACTTACCCGCCCGCTCCCCGTAACCCTTAATTCCCTTATTGGTTAAAAATCTATCTATCTGTGACTTGAATACATTCAATGAGCTAGCCTCAACTGCTTCCCTGGGCAGAGAATTCCACAGATTCACAACCCTCTGGGAGAAGAAATTCTTTCTCAACTCGGTTTTAAATTGGCTCCCCCGTATTTTGAGGCTGTGCCCCCTAGTTCTAGTCTTCCCGGCCAGGGGAAACAACCTCTCTGCCTCGATCTTGTCTATCCCTTTCATTATTTTAAATGTTTCTATAAGATCACCCCTCATCCTTCTGAACTCCAACGACTAAAGACCCAGTCTACTCAATCTATCATCATAAGGTAACCCCCTCATCTCTGGAATCAGCCTAGTGAATCGTCTCTGTACCCCCTCCAAGGCTAGTATATCCTTTCTTAAGTAAGGCGATCAAAACTGCATGCAGTACTCCAGGTGCGGCCTCACCAATACCCTGTACAGTTTGCAACAGGACCTCCCTGCTTTTGTACTCCATCCCTCTCGCAATGAAGGTCAACATTCCATTCGCCTTCCTGATTACCTGCTGCACCTGCAAACTAACTTTTTGTGATTCATGCACAAGGACCCCCAGGTCCCTCTGCACCGCAGCATGTTGTAATTTCTCCCCATTCAAATAGTATTCCCTTTTTTTGTTTTTTTTCCCCCAAGGTGGATGACCTCACACTTTCCGACATTGTATTCCATCTGCCAAACCTTAGCCCATTCACTTAACCTATCCAAATCTCTTTGCAGCCTCTCTGAGTCCTCTACACAACCCGCTTTCCCACTAATCTTTGTGTCATCTGCAAATTTTGTTACACTACACTCTGTCCCCTCTTCCCACATTTTCGGCGGCCGTTTCAGATTCCAGCGTCTGCGGTGCTTTGGGGCTGGTGTGGCAGTCCCTCTGAGCTCCCTCTCTCTCTGTCTCCTCTTCTGCGCATGTCATCATGAATCTTATCAATCGAATGTTGCCATGCCGTTGCTAAGGATGGCGACATTTTGTAGCAGAAGGTCAGCAAGATTTAATGCTACCGCCCATTTCATATCGCTCATGGTAACGCCCATTTTCAAAAATGGAGACTAGGTGCTTTGAAAATGGGCGAGAAGCCGGTGATCTGAAAATCCTCTATTACCGCCCACGCCAGAAATAATGCCAATTTTTGGACAAAAGTGGAAAATCTAGTCCTATGTCCTTTAGTTTTAGTTTCCCCTATGCATGGAAATATCCTCTCTGCGTCCACCTTGTCTAGCCCTCTCATTATCTTATGATTCGAGAAGATCACCTCTCATTTTTCTGAATTCCAATGAGTATAGATCCAAACTACTCAACCTATCTTCATAAGTCAACCCCCTCATCTCTGGCATCAACTTAGTGAACCTTCTCTGAACAGCCTCCAATGCAAGTATATCCTTCCTTAAATAAGGAGACCAAAACTGTGCGCAGTACTCCAGGTGCAGCCTCACCAATACCCTATACAGTTGTAGCAGGACTTCTCTGCTTTTATACTCTATCCCCCTTACAATAAAGGCCAACATTCCATTTTCCTTCCTGATTACTTACTGTACCTGCATACTAACTTTTTGTGTTTCATGCACAAGGACCCCCAGGTCCCTCTGTACTGGAGCACTTTGCAATGTTTCTCCATTTAAATTATAATTTGCTATTCTATTTTTTCTGCCAAAATGCATAACCTCACATTTTCCCATATTATACTCCATCTGCCAAATTTTTGCCCACTCACTTAGCCTGTCTATGTCCCTTTGCAGATTTTTTGCGTCTTCCTCACGATTTGCTTTCCCACCCATCTTTGTATCATCAGCAAACTTGGCTACATTACACTCAGTTCCTTCATCCAAGTCATTAATATAGATTGTAATTAGTTGAGGCCCCAGTACCGATCCCTGAGGCACCCCATAATTACTGTTTGCCAACCGGAAAATGACCCATTTATCCCGACTCTGTTTTCCGTAAGTTAGCCAGTCCTCTATCCTTGCTAATATATTACCCCCAACCCTGTGAACTTTTATCTTGTGCAGTAACCTTTTATGTGGCACTTTATCGAATGCCTTCTGGAAATCCAAATATATAACATCCACTGGTTCCCCCTTATCCACCCTGCTCGTTACATCCTCAAAGAACTCCAGCAAATTTGACAAACATGATTTCCCTTTCATAAAACCATACTGACTCTGCTTGATTGAATTAAGCTTTTCCAAATGTCCCGCTACTGTTCCCTTAATAATGGACTCCAGCATTTTCCCAACAACAGATGTTAGGCTAACTGGTCTATAGTTTTCTGCTTTTTGTCTGCGTCCTTGTTTAAATAGGGGCGTTACATTTGTGCTTTTCCAATCCACTGGGACCGTCCCAAAATCCAGGGAAATTTGGTAGATTACAATCAATGCTTCCACTATCGCTGCAGCCACTGCAGCCACCTCCCTCCAACACAGATACACCACCTTGGGTGCTGATGGGGGGGATGACTCACTAGGGGAGGGCAGCAGCAGCCAAGTTCATGGCACCGTGGGTGGCTCTGCTGCACAGGAGGGCAGGAAAAAGAGTGAGAGCTATAGTGGTAGGCGCTTCCATTGTAAGGGGAATAGTTAGGCATTTCTGCGGCCGCAATCGAGACTCCAGGATCCCTGGTGCAAAGGTCAAAGATGTCTCGGAGCGGCTGCAGGACATTTTGGAGGGGGAGGGTGAATAGCCAGTTGTCGTGGTGCATATAGGTACCAACCATATATATGCACCACGGTAAAAAATGGGATGAGGTCCTACAAACTGAATTTAGGGAGCTAGGAGTTAAATTAAAAAGTAGGATCTCAAAAATAGTAATCTCAGGATTGCGACCAGTGCCACGTGCTAGTCAGAGTAAGAATCGCAGAATAGCTAAGATGAATACGAGGCTTGAGGAGTGGTGCAGAAGGGAGGGATTCAATTTCCTGGGACATTGGAACTGGTTTTGGGGGAGGTGGGACCAGTATAAACGAGACGGTCTGCATCTGGGTCGGACCGGAACCAATGTCCTGGGGGGAATGTTTGCTAGTGCTGTTGAGGAGGGGTAAAAGTAATATGGCAGGGGGAAGGGAGCCTATGCAGGGAGACAGAAGGAAGTAGAATGGGGGCAGAAGCAAAAGATAGAAAAAATAAAAGTAAAAGTGGAGGGCAGAGAAACCTAAGGCAAAAATCAAAAAGGGCCACATTACAGCAAAATTCTAAAGGGGCAAAGTGTGTTAAAAAGATAAGCCTGAAGGCTCTGTGTCTCATTGCGAGGAGTATTTGTAATAAGGTAGACGAATTAACTGCGCAGGCAGCAATTAACAAATATGACATAATTAGCATCACAGAGACATGGCTCCAGGGTGACCAAGGCTGGGAACTCAACATCCAGGGGTGGGGGGTTCAACATTCAGGAAGGATAGACAGAAATGAAAACGAGGACAGGGTAGCGTTGCTGGTTAAAGAGGAAATTAATGCAATAGTAAGAAAGGACATTAGCTTGGATGATGTGGAATCTGTATGGGTGGAGCTACAGAATACCAAAGGGCAGAAAACGCTAGTGGGAGTTGTGTACAGACACCAAACAGTAGTAGTGAGGGTGGGGACAGCATCAAATAAGAAATAAGGGATGCGTGCAATAAAGGTACAGCAGTTATCATGGGCAACTTTAATCTACATATTGATTGGGCTAACCAAATTGGTAGCAATACTGTGGAGGAGGATTTCCTGGAGTGTATTAGGGATGGTTATCTCAACCGATATGTCGAGGAATCAACTAGAGAGCTGGCCATCCTAGACTGGGTGATGTGTAATGAGAAAGGACTAATTAGCAATCTTGTTGTGCGAGGCCCCTTGGGGAAGTGCGACCATAATATGGTAGAATTCTTTATTAAGATGGAGAGTGACACAGTTAATTCAGAGACTAGGGTCCTGAACTTAAGGAAAGGTAACTTCGATGGTATGAGACGTAAATTGGCTAGAATAGACTGGCAAATGATACTTGAAGGATTGACGGTGGATAGGCAATGGCAAACATTTAAAGATCACATGGATGAACTTCAACAATTGTACATCCCTGTCTGGAGTAAAAATAAAACGGGGAAGGTGGCTCAATCATGGCTAACAAGGGAAATTAAGGATAGCGTTAAATCCAAGGAAGAGGCATATTATTGGCCAGAAAAACCAGAAAACCTGAGGACTGGGAGAAATTTAGAATTCAGCAGAGGAGGACAAAGAGTTTAATTAGGAGGGGGAAAAATAGAGTACGAGACGAAGCTTGCAGGGAACATAAAAATTGACTGCAAAAGCTTCTATAGATATGTGAAGAGAAAAAGATTAGTGAAGACAAACGTATGTCCCTTGGAGTCAGATTCAGGTGAATTTATAATGGGGAACAAAGAAACGGCAGACCAGTTGAACAAATACTTTGGTTCTGTCTTCACGAAGGAAGACACAAATAACCTTCCGGAAATACAAGGGAACCGAGGATCTAGAGAGAAGGAGATCCTTATTAGGCGGGAAATTGTGTTGGGGAAATTTATGGGATTGAAGGCTGATAATTCCCCAGGGCCTGATAGTCTGCATCCCAGAGTACTTAAGGAAGTGGCCCTAGAAATAGTGGAAGCATTGGTGATCATTTTCCAACAGTCTATCGACTCTGGATCAGTTCCTCTGGACTGGAGGGTAGCTAATGTAACACCACCTTTTAAAAAAGGAGGGAGAGAGAAAACAGGTAATTATAGATCGGTTAGCCTGACATCAGTAGAGGGGAAAATGTTGGAATCAATTATTAAAGATGAAATAGCAGAGCATTTAGAAAGCAGTGACAGGATCGTTCCAAGTCAGCATGGATTTATAAAAGGGAAATCATGCTTGACAAATCTTCCAGAATTTTTTGAGGATGTAACTAGTAGAGTGGACAAGGGAGAACCAGTGGATGTGGTGTATTTGAACTTTCAAAAGGCTTTTGACAAGGTCCCACACAAGAGATTGGTGTGCAAAATTAAAGCACATGGCATTGGGGGTAATATACTGACGTGGATAGAGAACTGGTTGGCAGATAGGAAGCAGAGAGTCGGGATAAACGGGTCTTTTTCGGAATGGCAGTCAGTGACTAGTGGAATGCCGCAGGGCTCTGCTGGGACCCCAGGTATTTACAATATACATTAATGATTTAGATGAAGGAATTGATTGTAATATCGCCACGTTTGCAGATGACACTAAGCTGAGTGGCGGTGTGAGCGGTGAGGAGGATGCTAAGAGGCTGCAGGATGACTTGGACAGGTTAGATGAGTGGCCAAATGTATGGCAGATGCAGTATAACGTGGATCCATGTGAGGTTATCCACTTGGTGGCAAAAACACGAAGGCAGAATATTATCTGAATGGCGGCAGATTAGGAAAAGGGGAGGTGCAACGAGACCTGGGTGTCATGGTACATCAGTCATTGAAAGTTGGCATGCAGGTACAGCAGGCGGTGAAGAAGGCAAATGGTATGTTGGCCTTCATGGCTAGGGGATTTGAGTATAGGAGCAGGGAGGTCTTACTGCAGTTGTACAGGGCCTTGGTGAGGCCTCACCTGGAATATTGTGTTCAGTTTTGGTCTCTTAATCTGAGGAAGGATGTTCTTGCTATTGAGGGAGTGCAGCAAAGGTTCACCAGACTGAATCCCAGGATGGCAGGACTGACATATAAGGAGAGACTGGATCGACCGGGCCTGTATTCACTGGAGTTTAGAAGGATGAGAGGGAATCTCATAAAAACATATAAAATTCTGACGGGGCTGGACAGGTTCGATGCAGGAAAACATAGAAACATAGAAACATAGAAAATAGGTGCAGGAGTAGGCCATTCGGCCCTTCTAGCCTGCACTGCCATTCAATGAGTTCATGGCTGAACATTCAACTTCAGTACCCCATTCCTGCTTTCTCGCCATACCCCTTGATCCCCCTAGTAGTAAGGACCTCATCTAACACCTTTTTGAATATATTTAGTGAATTGGCCTCAACAACTTTCTGTGGTAGAGAATTCCACAGGTTCACCTCTCTCTGGGTGAAGAAGTTCCTCCGCATCTCGGTCCTAAATGGCTTACCCCTTATCCTTAGACTGTGACCTCTGGTTCTGGACTTCCCCAACATTGGAGGAAGAGTGTTCCCGATGTTGGGGAAGTCCAGAACCTGGGGACACAGTCTAAGGATAAGGGGTAAGCCATTTAGGACTGAGATGAGGAGAAACTTCTTCACTCAGAGAGTTGTTAACCTGTGAAATTCTCTACTGCAGAGAGTTGTTGATGCCAGCTCATTGGATATATTCAAGAGGGAGTTAGATATGGCCATTACGGCTAAAGGAATCAAGGTGTATGGAGAGAAAGCAGGAAAGGCATACTGAGGTGAATGATCAGCCATGATCTTATTGAATGGTGGTGCAGGCTCGAAGGGCCGAATGGCCAACTCCTGCACCTAATTTCTAGTTTCTATGTTTCTAAAACCCTAGGCTGTAAGCCATCAGTTCTAGGGGACTTGTCCGCCTTTAGTCCCATTATTTTACCAAGTATTAAGTTCCTCCCTCCTTACAGCCCCTTGATTATCCACTATTGGGATGTTTTTAGTGTCTTCTACCGTGAAGACCAGTACAAAATATTTGTTGAACGTCTCTTCCATTTCCCTGTTCTTCATTATTAATTCCCCAATCTCATCCTCTAGGGGACCAACATTTCTTTAGCCACTCTTTTCCTTTTTATGTACCTGTAGAAACTTTACTATCTGTTTTTATATTTCGTGCTAGTTTACTTTCATAATCTCCCTTCCCTCTCTTTACCGTTTTTTATCGTTCTTTGCTGGCTTTTAAAAGTTTCAGCTGATAGGACAGTAATAGGCCCGGTTGGAATTGTCCTGATTTTTGTGGACATGACATACCAGGGCAAATATCCACTTTGCCGGGTAGATGCCGTTGTTGTAGCTGTACTGGAACAGCTTGACTAGAGGTGCAGCTAGTTCTGGACCACAGGTCCTCAGCACTACAGCCTGGATGTTGTTGGAATGTATACTTTTGCTGTGTCCAGCTGTTTCTTGATATCATGTGGAGTGAATCGAATTGACTGAAGACTGGTATCTGTGATGGTGGGGTGGGGACTGCAGGCGTAACCTGCGATGAATCATCCACTCAGCATTTCTGGCTGATTGCGATTGCAAACTCTTTAGCCTTGTCTTTTGCACTCACCTGCTGAGCTCTGCCATGTTTGAGGACGGGGATATTCATGGAGCCTGCTCCATGCTGCTTAATTGTCCACCACCATTCGAGACTGGATTTGGCAGGACAATAGACCTTTGAGTTGATCTGTTGGTTATGGGATCGCTTAGCTCTGCCTATAGCAGGCTGCCTCCTATTTAAGAACATAATATAAGAACATAAGAATTAAGAGCAGGATTGGCCATACATCCCCTCGAGCCTGCTAAGCCATTGAATAAGATCGTGGTTGATCTTCAACATTAACTCTATTTTCCTACCCGATCTCCATATCCCTTGATTCCCCTAGAGTCCAAAATTCTATCTAACTCAGCTTTGAATATACTGAACATCCACAACCCTTTGGGGCAAAGAATTCCAGAGATTCACAACCATTCAAGTGAAGAAATTCTTCCTTATCACAGTTTTAAAAGGCTGATCCCTTATCCTGAGAATATGCTCCCTCGTTCTAGACTCTCCAGCCAGGGGAAACAATCTCTCCGAGAATATCCCCCTCAGAATCTTATACGTTTCCTCATAGGACAACCCTCTCATCTCAGGAATCAATCTAGTGAACTTTTGTTGCCGCACCTCTAAGGCACGCACGTAGCCTGTGTTTTAGCTTCACCAGGTTAGCTCCTCATTTTCAGGTATGCCTGGTGCTATTCCTGGTATACTCTTATACATTTCTCAATGAACCAGGGTTGACCATCTGCCTTGATGGAAATGGTAGAGTGAGAGATACGCACATAAGAACATAAGAAATAGGAGCAGGAGTAGGCTATAAGGCCCCTCGAGCCTGTTCCGCCATTCAATAAGATCATGGCTGATCTGACCATGGATTCAGCTTCACTTCCCTGCCCACTCCCCATAACCCCTTATTCCCTTATCATTTAAGAAACTGTCTATTTCTGTTTTAAATTTACTTAATGTCCCAGCTTCCACAGCTCTCTGAGGTAGTGAATTTCAGATTTACAACCCTCTGAGAGAAGAAATTTCTCCTCATCTCAGTTCTAAATAAGCAGGCATGAAGTTACAGATTGTGGTGGCATACAATGATACTGCGCTGATGGCCCTCAGCACCTCAGGGACGTTCAGTTTTGAGCTGCTAGATGTGTTCTTAATCTATCTCACTTAGCAACAACAACAACTTGTATCTATATAGCACATTTAACGTAGTAAAACGTCCCAAGGCACTTCACAGGAGTGTTTTAAGACAAAACAAATAAGTCTGACACCAAGCCACATAAGAAGAAATTGCGGCGGATGATCAAAAGCATGGACAAATGGTAGGTTTTAAGGAGCGTCTTCAAGGAGGAAAGAAAAGTAGAGAGGCAGAGAGGTTTAGGGAGAGAGTTCCAGAGCTTGGGGCCGAGGCAGCTGAAGGCACGGGCAAAAATAGTTGAGCAATTATAATCAGGAATGCTCAAGAGGGCAGAATTTAAAGAGTGCAGACATCTTGGGGGTTTGTGAGGCTGAAGGAGATTACAGAGCTAGAGAGGGGCAAGGCCATGGAGAGATTTGTAAACAAGGCACAGTGGTCGTGCCACATAACACTTGAGGATGTCCTAAGTGTGAAGATGGAACTTGGACTCCACAGGAACTGTGCGGCAGTCACTCTCACTGTCATGGATAGATGCATCATGTGACAGGTAGATTGGTGAGGATGAGGTGAAGTAGGTTATTCCCTTGTGTTGGTTCTTGCACCACCTGCCACAAATCTAGTCTGGAGGCCACATCATTCAAGACATGGCCAGCTCGGTCAGTGGTGATACAATTGTGATGGACGTTGAAGTCCCCCACCCAGAGTACATTCTGTGCCCTTGCTACCGTCAGTGCTTCTTCCAAGTCATCTTCAACATAAAGCTGTCATCATAGGCAGTCCCTCGAAATCGAGGAAGACTTGCTTCCACTCTAAAAGTGAGTCCTTAGGTGACTGAACAGTCCAATACAGGAATTACAGTCTCTGTCAAGGTGGGACAGACAGTCGTTGAAGGAAAGGGTGGGTGGGACTGGTTTGCCGCACGCTCCTTCCACTGCCTGCGCTTGTTTTCGGCACGCTCTCGGCGACGAGACTCGAGGTGCTCAGCACCCTCCCGGATGCATTTCCTCCACTTAGGGCGGTCTTTGACCAGGGACTTCCAGGTGTTGGTGGGGATGTTGCATTTTATCAAGGAGTCTTTGAGGGTGTCCTTGACATGTTTCCTCTGCCCACCTGGGTCTCACTTGCCGTGTAGGAGTTCCGAGTAGAGTGCTTGCTTTGGAAGGCTTGTGTCAGGCATACGGACAATGTTGGCTGCCCAACGGAGTTAGTCGAGTGTGGTCAGTGCTTCAATGCTGGGGATGTTGGCCTGATCGAGGATGCTAATGTTGGTGCGTCTGTCCTCTCAGGGGATTTGCAAGATCTTGCGGAGACATTGTTGATGGTATTTCTCCAGCGATTTGAGGTGTCAACTGTATATGGTCCACATCTCTGAGCCATACAGGGTGGTTATCACTACAGCCATGTAGACCATGAGCTACGCATTCATCGGATGATGGAGGAGAGTAGGTGGTAATCAGCAGGATTATGCTTGCCCATATTTAATCTGAAGCCGTGAGACATCATGAAGTCTGGAGTCAATGTTGAGGGCTCCCAGGGCCATACCCCCAAAGTTTATATCTCTGTGTTTTCACCTCTGGTGGATCTATTCTGCCCGTGTGCCAGGGATGGTGATGGAAGAGTCTGAGACGTTAAATAACAGGCACGTTTCTGTAAATATTACAATGTCAGCTGTTGCTTGACTATTCTTTGTGATAGTTCTCACAACTTTGGCAGCAGTCCCCAGCAGTGACGAGGACTTTGCAGAATCAACCGGGCTGGCTGTCTCTTCGTCGTGTTCAAATTTGATGCGTAGCTCATAGCCGAGTGGTCTGTCCAATTTTATTCTTTTTATTTTTTGTAGCCATTTCATACAATTGAGTGGCTTACTAGGCCATTCCAGAGGGCAGTTAAGAGTCATCCACACTTGCGTGGGACTGGGGTCATGTATAGGCCAAACCGGGTAAGTAAGCAGATTTCCTTCTCCAAAGGGCATTAGATTGTCTGTATGGCGAACACCATTAGCACTTGCCAATTAGTACTCCAAAGTAACTGGTTCTGCTGGCAGTAATCTTTATGAGCTCAAATTTGCTATGTGCAAGGTTTTGCTTTGTCCCACCAAAGTTGTACTCTGTAACTTGTGTTGCATAAAGGTAGGGTGCAACAAATTGCAAATGTTCTCTGCATAATTTACATCTAATCTCTCTGAGGGTGTTGGAGATAAACATTTGCCTTCTATGGACAGAGTAAGCATGTATACAAAGGCGATAGACTTACCTTGGCAATTCTTCTGATGCAACTGAACTTTTTACACAGGTGCGCTCAGAATAGACCAGAGCACATAACATTTATTCGTTACGTTATCTCCACCAGTGTAACTTGGACTTTGTTTTAACAGGTGGGCCATCTTCTACACCAGAGAGGTCCACCCTCCTTTGCTGAACCTTCTGAAACAGGACATCCAAGAGTTTGTTGCGAAATGAAAGAGTCTTTCCCACTACCCTCATTTTCCCAAAGAAACATTCCTCATGCTATTAGCAACAATTTGCACTCATATAGAACACTCCATGGCATTTCACAGATAGGTGTAAAGAAATTAACATTGTTCTGGGAAGGGAGTGGTTAGTAGGAGTGACTAAAGGCTTGTAAAAAAGGACGGCTTTTGAGAAAGATTTTAAAGAAGAAGGCAGATAGGTTTAGAGAGAGAATTCCAGGGAGTAGGACATTTTTTTAAATTAGTTCATGGGACGTGGGCTTCGCTGGTAAGGCCATCCCTAATTGTCCTTGAGAAGGTGATGGTGAGCTGCTGCCTTGAACCGCTGCAGTCCACTTGGTGAAGTTACGCTCATAGGGCTGTTAGGTAGGGAGTTCCAGGATTTTGACCCAGCGATGATGAAGGAATGGCAATATACTTCCAAGTTAGAATAATGTGTAACATGGAGGGAAACTTGCAAGCAGTGATGTTCCCATGCACCTGCTGCCCTTGTCCTTCTAGGTGGTAGAGTTCGCGGGTTTGTGAGGTGCTGCCAAAGTGGCAAGTTTCTACAGTGCATATTTTAGACAGTACACACTGCAGCCACGATGCTTTGGTGGTTGAGGGATTGAATATTTAAGGTGGTGGATAGTGTGCCAATCAAGCAGGCTGCTTTGTCCTGGATGGGCTCGAGCTTCTTCAGTGTTATTGGAGCTGCACTCATCTAGACAAGTGGAGAATACTTCATCACACTCCTGACTTGTGCCTTGTAGATGGTGAAAAGGCTTTGGAGAGTCAGGAGGTGAGACATTCGCAGAACACCCAGCCTCTGACCTGCTCATGTTGCCACAGTATTTATATGGTCCAGTTAAGTTTCTGGTCAATGATGACCCCAGTATGTTGATGGGAGGGGATTCAGCGACAGTAATGCCGCTGAATGTCAAGGGGTGGTGGTTAGACTCTTGCTTGTTGGAGATAGTCATTCCCTGGCACTTGTGGGGCATGAATGGCATTGCCACTTATCAGCCCTAGCCTGAATATTGTCCAGGTTGTGTTGTACACGGGCAGAGACTGCTTCATTATCTGAGGAGTTGCAAATGGCACTGAGCACTGTGCACTCAGCGAACAGCCCTACTTCTGACGTTATAATGGAGGGAAGGTCATTGATGAAGCAGCTCAAGATGGTTGGGCCTAGGAGACTGCCCTGAGGAGCTCCTGCAGCGATGTCCCGGGGCTGTGATAATTGACCTCCAATAACCACAACCATCTTCAGAGAAGTAGCGGCAGGGATAGTGGATGCATTGGTTGTAATTTACCAAAATTCCCTGGATTCTGGGGAGGTTGGAAAACTGGAAAATGTAACGCCACTATTTAAAAAAGGAGGCAGACAAAAAGCGGGAAACTATGGACCAGTTAGCCTAACATCTGTGGTTGGGAAATGTTGGAGTTCATTATTAAAGAAGTAGTAGCAGGACATTTGGAAAAGCATCATTCACTCAGGCAGAGTCAGCATGGATTTATGAAGGGGAAGTTGTTATGTATGTAACCCTTGGCAACCTGTATCATACCACCACCAGAGGGCTTACCTGTTGGAGTCCCAGCATCCCTTGGGAGCACTGTATATAAGCAGGCCTCCCATGCCATACCAATACTCTGGAGTTTAATTAAAGGAGCTAAGGTCATGCTTACTCATTGCATACAGTAGTCAGTTGAATCACTTTATTATGAGCATAACAATTGGCAACGAGATAACGAACAACCGCGCGAAAATGCAGCGGAGATGCATGAAGAGATCAAGCTGTTCCAGTGGATTTTTCCCAGCCAGCTTCTGTCGAACAGTGTGGGGCCATCTCCTGGCACAATCCATAGTGGGAGTTCGTGCACTGCTCCATCATAGGAGATTTTTACTTCTGCGCTGCCAATAATAGGGATCAGCTCTTTGGTGTAAGTTGTTAGCTTGGTGTGAATGAGGCTAAGCTTGAGCCTGTGTGCCTTGCTGCACCACAGCCTGTCGAAGGCCTTTTTGCTCATGATAGACTAACTCGTACCCGTGTCCAGTTCCATGGATACTGGAATTCCGTTCAGTTCAACTTTTAACATAATCGGTGGACATTTCGTGGTGAAGGTGTGTACCCCGTACACTTCTGCCTCCTTGGTTCGAGTCTCTAGTGCAGCCTGATCCACCATGGATCGATCTTCCTCTGCAACGTGATGGTTTGCAGGGTTTGCAGCTCATTTGCACATTCGCTGGAGGTGTCCCATTGTTCCACAGCCTTTGCACGCACAGTGTTTGAGCCAGGCATTGGAAGTTTCTTGGGGGCGAAGGTGCAGATCCACTTGGTTCCCGGTACACGGCCCATCCACGACAAGGCACAGGCGGTACCATATATGATGCGAGAGAAAGTGGAAATTGAGCTGGACAGGCTGCAGTGAGAAGGCATCATCGCGCCGGTGGAGTTCAACAAGTGGGCCAGTCCAATTGTTCTGGTTCTCAAAGGCGACGGCATGGTCAGAATTTGTGGGGGCTATAAAGTAATGATTAACCGTTTTTTGCTACAGGACCAGTATCCACTACCCAAGGCAGACAACCTATTTGCGACACTGGCTGGAGGAAAGACATTCATCAAGTTGGACCTGACCTCGGCCTACATGATGCAGGAGCTGGAGGAATATTCGAAAGGCCTCACCTTCATCAACACCCACAAAGGTCTGTTCATCTACAACAGATGCCCATTTGGGATTCATTCGGCCGCGGCAATTTTCCAATGGAACATGGAGAGCCTGCTAAAGTTGGTTCAGCGCACCGTGGTCTTCCAGGACAACATACTGGTCACAGGTTGGGACACCATTGAACACGAGCAGAACCTGAAAGAGGTTCTAAGTCGGCTAGATCACTTTGGACTCAGGTTGAAACGCTCGAAGTCTGTTTTCCTGGCGCCAGAGGTCGAGTTCTTCGGAAGAAGAATCACGGCAGACGGCATCAGACCCACCAATGCTAAGACGGAGGCCATCAAGAACGCACCAAGACCATAGAACGTGACGGAGCTGCGGTCGTTCCTGGGACTCCTCAATTATTTCGGAAATTTCCTACCCGGATTAAGCACCTTGCTAGAACCCCTACATGTGCTATTGTACAAGGGAGACAACTGGGTATGGGGGAAATCACAAGAGGCTGCTTTTGAGAAAGCCAGAAATCTGTTATGTTCCAACAAGCTGCTTGTTCTGTATAACACATGTAAACGATTAGTGCTAGCTTGCGATGTGTCGTCATATGAAGTCGGGTGTGTGTTATAACAGGCTAACGAATTGGGAACATTGCAACCGGTCGCCTATGCGTCCAGGGGTTTGTCCGAGGCTGAAAGGGCCTACAGCATGACTGAAAAAGAAGCTCTGGCGTGTGTTTACGGGGCAAATAAAATGCACCAGTATCTGTTTGGTCTCAAGTTTGAGCTAGAAACTGACCATATCGTTATTCGCAGAGAGCAAAGGAATTAACACCAATGCCTCGGCCTGCACCCAAAGATGGGCGCTCACGCTGTCTGCATACAACTATGTAATCTGCCACAGACCAGGCACAGAGAACTGCACTGATGCTCTCAGTCGGCTTCCATTGCCCACCACCGGGGTAGAAATGGCACAGCCTGCAGACTTGTTCTTGGTATGGATGCATTCGAAAACAAAAAGTCACCTGTTACGGCCCGCCAGATCAGGACCTGGATCAGCCAGGATCCTTTACCGTCCCTGGTAAAAAACTGTGTCCTCCATGGGAGCTGGTCCAGCGTCCCAGCAGAGATGCATGAAGAGATCAAGCCGTTCCAGCAGCGCAAAGACGAAATGTCCATACAGGCGGACTGTCTTTTGTGGGGTAATCATGTGGTGTTGCCTAAGAAAGGCAGGGAAACGTTCATATGCGACCTACACAGCAACTCACCCACACCTGCATTTGTACCGAGACAATCGACAAGGGAGTGAAAAGCCCCAAATCGTCTCACCCTGTAAGTAAGTGTACTATTGACTTTGGGAGGGAGTGATGTTATGTATGTAACCCTTGGCAACCTGTATCATACCACCACCAGAGGGCCTATCTGTTGGAGTCCTAAAGGATCCCAGCATCCCTTAAGAGCATTGTATATAAGCAGGCCTCCCATGCTGTACCAACACTCTGGAGTATAATTAAAGGAGCTAAGGTCACACTTACTCATTGCATACAGTACTCAGTTGTATCACTTTATTATGAGCATAACAGAAGTCATATTTGAAAAATTTGCTGGAATTCTTTGAGGATGTAATGAACAGGGTGGATAAAAGGGAACCAGTGGATGTGGTGTATTTGGACTTTCAGAAGGCATTTGACAAGATGGCACATAAAAGGTTACTGCACAAGATAAAATTTCATGGGGTTGGGGGTAATATATTAGCATGGATAAAGGACTGGCTAACTAACATAAATCAGAGAGTTGGGATAAATGGTTCAATCTCGAGTTGGCAATCAGTAACAAGTGGGGTGCTGCAGAGATCAGTGCTGGGACCTCAACAATTTACAATCTATTTAACGACTTGGAAGAAGGGATCGAGAATAACATAGCCAAGTTTGCTGACGATACAAAGATGGGAGGAAAAGCAATGTATGAGGAGGACACAAAAAATCTGCAAAAGGACATAGACAGGCTAAGTGAGTGGACAAAAATTTGGCAGATGGAGTATAATGTTGGAAAATGTGAGGTTATACACTTTGGCAGAAAAAAATCAAAGAGCAAGTTATCATTTAAATGGAGAACGATTGCAAAGCTCTGCAGTACAGCGGGACCTGGGGGTACTTGTGCATGAAACACAAAAGGATAGTATGCAGGTACAGCAAGTGATCAGGAAGGCAAATGGAATCTTGGCCTTTATTGCAAAGGGGATGGAGTATAAAAGACGGGATGTCATGCTACAGTTATACAGGGTATTGGTGAGGCCACACCTGGAATACTGCATGCAGTTTTGGTTTCCATATTTACGAAAGGATATTCTTGCTTTGGAGGCAGTTCAGAGAAGGTTCACTAGGTTGATTCCGGGGATGAGGGGGTTGACTTATGAGGAAAGGTTGAGTAGGTTGGGCCTCTACTCATTGGAATTCAGAAGATTGAGAGGTGATCTTATCGAAACGTATATGATGATGAGGGGGCTTGACAAGGTGGATGCAGAGAGAATGTTTCCACTGATGGGAGAGACTAGAACTAGGGGGCATAATCTTAGAATAAGGGGCCACCCATTTAAAACTGAGATCAGGAGAAAGTTATTTTCTCAGAGGTTTGTAAATCTGTGGAATTCACTGCCTCAGAGGGCTGTGGAAGCTGGGACATTGAATACATTTAAGACAGAGATGGACAGTTTTTTAACTGATAAGTAAATAAGGGGTTATGGGGAGCGGGCAGGGACGTGGACCTGAGTCCATGATCAGATCAGCCAAGATCGTATTAAATGGCGGAGCAGGCTGGAGGGGCTGAATGGCGTACTCCTGCTCCTATTTCTTATGTTCGTATGTTCTTATGTTCCTTTGAGTATAGAAACATAGAAACAGAAATCTATAGTGCAGAAGGAGGCCATTTTGGCCCATCGTGTCTGCGCCGACCGACAATGAGCCACACGGCCCTCGGTCAGCAGCCCTGAAGGTTACATATAAACTTATGAACAATGAACAATGGCGGACAGGTAAAGAGCACCCAGCCCAACCAGTTCACCCCACATAACTGCGACACCCCTTACACCGAAACATTCTACACTCCTGGGATAGGCAAAAAATAGATAAAAACCCAGGCCAATTGGGAGGGGAAAAAATCTGGGTAAATTCCTCTCCGACCCATCCAGGCGATTGAAACTAGTCCAGCATATCACCTTGGCCATATTCGATTCCCTACGGTACTTACCATCGTATCTTCGCCAGCCAACAAGAGGTTATCCAATCTAATCCCACTTACCAGCTCTAGGTCCATAACCCTGCAGTTTACAGCACTTTAAGTGCCCATCCAAGCACTTTTTAAATGTGATGAGGGTTTCTGCATCCACCACCCTTCCAGGCAGTGAGTTCCGTATCCCCACAACCCTCTGCGTGAAGAAGCTGTCCCTCAATTCCCCTCGGAACCATCCACCAACCACCTTAAAACTATGCCCCCTCGTAATTGACTCCTCCACCAAGAGAACTAGGCCCTTGTTATCCACTCTATCCAGACCCCTCAAAATTTTGTACATCTCAAACTGCGCATTGGTGAGCAGATTATTGGTGAGCAAGCGCTGCTTGATAGCACTGTCGATGACACCTTCTATCACTTTGCTGGTGATTGAGAGTAGACTGATGAGGTGGTAATTTTACAGATTGGATTTATCCTGTTTTTTGTGGACAGGATATACCTGGGCAGTTTGCCACATTGTCGGATAGATGCCAGTGTTGTAGCTGTACTAGAACAGCTTGGCTAGAGGTGCGGCTAGTTCTGGAGCAGAAGTCTTCAGCACGACAGCCAGATGTTATTGGGGCCCATAGCCTTTGCCTTATCCATTGCACTCAGCCATTTCTTGATATCATGTGGAGTGAATCGAATTAGCTGAAAACTGGTTTCTTTGATGGTGAGGACTTCAGGTGGAGACCAGTATGAATCATCTGCTTGTCACTTATGGCTGAAGATGGTTACAAACGCCAAGTAGATTTTTCCCTCGTGTTGGTTCTCTCACCACCTGCCACAGACCCAGTCTGGCAGTTATGTCCTTCAGGACTCAACCATCTCGATCAGTAGTGGTGATACCGAGCCACTCTTGGTGATGGACATTGAAGTCCCCCACCCAGAGTAAATTCTGTGCTCTTGTAGTCTCAGTGCTTCTTCCAAGTGGTGTTCAACATGAAGGAGTACTGATTCACCAGCTGAGGGAGGGCAGTAGGTGGTAATCAGCAGGAGGTTTCCTTGCCCATGTTTGACCTGAGGCCATGAGACTTCATGGGGTCCAGAGTCAATGTTGAGGACTCCCAGGGACACTCCCTCTCGACTGTATACTACTATGCTGCCACCTCTGGTGGGACAGGAAATATCTAGGGATGGGGATGGTGGAGTCTGGGGCATTGGCTGAAAAGTATGACCATGTCAGACTGTTGCTTGACTCGTCTGTGGGACGGTTCTCCCAATTTTGGCACAAGTCCCCAGATGTTTGTGAGGAAAACTTTGCAGGGTCAGCTGGGCTGGGTATGCCATTGTTGTGTCCGTAGCTGGTGCCGAGATCGATGCCAGGTGGTCCATCTGGTTTTATTCTTATTATTGTTTTTCGTAGCAGTTTGTTACAGCTGAGTGGCTTGCTAGGCCATTTCAGAGGGCAGTCAAGAGTCAACCACATTGCTGTGAGTCTGGAGTCTCATATAGGCCAGACTAGGTAAGGATGTCAGATTTCCTTCCCTGAAGGACATTAGTGAACCAGATGGGTTTTTTATAGTTTCGTGGTCACTATTACAGACACTAGCTGTTTATTCCAGATTTATTCAATTAACTGAATTTAAATTCCCCAGCTGCCATGGTGGGATTTGAACTCACGTCTCTGGATCATTAGGCCAGGGGACATAGGAACAGGAGTATCAACTCCATTTACCCACATTGGTTCCACATCCCTTAATACCCTTACCTAACAATAATCTATTAATTGCAGTTTTGACATTTTCAATTGACTTAGTCTCAACAGCGTTTTGGGGGAAGAGAGTTCCAGATTTCCACTACCTCCTGTGTGAAGAAGTGCTTCCTGACATCATCCCTGAATGGTCTAGCTCTAATTTAAAGGTTATACCTTGTTCTGGACTCCAGCACCAGAGGAAATAGATTCTTTCTATCTATCCTATCAAATCCTTTCTTCATCTTAAACATCTGAATTAGGACCCAGGCAGCTGAAGGCTCTGCTCGAAAATAGTGCATAACTCCCTTTTAATGGTGAGCAGCAACCCTTTAAGATCTGCTGGCTCACCCAAGTTTGCAACTCTAGGCCGACCAACATACAGACCTGCTTCCTGCACACATTTTTCATGGGCAGTGAGCATATTCAAATGAAAGGAAGGAATCTCCCTTGGTGAGACCACCCCACTGACAGCACAGCTGTGCCAGCACCTTGGACAAGCACATCCCCTGTTTTGCCATTCTTGCAAAATCAAGTCTTGCATATAAACCACCACAACTTCTCGATTAGATTCAAGCCTGTTCCTCATTCCAGGCTACCCACTGTAATATTTGATATAATTTACAAAACTGAAAGATGCAACTCAATACTATCTTGTTTTAATTGAAGTTACTGTTACAGAGCAGTTTGCAGGAATTTGCAAAGATGAAAATGGTTCATTTGAGGAGTCCTTCTCCATCCTGTGTTAGTCATCTACTTCCAGCTAAATCTCACGAGGGAGTTTAGGTTGGTTCTGTGGAATGACTTGCTCCAAGTTTCAAATGTGAAGTTGGAAGATATTAAGGAAGCCTTGTTTGTCTTGCCAATACTGGATTGAATCTTGATACCTGCAATCGGAAACAAAAAATTGACAAATACCCTTATTGGCTTCAGAATGATTAGACCTTTGCCCAGTGGCATCTTTGGCTCCCAAGTGTGAGTTGGCAAAGCCATTCTGAATTTAGCATTTATCACCCACCCACACTCCCCCTGTCCCTCCTTATCCCCAGGCTCCTACACCATTCTGCGAAGGATGGGCAGAAACTGTAATCGCAGAATGTGCCAAGCAGCCACCGAGGGAAGGGAGGGCTTTAGAAACATTAATGCATCACCGATTCCTCTTCCCCTCCTCTTTTACTGTGGAGGTCAGCTGTGGCTCAGTGGCACACTCACCTTTGACTCGGAAGGTTGTGGGTTCAAGTCCCACTTCCGAGACTTGAGCACATAAAACTTAGGCTGACACTCCAGTGCAATGCTGAGGGAGTGCTGCACGATCGGAGGTGCCGTCTTTCAGATGAGGCATTAAATCGAGGCCCCATCTGCTTTCTCAGGTGGACGAAAAAGATCCCATGGCACAATTTCAATGAAGAGCAGTGGAGATACCCCCAGTGTCCTGGCCAATATCTATCCCTCAACCGACACGACAAAAGCAACAGATTATCCAGTCATTTATCTCATTGCTGTTTGTGGGAGCTTGCTGTGTACATATTTGGCTGCCGCATTCCCACACTACATTTCAAAAGTTCTTCATTGGCTATAAAGCACTTTGAGACGTCCGGTGGTCATGAAAGGTGCTATATAAATGCAAGTCTTTCTTTTTTACTTGTCCCCAACCCTAAATGGCACAGCTAAGATGTGGAACTTGCAGCAGGCAGCATGTGACCAGTCATTCCATGGCACAGTAGATTTGATGGCCCCATATACAACATCACTGGATTATCTTCCTAGTGAGGCTTTGCATTTGAAATTTTGCATTGCTTGTTTATTTTGTAAATCACGATCTCAGGATATCCCTTAGCAAATTACAGGTAATGAATTACTTTTGATGTGTTGTCACTGTTGTAACGTAGGAACACGGCAGCCAATTTGCATACAGCATGGTCCTACAAACATCAATGTAATAATAACTGAATAATCTGTTTTAGTGATGTTGGTTGAGGGACAAATATTGGCCAGGATACCAGGGAACTGTTCTTCAAAATAGTGCCATGGGATCTTTTATGTCCAGCTGAGAGGGCATACAGGGCCTCAGTTTAACGTCTCATCTGAAAGACGGCACCTCTGACAGTGCTGCACTCCATCAGTACTGCACTGAAGTGTCAGCCTTGATTATGTATTGCAGTCTTTGGAGTGGGACATGAACCCACAGCCCTCTGACTCAGAAACAAAAGTGCTATCAATAAGCCATGGTTGCCCTGGAGGAGGTGGTGGGTTTGGTCCTTAAACTGCTAATAGCGAACTTAGCAATCATTAACTGTTTGTTCATGCTTTGCTTTTGAGATTGAGGGCTTATCAAAGGATTTCATTACCAGCTGTTCAAAGTCCACTGTCAAACTGAATCATTTTTTGCCTTCATTGCAATAGTCACTACTTTTCAAAATTACTTAATTGGCTGTAAAGCGGTTTGTGACGTCTTGAGGTATTGAAAGGCACGATATTAATGCAAGTCTTTCTTCCTTTGCGTTGATACAGCTATCGGTCTTACCTGAGTGGTAATAGGTCTGCAGCTGATGGAAAGTACACGAGATTGTGTGGGGAACTGTTTTAGAACCATCACCCGCGTTCCACATGTCATTGTCACCTGGTGTGAAGAAAATTAAAACATTGTGTCATTTTAATGGAATCTTCTGAGTGGCACACCACTACCTTCACAGGGAAATAAGCAGTGGGTAATCGATGGGCAGTCAATAACATTAACATGCTTTTGTGAGCATGTATCTGCAATTTAACCAGTAGATAACAATGGCTTAATGGCGAAAGACACTGCCCAGTGTCGTACCAAGCCACAAGACCAACGTTTGGTTCCTACTCTGCGTTTCAAGTTGATTTCAGGGGCACTGCACACCTGAACGAGGGTGGGGAACAAATCAATCAAGGTTCCCGCTCCTGATCACTATTCCGTGACCACTGCCACAAAGTAACTTTTTTAAAATGTTGCCCTTGAGATGTGAGCATTGATTGCCCATTCCTAGCTGCCCTGAGAAGGTGGTGGTGTTTCTCCTCTTGAACTGCTGTATGCCATGTACTGAAGGCACTGCCACAGTGCTATTAGGTACAATTTTGATCCAACAACTTTGAAGGGATAACGACGAAATGTCCAAGTCAGGATGGTGTGTGGCGTGGAGGGGAACTTCGAGTTGATGGTGTGCCCATGCGCCTTGTGCCCTTGTCCGTCTAGATGGTGGAGGTCGCAGTTTGGGAGGGGCTGCCGAAGAAGCTTTGGCGAGTTTCTGCAATGCATCCTTAGATAGTATACACTGCAGCCACATTACACCACTGGCGGAGGGCGTGGATGTTTAGACTAGTGAATGAGGTGCTGATTGATCTGATAATGTAGGGACAGTGATATATGTCCAAGTCAGAATGGTGTGTGACTTGATGGGAAACTTTGGAGATACTGGTATTTACACACTATTGTTGTTTTTGTCCTTGGTGTTAGAGTTCGCAGGGATGGAAGTTGCTGTAGTGTGTGGAGGTTAGCTGTGATGCCTCAGACATTTGCATATCCAGTCAACACATGAAGAGTAGCACGTGGGTGTGGTATCAGTCAACTGCCAGTCTGTTGTGGTCAGATACTGAACCATACAGAGCATGAAGGTTCTAGTTTCCATCCCTGGTCTGTTTGCTAATAGTAGATGCACTGTTGGTATGTGAGCTTGAATTGGCTTTAATTGGCTCTCCTGAGGAGAGGAAAAACAAAACAGACAGAGTTTCTGACCCTGATTACATCCAGTGACTCACTCATGAATAATGGTCACTTAGATTGGGTGGTCTGGTACCTCACTTTCAGGGTTGGAGGGTTAAAGACAGAAAATCTAAGAAAAATTAGAGGGAAATGGATTATCATAAATTCACTTACACCATCATTCTTGACATCGCAACTAGCTACTTCAGAGATTTCCACATCTGCGTTACAGACTGTCTCTTCCATTAGTAAGCGATGTCTGTAGATTCTCACTTTATTCAGATCCTGCAGATAAAATGAAACATTACGGGAGAGAAATTAGCCTCCTTTGCGTCACCCATTAGCGCTTCCAGGGGGGTGACAATAGAGCGCTAACAGCTACCGACCGGGCGCGGCGGAATTACCGCCTTGATCTCCCACAACCCAGAGTTCATGATGTCATCCGGTGCACAGCGCCCCGTTATCGTCCAGGATCTTAAATTAGCTTCTGCTCCTTGTATCATCGGTGGGCGTCAGCAATGGCAGCTGCAGGAGGCACTGTGACTTTGAACGGCCGTTTGGGGAATGGTAATTAAAGGCCGTGGTGGTCAGGTAGGCCAAAATGTTATTCTGCCCCCTGTCTCTTTTTTTTCAATTTTGTCCATCCCGCAATTGATCAGCCCTGCACTCTATTAGAGTGCTTGGGGATGCTCTTCGTGGATCGCAGGTACCGTCACCCACCATTCCCAGCCTTATTTCAAATCACCTCAGCATTGGCCCTTCCCTTTAAGGAAGGGAAGGAGCTTATGAATCCGGCAGCGCTGCACGGGAATTGTGCAGCGCTCTGCCACGACTGCCACTCTTGCTCCCTTTAGCGCTCGAAGGGAAGTGGCAGCACTTGATTTAATGTTCCATTTCCCTCCTGAAGCACTGAACCGGAAGTTGGCATTGAATTGAATTGTGTAGCGCCCGCCGATACTTTGGTGCTCCCGCAATTTTTATCCCTACAAATTTACCAGTACCTAGACTAAAGAGTTAGGGCACCAAGGTAGACCCAGAAAAACATATAAAACAAAATGGATGAGACAAAGCCATTCCACCTATCAAGCTGTTTTCTTCCTGCAGTTTAATGAAACCAAGTTCCAAAGTTTCTAAATTTTCCTTCTACATTATTGATCCCTGACATAATGAGGGTCATTTTTGCTTTGGGCGATAGTGTAAAACTGCGATATTGAATTGACTTCCCCCATTATCGTGCAGTATGTATAATGGCCGGCTTATTCAATATCACCCGTTTTAAACCACTGCCTAAAACTAAAATTACACCCAATATCTTCCTTGAATAACATTTCTGTGGTCCCAATACGTATATTTCACACATATTCTCCTGATGGTCCAGACCTTCCTGTAAGCACCGAAGGCCAGCTGGAAACCCAGATGCATGACTTATGAATTGTTACAATTATCATGCCTGTCATGCTATTTATTACATACATATGTCCACCTTGGTTTAGTGGATTCAAGCCACACTCCAGAAACTTGAACACATAATCTAGGCTGACTTTTCAGTGCAGTACTGAGGGAGTGCTGATACTGTCAGAGATGGCGTCTTTTGGATGAGTTGCTAGACCAAGGGCCCATCTGTCCTCTCAGGTGGATCCTGTGGCACTATATGAAGAGAAGGGGAATTCTCTCAGTGCTCTAGTCAACATTTATCCTTCAGTCAACATCACTAAATACACTATATGGTTGCTCCTCATTGCTGTGAGACCTTGCTTGTGTATACTGGCTGCCCGTTTGCTGACATAAACTGAGTCTTTTCTCAAATAACAGAGGTCTGGTTGCTTTATTTTACGAGGTGGATTTGATTGCAACATCTCCATGATTTTGAGGACCTATCTCACTGGTAGATCTTATTCTTGACTGATCGGGAATGTCACAGTGAGATACTGATGTTTTGATACCCACACAGTACCTGTTCTTTTTTCTCAACAATCCGAAGCAGCTTAAAGAAGTTGGACTGTGCGTTGAAGCTGTTGTAATGAGCAACAGCAGCAGAAGCCACATCTTCGCTAGTCAGCGCTGAAGCAGAAGCATCAACAGCCAACGTAACCAATCCAACGAACAAAACAATTCTCTGCAAACTCTTCATCTTCGCCTGACGTGTTCACTGGTTGCAGAAAGGCAGATACTCTGATGCAAGGGAAGAGAGCCCAGTGGCTTAACTCACAAACATTTCAAACGTCAATAAAAATGGTTAATTATTAATATTTGTTTGCTGATCATTTTTGTTTTCATCCTGGCCAGGATGTCAGATTGCGCAAATTGTTTTTCTGAACTTCTGTCACTGAACTCAAATGTTAACAATTTGTTTACTTTCATCAGTCACTGTCATCTTTTCCTACGTGGAATTGATCCCATAGTCTCGAGCCTGGACTAATAATCTAATAGAACAAGGTGCCGAATTTGGTCAAGGCCTCTGCCTGCCCAAGTGACGCCCAAAGTGCCGTCAATGGCCACCGAAGTACCGGACGGTACTTTGGGCAGGATATTCATCGGCGAGGTCTCTCGAAGGTCGGTGGACGGCAAATGAACGACGTAAGCCGCCAATCTGGGCGGCAGCGGGCGGGAGGTCTCATTCTCGGCTGCAGAAGCGCTTGCTGCCCAAGTGCCGCCGAACAAGGTCGAATAGCTGAAAAAAAAAACATCAGGAAAAAAATTTTAAATTATCGGAAGACCCCATCCAGGTAAGTTGCTGTGGGGAAAAAAATAGATAAATTGTTCACTAACCTTTTCTTCATTCTTACCATCGGGGACAAACCAGCCTCCAGCCAGCAGTCCACCCCCGTTCTGGTGCCGACTCCTGCTGACTCCCGCCCTTATGAATATGGGAGCTTGGCGGGCGGGAGATCAGTTGCGCCACTCGGTCGTCCGCTGACATCAGTGGGCAGTTCCTGACAGCTCTCCCCTCCTGTCCGCTCCAGGCCACGTGCGGATCGTGCAGAGGAATGTTGGAGGCAGTGGGCGGCAGTCGGCGGCAGTGGGTGGTAAGTTGATCAATTTTGGCCCCCATGAGTCTAAATCCCACCATGGTAGTTTGAGAATTTGAATTCAGTTGGAAAAAATCTAGAAATAAATACCTGGTGGGCCGCGTGGGATGGAAGAGGAAGAATATAAAGACAGCAGCAAAGAAACCTTCTAGGTTTCAACAGCAACAACAACTTGTATTTATATAGCATCTTTATGTAATAAAACATCCCAAGGCGCTTCACAGGAATATTATGAGATAAAAAATTTGACACCGAGTCACATAAGGAGAGATTAGGGCACATGATCAAAAGCTTGGTCAAAGAAGTATATTTTAAGGAGCGTCTTAAAGGAGGAAAGAGAGGTAGAGAGGCAGAGAGTTTTAGGGAGGGAATTCCAGAGCTTTGGGTCAGAATTGGAGGAGCGCAGATATCTCGGAGGGTTGTAGGCAATGTTCCCTCTCATTTTATTGCCCGCGCAGCCCCTTTAACGGGTTGCATGGGCCATTCACAATTCTGCGCATGCACGGGTTTTCTATTTAAAAGCTTTCTCTCTGGTTGCACGGGACCTGCAGAACATTGCGCGTCTGCGTAGCTTAAACAGATCTTAAAGGGACTATCAGGAGCATATATGTGAAATATATGTAGTGGGACAACAGAAATGTTATTCAAGGAAGATATTGGGTGTAGTTAAAGGGAACTTAAAGGGAACTTAAAAGGGCTAGAGGAGATTACAGAAACAGGGAGGGGCAAGTCCATGGAAGGATTTGAAAACAAGGATGTGAATTTTTAAATCGAGGCATTGCTTAGCCAGGAACCAATGTAAGTCAGCGAGCACAGGGGTGATGGGTGAACGGGACTTGATGCGAATTAGAATATGGGCAGCAGAGTTTTGGATGACCTCAAGTTCATGGAGGGTAGAACATGGGAGGCCAGCCAGGAGTTTGTTGAAATAGTCAAGTCTAGAGGTAACAAAGGCATCGATGAGGGTTTCAGCAGCAGATGAGATGAGATAGGGCAGAGTCGAGCAATGTTACAGAGGTGGAAATAGGCGGTTTTAGTGACGGCATGGATATGTGGTCGGAAGCTCATCTCAGGGTCAAATATGTCACCAAGGTTGCAAACAGGCTGGTTCAGCCTCAGACATTTGCCAGTGAGAGAGATGGAGTTGGTGGCTGGGGAACAGAGTTTGTTGCAAGGATCGAAGGCTTCGGTCTTCACAATATTTAGTTGGAGGAAATTTCTGTGCATTCCAGTACTGGATGTCAGAAAAGCAGTTTGACAATTCAGAGACAGTGGAGGGTTCCAGAGAGATGGTGGTGAGGTAGAGCTGGTTGTCATCAGCCTGCATGTGGAACCTGACGGTGTGATTTTGAATGATGTTGCCAAGAGGCAGCAGTTAGATAAGAAATGGGAGGGGGCCAAGGATAGATCTTTTTACGTACTCCAGAGTACTGGGGCAGGAAGAGAAGTTATTGCAGAAGATTCTCTGGCTATGAGTGGAGAGGTAAGAGAGGAACCAGGTGAAGATTGTCCCACTCAACTGGACAACAGTGGAGAGGCATTGGAGGAGGAAGATGTTTTTAACCATCATTGCAGATGGGCGGGAGGACAAGGAGGGATAGTGCATCATGGTCACATTCACAGAAGATGCAATTTGTGACTTTGATTAGAGCTGTTTCAATGCAGTGGCGGCAGCCAAAACCTAATTGGAGGGGTTCAAATATCAGGGTCAAACGTGAGTTGCAGGAAAGGTGGCACAGATTTGGGAGGCGACACCAAATTCAAGTGGGGGCGAAATTGGTCCTCCGCCCATTTCTCGGCGGTATGCCAGTGGTATGTCGTTACATACCGCCGGGTACCGCTGGGGCGGAGTGGGCCCGATTTTCGTCACTTTTTTCTTGACGGTATGCCAAGCGGAGTGCAGCGGGCAGAGCGGAGTGCAGTCGGCGGTGTGCAGGCGGTGAGTCCTTTTCAATCGGGAATTTTCGGGTCCCAAGTTGTGCGCACGCGCATGCTACTGCAAAGCTCCGACCCACGAGAGGCACAGACGAGAATCCACAGAGACTGCCGGCCTGAGAGCAAGGTGCAGGTATGTGGGGGGTGGGGAGGAGGGGAGGATCGCTGCTGTGGGGGGAGATCACTGCTTGGGGGAGATCTTTACTTGGGGGGAGATCACTGTGGAGGGGGGGAAACAGATTGCTGTGGGGGGTGAAGAGACTGTGGGGTGGGAGAGATGGGGGGGCGGTGAGAGATTTAAACATTTTTACAGGTAAAGATGTATACCGCCGACTGAAGGTCGACTTAAAATCACCTTTTCCAGGGCGGTCTGCAGGTTCGGCGGTATGTCAGTGGTAAGTGATCAATTTGACAATTTTGGACGGTATGTCAGCAGTGTGCATGGGTGGACGGTATGCATACCGCCTGGCAGTATGTCGCTGATGAATTTTCTGCGGGGCAGTATGTGGGCAGTATGTAGGTATTTTTCGATTAATTTGGCAATTTTGGGCGCTATGTCGGCAGTCCGCGGACGGTATGTCCACCAATTTCAGGTCCAAGGAGTTTAGAGAGGAAACGGAGATTGGAGATCGGGTGGTAGTTAACAAGGACAGAGTCACGGGTGGGTATTTTGAAGAGGTGGATGATGGCAGATTTGAAAGAGGAAGGCGATCCTTCCCTCAGAGAGAGTACAACAAAGATTCATCAGACTAATTCTTCCGATGGAAGAATTGTCCTATGATGAGAGACTAAACCTATATGCCCTAGAATTTACAAGAATGAAAGAGGTTCTCATTAAAACATATAGGGGCCGAAATTGGCCCTTCCGAAAAGGCCTCTGGCTGCCTGAAAGCGGCCACAGGTCGGCATGGAATGGCCGCCGGGTCTCTGCAGAAGAGCTACCTGGTACACTCATAATAAAGGATGAAACTGAGTACTGTGTACAGTGATCCAGTGTGACCTTAGCTCCTTTAATAAGACTCCAGAGTGCAGGTACCTCGTGGGAGGCCTGCTTATATTCCGTGCTCCCAAGGGATGCTGGGATCCCTTGGGACTCCAACAGGTAGGCCCTTTGGTGGCAGTGTAATACAGGTTACAAGGGGTTAAATACATAACATCACTCCCCCGTGAAGTCAACAGTACACTTTTTTACAAGGTGAGATGATCTGGGGCTTTTCGCTCCTTGCCGATTGTCTCGGTACAAATGCGGGTGTGGGTGAGTTGGTTGGTTCTTCACTGGGCTGTTGGGCAGCTGGCCTTGCCGGGCTGCTGGGAATGGTGAGTTCGGCTTTGTGGTCAACCATAATGTCAGTTGCCACTTGTGTGTGTGTTGGAAGGTCAAAGTTGGTGGTGTCCTCTTTGGGTTGTTCGTAGCTGTTGGTGAACCGCAATTTGATTTGGTCCATTGGAAGATTGCCGCGACCGACCGGATCCCGAACAGGCATCTATTATAGATGAACAGACCTTTATGCGTATTGATGCAGGTGAGGCCTTTCGAAGACTCCTCCAGCTCCTGTGTCATGTAGGCTGAGGTCAGGTCCAGCTTGGTGAACGTCTTCCCTCCAGCCAGGGTCGCAATAGGTCGTCTGCCTTAGGTAGCGGGTACTGGTCCTGTAGCGAAAAACGGTTAATCGTTACTTTATAGTCCCCACAAATTCTAACCGTGCCGTCCTCTTTACGTACTGGAACAATCGGACTAGCCCACTCGTCGAATTCTACCGGCGCGATGATGCCTTCTCGCTGCAGCCTGTCCAGCTCAATTTCCACTTTCTCACGCATCATATACGATACGGCCCGTGCCTTGTGGTGGATGGGTCGCGTACCGGGAACCAAATGGATCTGCACTTTCGCCCCCGAGAAGCTTCCAATGCCTGGCTCGAACAACGATGGGAACTTGCTCAGAACTTGGGCACATGAGACATCGTCGACAGACGAAAGCGCTCGATGTCGTCTCAGTTCCAGCGGATTTTTCCCAGCCAGCTTCTCCAAACAATGTGGGGCCATCCCCTGGCACAATCCACAGTGGGAGTTCGTGTACTGCTCTGTCATCGGAGACTTTGACTTCTGCACTGCCAATTACAGGGATTCGTTCCTTGGTGTCCCTAGTTTGGTGTGAATGGGGCTGAGCTTGGGCCTGTGTGCCTTTTTGCCCCACAGCCTATCGAAGGTCTTTTTACTCATTATGAACTGACTTGCACCCGTGTCCAGTTCCATAGATACTGGAATTCCATTCAGTTCAACTTTCAACATTATTGGTGGACATTTCGTAGACTTCTGCCTCCTCGGAATGAGTCTCCAATTCAGCCTGATCCACAGTGGATCAATTTTCCTCTGCAACGTGGTGGTTTGCAGGATTTGCAGCTCGCCTGCACATTCGCTGGAGGTGTCCCATTGTTCTGCAACCGTTGCACGCATAGTGCTTGAAGCGGCATTTTGGGGTCGATGATCACCTCCACAGCGCCAACAAGGTGTTAACGATTGCTGGAGGACTCTGGGTCATCTGACGTCGGGTAGCAGCAGCCGGCATGTACGTTCTGCCATGTATATTTCTGCTCGAAACCGACGTTACTTTATGCACAGTACTAGCCAAAACTTCTTCACTCTGCAAAATCTGTTGGGTGTTGTCGCTGGTGGACATAAATACCTGGGCTATCGTTATGGTTTTACTTAGATTCAGAGTTTCTAGAGTCAACAACTTGCGAAGGACTATCTCATGGCCAATGCTCAGTACAAAAAAGTCTCTAAGCATTTGTTCTAGGAATCCCTCAAATTCACAATGTCCTGCGAGGCGCCTTAGTTCAGTGACATAGCTCGCCACTTCCTGGCCCTCTGACTGTTGACACGTGTAGAATCGATATCTCGCCATCAAAACGCTTTCCTTAGGATTTAGATGCTCCCGGACCAGCGTACACAATTCTTCATAGGATTTCTCTGTTGGTTTTGCTGGAGCTAGGAAATTCTTCATGAGGCCATAGGTTGTTGCCCCACAGACAGTTAGGAGGATCGCCCTTCGTTTGGCATTCTCGTCCCCTTCCAGTTCGTTGGCCACAAAGTATTGGTCAAGTCTCTCCACGAAGGCCTCCGAATTGTCCCCTTCTGAGAACTTCTCCAGGATACCAACTGTTCTTTGCATTTTCGCGCGGTTGTTCGTTAACTCATCGCCAATTGGTACACTCATAATAAAGGATGAAACTGAGTACTATGTACAGTGAGCCAGTGTGACCTTAGCTTCTTTAATAAAACTCCAGAATGCAGGTACCTCGTGGGTGACCTGTTTATATACCGTGCTCCCAAGGGATGCTGGGATCCCTTGGGACTCCAACAGATAGGCCCTCTGGTGGTAGTGTAATACAGGTTACAAGGGGTTAAATACATAACGCCGCCATTTTGAAAATTCCCCTTCCTTAGGTTTGGAGTGGTGTCCGGGACAGCTCCGCCCGTTTTCCCGTCGCGACATGCACGTGCTGACCCTTACCGACTGGCAGGGACCCCTTCCTGAAATTGCCCCTCGGGAAATTGCCCCTTTCCCAGAATTGCCTCGCGGGAGCGGCCCCACTGCAGGTTGGTGCCCCCGACAGCTTTTGCGGTCGGTACACTCTCTGTGGCATGGCGATGCGGCCGTCCTTAAAGGGGAGGTGGTACTGCTGGCGATGCCATCTTATTTTTTTTTTGTCGGCCGACTGCCAGGTCGGTCCAACAATTATGCCCGCGCATTTGGACGTTTCAGGCGGTGGGCAATTTCAGCCCCACAAAATTCTTAGAAGGTTTGACAGGGTAGAGGCTGGGAGGGTATTTCCCCTGGCTGGGGAGGCTAGAACTAGTGGTCATAGTCTCAGAATAAGAGGTCGATCATTTAGGACTGCAATGAGAATAAATTTCTTAACTAAAAGGGTTGTAAATCTTTGTAATTCTCGATCCCACAGTGCTGTGGATGCTCAGTTGTTGAGTTTCGTTGATGATACATCATAGGCAGTCCCTCAAACCGAGGATGACTTGCTTCCCAAAAAAGGATGAGTTCACAGGTGTTTCAATGAAGGACCCGAACTACATCCTCAAGGGTGAAAATGCCTGTGCATGGACTTTTTTTAACGTGTGGTGGCCGTTGCACACCAGAGCTAGGTCTTGGTCCAGTGGCAAGGATTACCCAAGACGACTGGAGACCAGCTCTGCTGCACGGACCTAGTGTGCACACATATCGCAGTGTGAGCTGGCCCGTGCTACCCGTGGGCCTTCGCCTCTTCTGTGCCCCAAACTCACGCTTCCCCTAGGCCCCGATCACGTCCCTCTACAGTCTCTCGCTGCTCCTTCACCCCAACCTCGCTGCTCCTGCTATACCTGCCCACACTCCAATCACTGACCTGGACCTCAATGACGTCACTCTTCGCTGCCATTGCCCTCCTGCACTAGCAGGTGCAGCTCACCGGAGTGGTATGCCTCACGCTGCCCATGGCCACCGCTCGCCGCTCCTTTTATGGCCCCGACCTTCCACTGATGGTACAAAGATGGGAGGAAAAGCAATGTATGAGGAGGACACAAAAAATCTGCAAAAGGACATAGACAGGCTAAGTGAGTGGGCAAAAATTTGGCAGATGGAGTATAATGTTGGGAAGTGTGAGGTCATGTACTTTGGCAGAAAAAAAACCAAAGAGCAAGTTATTACTTAAATGGAGAAATATTGCAAAGTGCTGCAGTACAGTGGGACCCGGGGGTACTTGTGAATGAAACATAAAGGAATAGAATGCAGGTACCGCAAGTGATCAGGAAGGCCAATGGTTATTGCAAAGGGGATGGAGTATAAAAGCAGGAAAGTCTTACTACAGCTATATAAGGTATTGGTGAGGCTACACCTGGAATACTGCGTGCAGTTTTGGTTTCCATATTTACGAAAGGATATACTTGCTTTGGAGGCAGTTCAGAGAAGGTTCACTAGGTTGATTCCGGGGATGAAGGGGTTGACTTATGAGGAAAGGTTGAGTAGGTTGGGCCTCTACTCATTGGAATTCAGAAGAGTAGGAGATGATCTTATCGAAACATATAAGATTATGAGGGGGCTTGACAAGGTGGATGCAGAGAGGATGTTTTCACTGATAGGGGAGACTAGAACTAGAGGGCATGATCTTAGAATAAGGGGCCGCCCATTTAAAACTGAGATGATGAGAAATTTCTTCTCTCAGAGGGTTATAAATCTGTGGAATTCGCTGCCTCAGAGAGCTGTAGAAGCTGAGACATTGAATACATTTAAGACAGAAATAGACAGTTTCTTAAATGATAAGGGAATAAGGGGTTGTAGAGAGCGGCCAGGGAAGTGGAGCTGAGTCCATGATCAGATCAGCCATGATCTTATTGAATGGCGGAGCAGGCTCAAGGGGCTGTATGGCCTACTCTTGCTCCTATTTCTTATGTTTTTATGTTCTTATATTCAAGACAGAGATTGATAGATTTTTGGATATTAGGGAATCAAGGGATATGGGGATAATACGGGAAGGTGGAGTTGAGGTTGAAGATCAGCCATGATCATATTGAATAGCGGAACAGGCTCGAGAGGGCGAATGACCTACTCCTGCTCCTATTTCTTATGTTCTTATGTTGTTATAAGACTTATGTTATGGACTATGATTAACCTCACCAGCTGAATAGTCCAATGAAAGCCATTATCTAGCTCACCCGTGTAGCATAGAGGGCAGTGCAAGATGGCTTCCAATGGCCGTATAAGTGCCTGCAGAAGAGGACAACAGAAAATTAGAAATTAAAAAACAATGACACTCTCAATAAAACTGTTCTTCTCAAAGCCAGTCCTTGTATAAAATTGTCCCAATAGTATTTGTTTTTCTTAGTGTAGGTATGTGTTAAATAGGTGTGTAATAGTTATGCCAGGAATGATGAGACTATCATAATCCAGCCTCAATAAGTCTGAACATGCTTGCACTATTAACGTCAGCAACCTCAACTATGAAGGAAGTGAAGCAAATGAAAAATTCCCAAACCTGGATAGTCTTAAGATAGCAAGTTCTGGCTATCCGGTAGTCCCGTGCCTTTGAGCATCAAGATCAATTGTGATCCCAATGACCCTGTGTTAGTTGATCCAGATGGTGTATGTGGAGCCTTGGATATCTGCCACAATCGTTCCAGTGAGGTTGTGTCAGATAAACTGGATATGCCCAATCCTCAAACCTCTACCTCTGAAGAAACAAATAGTTCTGATAGTGTCCTGTTTGTTGACACTGGAAATGCAAGAATGGAAGACAACTTAAGCTTGGACTCGCAAACTTTTGAGAATTCCAGTGCCAGTAGTACTGATCTCTCTGGCATGCTTCATGGCAAAAACGTTACTGAAAGCTGGGGATTTGGTACAAGTCCTAATTCATCTTTCGGTGCCACTGGATTTTCTGACTATAACTCACTACTTGATGAAATTACTGAAAGCTACAAAGAGGATTTTGGCTTAGCTGAAGACGCCATCGAACCCAGCAAGTTTAAACGGCGTTCATTGTAAGCAGATTTTTAATTCATAATATTCAATAATCACTGAAGTCATAGCTGCATGTTTGTTCCTTGGTAACTTCTTTCTGTTCGTGAATCTTGACTATACTTTTCATTCACCTGCCACTGTCATTGCCTCAGTTGTAATCTTCCTGCGTTCTTTCGCAGACCACTGTGATGAGTATTAACGTGGATAAGAAGGGGCTGCAGTGCACACCCCATGCTCGTTCATCCAGCTTCAACTCTGAGTTCAAGCAAAATCTTCTTGTAACAATTGTTTATAGCTGTAGCAGTTGATCTATGGTATTGCTCACAAGTGGATATTGTCAAGAGTTACAGGATGCAGGACAGCAGTGCACTACAGTTGGAGCGAAGATTTGATCAGACATGCCAGTTGTTTGTGTCTATCCCTCTGCTTCCTTCTCAGGTTGACTGTTTATCCCTCACATGATCGGATATGAGGGTAAGCAAAAGGATGATATGATGGGTCTGATAGTCCTTCCTTGCCTTTTCTTTTCATTTGTTCTTTCCTCCCCTTCAGGTTCCCCTGTGTTTCCTGGTTGTGCTGGTGTCTCTTTCTCTTCTCCCCATCCCACCTGCCTGGATTGTGTGTGCACATCGTTCTAGCCTCACACAGTTTGTGAGTGTGTGTATCTTTCTGTTTCCCAACCCATCTCCAAGTTGTGTGATTGTACTCCCCTCTCCACGTTGTGTATCTCTCTCTGTATCTCCCCCGACCTTGGTCCTGTGTCTTTCTCTAATTTCCCCACTCCCCAACTTTGTGTGTCTCTCTCTTTCTTTCTCTCTTTTTCTCCTCTCTTTCTAGGAATCATAGTATAATCAAGCACAGAAGAAGGACATCCAGCCCATCGTGTCTGTCTTGGCTTTATGAAAGAACGATCCAAGTAGACCCACTCTCCTGCTCTTTCTCCAGAGCCCTGCAGATTTATGATTCACTGTGCAATACACACCTTTGGAGGTACAGAAGTTTAGCAGGTGTGCTCTGATAATGAGCACAAATCATAAATGTGACTGTTTACAATTTCATTCAAAACAGCACTCACAGGAAATCTAGAGGTGCAAAAACTGATGCCAGCACTTGGGACAGTCAACAGCGAACTATAATTAAGTGAATTAAGTACCTTGCCACTTCAGAATTATACTTCAGAATTATAGGTTAGCGGCAGATAGTGTGGAACTCCATGTTAAGTGACATTATGAGTTCTTATACGGCATTAGAAGTTACAATCCAATGATGTCAAATAAAAAGGCTGGTTTGAGGCAGCACGCCCTGTTACTAATGCCACTGGAATGTAATGCTGCATAAGATCTCCAATACAAAACAACTGCTCCCAGACAGCCTCTAAATAACCAACAGCTCAACCAGGGAATGAGGGCAGCTGGGTGGGACTGTACCCGCCTGGTTCTATTCTTATCTATCTAATCATAGCCAGAAAATCACTTGAAATGGCTTCTCTTCTAACTCCCGCATCGTTACTTCTAGTGTCCCTCAAGGATCTATCCTTGGTTCCCTCCTATTTCTCATCTATATGCCCTTGGCAACATCATCCGAAAACACAGCATCAGTTTCCACATGTACGCTGATGACACCCAGCTCTACCTCACCACCACTTCTCTCAACCTCACTATAATCTCTAAATTTTCAGACTGCGTGTCCGACCTCCAGTACTGCATGAGCAGAAATTTTCTCCAATTAAATATTGGGAAGACTGAAGCCATTGTCTTTGATCCCCGCCACAAACTGTGTTCCCTAGCCACCGCCTCCATCCCTCTCCCCAGCATCTGTCTGAGGCTGAACCAGTTTGTTCGCAACCTAGGTCTCATATTTGACACTGAAATGAGCTTCCAGCCACATATTCACGGCATAACTAAAACTGCCTATTTCCACCTCCGTAACATTGCCCGTCTCCACCCTCGTCTTAGCTGATCTGCTGATGAAACCCTCATCCATGCCCTTGTTACCTCGAGACTTGACCACTCCAATACATTCCTGGCTGGCCTCCCACATTCTACCCTACGTAAACTTGAGGTCATCCAAAACTCGGCAGCCCGCGTCCTAACTCGCACCAAGTCCCGCTTACCCATCACCCCTGTGCTCGCTGACCTACATTGGCTCCCGGTTAAGCAAAGTCTCGATTTCAAAATTCTCTCCATGGCCTCGCCCCTCCCTATCTCTGTAATCTCCTTCAGCCTCACAACCCCCTTGAGATATCTACGCACCTCAAATTCTGCCCTCTTGATCATCCCAAATTATAATCACTCAACCATTGGTGGCCGTGCCTTCAGCTGCCTGGGCCCTAAGCTTGGAACTCCATCCCTAAACCTCTCCGCCTCTCTTTCTTCCTTTCAGACGCTCCTTAAAACCTACCTCTTTGACCAAGCTTTTGTTCATCTGTTGTAATATGACTCGGTGTCAAATTTATTTGTTTTGTCTTATAACACTCCTGTGAAGAGCCCTGGGATGTTTTTTACTACGTTAAGGGTGCTATATAAATATATGTTGTTGCTGTTGAAAGGCACCAGTAATTGTACTGTATCTCTCTGTATACGAAAATAAGGAAATTCACTTGATGGATTTTTTTAAATGTTGCAATCATTTGGATATTGGAATTAGGCTTTTTCCAGTTTTTATTTTCTCTCGGACAGCAGGTGGTGGTAATGGAGGGTGGCTGCACCAGAGTCACTGAGAGTGGAGAAGGTTGGGCTGCTGCTTGGGGTGGGGATCCTTTAATGGTACACGGGGTAGTCTGTACCACTGCAGTCCACCTGATTTTCTTTCATCGCTTTCTCATGTCATGGAAACCCTCTCCACTTTGCCAGATTTGACATACTATCCTCCCCAGCTTCTATGTTACTGTAACCATTTACACCTACTCTGGACCCATCTTTTGTTTCTATCCTTGTCTCATTATCGCCTCCTTTTGCCTTACATCATCATCCCTTTAGTCACAATCACTCCTGCCCTCCATCCTGTTACAGACCTCCGCCTTTAGTTCTTTCCCTGCCTCTTCTCCCTTTCCCTGGCTCTGTATTTGTCTAAAACCTGTTCATCTCTAACACCTTGCAGGAAAGGTCTTCGACCTGAAATGTTGGGGAGAATTTCGGTGTGAGTGGAAGGTTACCATCGTTGAAAACATGATCGCATCTAGAAGCTGGCTCCAATGTGCCGAATCCCAGTTTTAACTTGGGTGTGTTTGGCTGGTTACCTTTGGAGAGATGGGTTAGCAATTTAAATATATAAATCTATGAATTCCAGACTAACTCTCATTCTTCTAAATTCCAGATTATAGGCCCATTCAAGTCAATCTCTCCTCATAGGACAGCCCTCTCATCCCAGGAATCAATCGTGAACCTCTAATCTTTAATCATAGAAAATTACAGCACAGAAGGAGGCCATTTTGGCCCATCGAGTCCGCGCCGGCCGACCAAGAGCTACCCAGCCTCATCCCACTTTCCAGCTCTTGGTCCATAGCCCTGTAGGTCACGGCACTTTAAATGCACATCCAAGTATTTTTTAAATGTGGTGAGGCTTTCTGCCTCTACTACCCTTTTAGACAGTGATTTCCAGACCCCCATCACACAAGATATTCCCCTCATATCTCCTCTATACCACCCCCCAATTACTTTAAATCTATGCCCCTGGTTGTTGGCCCCTCTGCCAAGGGAAACAGATCCTTTCTATCCACTCTATCCGGGCCCCTCATAATTTTATACACCTCAATCAGGTCTCCTTTCAGCCTCCTCTGTTTCAAAGACAACAGACCCACCATCTCCAATTTTTCCTCATAGCCAAAATTCTCTAGCCCAGGCAACATTCGTGTAAATCTCCTCTGCACCCTTTCCAGTGCAATCACATCTTTCCTGTAATGCAGTGACCAGAACTGCACACAGTACTCCAGCTGCAGCCTAATCAGTGTTTTATACAGATCAAGCATAACCTCCTTGCTCTTGTATTCCATGCCTCGACTAATAAAGGCAAGTATTCCATATGCCTTCTTAACCACCTTATCTATCTGGCCTCCTACCTTCAGGGATCTGTGGACCTGCACTCCAAGGTCCCTTGTTCCTCTACACATTTCAGTGTCATACCATTTAATGTGTATTCCCTTGCCTTGTTAGACCTCATCAAATGCATTACCTCACACTTATCCAGACTGAATTCCATTTGCCACTGTTCTGCCTACCTAACCAGCACATTGATATCTTCCTGCAGTCCGCAGCTTTCTTCTTCATTATCAACTACACAGACGATTTTACTGACCTCTGCAAACTTCTTAATCATACCCCCAACATTCAAGTCCAAGTCATTGATATATACCACAAAAAGTAAGGGAACCAGCACTGAGCCCTGCAGAACCCCACTGCATACAGCCTTCCAGTCACAAAAACACCCATCAACCATTACCCTTTGCTTCCTGCCTTTGAGCCAATTTTGGATCCAACTTGCCACTTTGCCCTGGATCCCATGGGCTTTTACTTTCGTGACTAGTCTGCCAGGTGGAATTATCAAAAGCTTTGCTAAAATCCATACACACTACATCATACACACTTCCATTATCGACCCTTTAATCGGCATTTAAATCTTCCAGTCGGCTGCGCAAAAAAGCATAAGGCAGTTCACTGATGAGATGTTTGGCAGGGCAATTATGTCAACTTAGCTTGTAATGACATCAGTCAGAATGAGTGTGCATCTTTGGCTGGCTACACACAGATGCAGGGTGGCATCGACTGCACACACATACTAATCCACGCACCCTCAGATCAACTTGGAGTATTCGTCAACCACACGGGCTTCCATTCCAGGATGTTCAGCTGGTGTGCAACCACAAGAAAAGGTTTATGACTAAATGTTGTATGACACGTGGGTCGCTGATATTTAATTCTGTCACCAGAGAGCTGGGAAGTCCCATCTACTCTTCTCCGAAGGCCAGGGACGTCGAAACGTCACAGATCTCCAGTGCATTCTCCTCTGCAGTTGTCAGCTGGAAAATCTGTGGAGGACCACTGCCGATTCTGCAAATGTAACACCCCTATTTAAGAAAGGAGGCAGACAGAAAGTTGGAAACTATAAACCAGTTAGCCTAACATCTGTCATTTGGAAAATGCTGGAGTCCATTATTAAGTAAGCAGTAGCAGAACATTTGGAAAAGCATAATACAGTCAAGCAGAGTCAGCATGGTTTTATGAAAGAGAAATCATGTTTGACAAATTTGATGGAGTTCTTCAAAGATGTAATGAGCAGGATGGATAAGGGGGAACCAGTGGATGTGGTGTATCTGGATTTCCAGAAGGCATTTGATAAGATGCCACATAAAAGGTTACTGCACAAGATAAAAGTTCACAGAGTTGGGGACAATATATTAGCATGGATGGAGGATTGGCCAACTAACAAAAAACAGAGAGTCGGATAAATGGGTCATTTTCCGGTTGGCAAACGGTAACTAGTGGGGTGCCACAGGGATCAGTGCTGGGGCCTTAACTATTTACAATTTATATTAATGACTTGGAGGATGAAGGGACTGAGTGTAATGTAGCCAAGGTATTGGTGAGGCCACACCTAGTGTACTGAGTTCAGTTTTGGTCTCCTTATTTAAGGAGGGATATACTTGCATTGGAGGCAGTTCAGCGAAGGTTCACTAGATTGATTCCTGAGATGAAGAGATTGACTTATGAGGAAATGTTGAGTAGGTTGGGCTTGTACTCATTGGAGTTTAAAAGAATGAGAGGTGATTTTATTGAAACATATAAGATACTGAGGAGGTTCGACAAGGTAGATGCAGAGAGAATGTTTCTCCTCATGGGAGAATCTAGAACTAGGGGCCATAGTTTCAGAATAAGCATTTGTCCATTTAAAACTGAGATGAGGAAGAATTTCTTCACTCAGAGGGTTGTAAATCTGTGGAATTCGCTGCCTCAGAGAGCTGTGGAGGCTGGGTTATTGAATATATTTAAGGTGGAGATAGACATATTTTTGAGCGATAAGGGCGTGAAGGGTTATGGGGGGTGGGCAGGAATGTGGATCTGAGCCAAGATCTTATTGAATGGCAGAGCAGCTCGAGGGGCCAAATGGCCTTCTCCTGCTCATTTTTCTTATGTTCTTATTTATAGCCCCTAGTTCTGGTCTTCCCTGCAAGCTATTAGCAGGGATGTTCATTCTGTTTCTCGCTCCACAAATACCGCCTGACCTGCTGAGTGTTTTGCAGGATTTTCTGTTTTTATTCCATGCATTATTCATTTAGTAATGTTTATTCTCTCAGTTTATTTATTCTGACCAGCAGTGTATTTATTGAACTTGAATTTACAGTTACAGGAAATCCTTTGACGAGGTACAAAGTATTGGAAAGGGATCTTTTGGTTCTGTTTACGAAGTAAGACACAAAATTGACAACCACTCGTATGCTATCAAATGTGTGAAAATAACTGAGTAAGTGTACTTATTCTGATTGGGAAAAAATACATTATTCTATTCTTGTGAATTTTTGTTGTCACCATATCTAGTGCAGCCATTCTTTGCTCAGATTATAAACAGCTGGAATGGGACAGAGGAGAAAACTATAGTTGTATACCCAAGATAGGACCACGAGCACACGTGCAGACGTGAAAACGGATGGGCGCATGCACAAGTGACGTGAAATGGGCCGCTTGTGCTTGAGTGACTGAAAAACATGTCCACTCCCACATGCACGCACAAAGTTTCTTTTCTAAATATATTATCTACTGATAATAGGACTCTTGTCATCTAAGTTTCTATTATCAAAATTACAAAGGCAGCAAAATTACAAAATTATAAATTGGCTGCTGCATTTCCTACATTACAACAATGACTATAGTTTAAAAGTACTTAATTACCTGGAAAGTGAGGTCATTAAAAAGCCCTCTATAAATGCAAGTCTTTCTTTCTGCTTTCTATTCCCAAAAGCAGTGTCTCTATCTCCTACGTCCAAATCAGTGGCTACCTTTCTGTGTGGGGCTCAATTGATAAGTTCACGATCCCATTTAGCAGTGAGCTCAAAACTGCTTCGCACCAGTGCTAAACTTGTAGTGTAAATCCACCCTTAGTTGATCTCAATTGGAGACAATGGGGAAGTTGCCACAATAGACCTCAGTGTCATTGAGCTGGGGAGGGAAAAATCTGCCAGGATTCATTTTTTTGTTGTTCTGAAGCCAAGGATAAGGACCAAGATTGATAATGTAGAATACCACCAAGGTTGAAAAGGGTCAAAGTGGTGATTAGGTGACACTAAGTTTGGGAGAAGAAGTTTGAAAAATGTAGGATGAAGCAAAGATCAAACAAAATAACGTGTTCCATAGTTTTGATTGCGTTCAGTATTCCTGCTGCAAAGTACATGTCAGATGTTGGGCTTGTGATGGTCAGCCGTAGATAAATAACAACTTGCATTTATATAATGCCTTTAACAGAGTAAATTATCCCAAGCTCTTCACAGGATTCTACTCAGACAAAAATTGGCAATGAGCCACATAAGGAGACGTTAGGATAACTGACCAAAAAGTTGGTCAAAGCGTTGGGTTTTAAGGAGTGTGTGAAAGAAGGAGACTGAGGTGGAGAGGCGGAGAGGTTTAGTAAGAACATTTCAAAGCTTAGAGCTTAAAGCTTAGATGTAGCGCCTAGGCGGCTGAAGGCATGGCCTGATTCCACCAGCATGCACTCCCAGCAGGCAATCATACTCACTGAAAGCGCGGGTCAATGAAAGGAATACAACACTGTACTGGTATATAATGACGGTGCCTCAGCTGCTGGGACCATGAAAATAATAAAGGAAGGCGACTGATCTAGGATATATAATGCATGGTTCAAAGTTAGATGGAACTAGAGTTTTGCTGGATTCACTCTGGGGAGGGAGAGCAGCAAAGTAAAGCTTTTCAGAACTTTTCCTCTGGAGATTTGTTAGTATATTCTAAGGTATAGAATTGATAGGGTGACTGGCTTTTTCTCATTCCGTTCACTTATATTTTTAGGGATGTGGATGCAGAGACAACAATTAAAGAAGCCAGAACACTTGCAAAATTTTCTCATCAAAATATCATCCGTTACTACAATTCCTGGATCGACACATCCTCATTACGGTAGGTTGAGTTCAACATTAAGCTGTTGGATTTATTCTAATACAGAAGTGATCACAAGAAAAGTCAGGATTGATTTACACACCTCTCCATTCATTTATTAAACTATATTAGCTGACCAGGGTGCAGACTCTACAACAAAAACACCAAATGCAAGGTAGGTGGCTGTTTTGCTAAACATTTCTGTTCTGTCCATAAGAATGACAAAGACCTGAAATGGTCTTCTGAGTAGGGTAGTGGAGGCAAAATACTATCAAATTGCTCAAAAGGCAGATGCTGTTATTGGGAGATTGTAAGTTTCTATAGAAGAATGAGGTACTTAACTGGTCTGGCCTATATGTGACTCCAGTCCAACATGATTGACTCTTAACTGCCCTCTGAAGTGGCCTAGTAAGCCATTCAGTTGTACCACCACCTTCTCAGGGCAATTAGAGATGGGCAATAAATGCCGCCATACATATCCTGAGAATTATATTTTAAAAAAGATATCTTGAGTGGCTTCCCTTGTCTGCTCATATCTTTGTGATTCTGACCATCCCATACCTTGCTATTTAGCTTTTCTCGTCCATTCCAATCACGCAGCATGTGAACCATAAGAATGCTGGGGGTAATTTTCCTAATTCAGGTTGCCACTAGCCCTTCCCTAGAGACTGCCCCTTGACGTTGTGGGAAGGCTTGCATGCTCCTATACTCCTGAGAGCTATGCTGGTGAGAGTTTAACTCCTGGTAGGCCCACCCAAGCCAGACAGGTCGAAAGGTAGAAGCCAGGCTAAAGCCAGTCCACCAGCCCTCCGGTTGGGGGTTGTGAGGGTTGCTTCATGTGCCACTAGCTACAAGAGACTCTAACTAACTTGCCTACCAGCAGCATATATCAGAACATTGCAAGCACTCTGCCCCATTGTTCTATCCATTCAGTTAGATGACAGCTTGATTCAGTTGGTAGCACTACTGCCTCAGAGTCAGAGGATCATCTGTTCAAGCCCCACTACAGATATGAACATGTAATTTGACTGACACTTGCGTACAGTACTGAGTGCTTCATTGTCAGAGGTGCTGACTTTCAGAAGATACATTAAGCTGAGAGCCCATTTGCCTGCTTGGGTGCATATAAAAGATCACATGGTACTAATCTAAGAGTAGGCAGTTTTCCAGGTGTCCTGGCCAATGTTTCTCCTTCAGCCGACTTCACCAAAAATTGATTCTTTAATTATTTCTTCATTTGCTACTTCTGTGACCTTACTGCCCGCAAATTGGTTGTTGTGTTTGACTATATAACAACAGTGAATGCACTTCAAAATGAATCCCTTGAAACATGTTGAGGATGTGAAATGCACTAGTTCTTTCTTTCATTAATTGTTCCCATTAGGATCATTTCCATGATCAGGTTTTTAAAAAAGCCATTTTTCTTTTCCAAGCCTGCAACCAGCAGTCTCAAATCTCACGATCACTGTTTTTTTCTATCGAACCCTTTTGCAGGCCAGCAGTTAGTTGACTTGTGACCCACTCTGTCACATTTAAAACACCCAATGATCATCGCAGTGCCTTCCTCTGATCTGCTGAACTTCAGTGGCTCTGAGTATGGACCAATTAACTGGCTCAACGAGGTTTTCCACACGCTCCCCAGTTTCCAGGTGCTCCCAAAGCTATAGAATGATAGGGATGCTCAGCCATTTCATTTTGCATTTGATATTTGTGGATGATGGATCAATTGAAGCTCTCAAAGACTGAGATCGATAGATTTTGTTGGGTAAGAGTATCAAGAGATAAGAATCAAAGGTGCTGAAACTGTCCCTTTCCTTAAGGCCTGTTACCACCGGAAATCAACAGCCATGCTGCGGTGTGCAATGGCTGCCGATTTTTCATGTCATGGCCGCCATTATCAAAATTCCGCTCTTGCGGTATCCCGGCGGTGACCCGCTCTCCCCTACTGCTCTGCTGCTGCCGAGCTGTCCTAAGTGCATCAATAGAGTGCGCACCGCCGATGTACCCCCCCTCCCCCCCCCGCAACCCAACGGCGAAATTCCGCCGAGAAAATCTTTCTCCCGCCAGGCAATACCAAAAGCTGCTTTTCTCAGATGGTCCAGTGAGGTTGAGGCCTTCTAAAATGGCGGTGCGGCTCCCATCAAAGGGGAGGACGCACTGCCGCTGCCGCCATGTTTTTTTTATGCCCCTCTTGGGTGCCAGGCCGCTGGCCCGGCCGAATCCCTCCCTCGTGGCCCAGTGGACCGAACTTTAAAAATCGAAAAGGCTCTCCCCTTTAACTTCCACCCCTCTAGTGTGCTCACCACCACATTTCCGCCCCCATTAAGAGCGACTTCCGGACTGCCGACAAAAAAAAAGCCGAAGAACGGAATTTCGCTCAAGAGGCCACCTCATCCACTGTGGCAATGAAAACAACAGAAACGGGATGCGTGCACCCCATTTCCAGTGGTGGGCAATTTCAGCCCCATAGAGTTAAGGTACAGATCAGCCATGATCTAACAGAATGGCAGGACAGGCTTGAGGGGCTGAGTTGCTTGCTCCTGTTCCTACATTCCTATAACTCACAACCTTCTGACTCAAGAGGTGGGCACGCTGGCAAGTTGACACGATTGAAAGATTTTAATACGTTAAACAAGGATGAGGTCACCAGAAAGATATATGTGGTCCCTGGAACATAAGCATTAACTATCACCTTCAGCACTGGAAGAAATTAAGGCAATTTGAATCCAAATTACCGATTTTTGGTAGATCTACAAAATATATATGCTGTAATTAGAAAGCCCTTCCTACCGTCCCGCACTCAAACCAGTCTTATCAAGAATAGAGAATGGCTTCATGAGCAGAACGTGTATTATTATAAATGCTGGGGATCCATTTGGGGCAATGTGCCAGGGAAGTGGGGCTAATTTGATAGCTTTTTCAAAGAGCCGCATATGTACGATGAGCTTTATGAACTCCTTCTGTGCTGTAAGATTCCATGAGGCCGAAATGGCCCCTTTCCTTAAGGCCTGTTACCACCACAAATCGGCGGCCACGCTGCGGAGTAGAGTGGCCGGCGACTTTTGGTGGAATGGCCACTGCTAGCCTAATTGCCCTCCTGAGTTTTCCAGGCGGTGCCTCGATCCCCCCCTTACCGCTCCGCTGCTGCCAATCGGTGTTAAGCACATCACCGTGTGCACCGTCGATCTAACCCCCCCAATGGTGACATTCCTCTCAGAAAATTTTCGGCCTATCTGGCAGTGCCAAAACAAGCTATTCTCCGTCCAGTGAGGCTGAGACCTTCTGCAATGGTGGTGCGGCTTCCCTTAAAGGGGAGGAGGTGCTGCCACTGCCGCCATGTTTTTTTTTGTCAGCCATCTGCCCCGACAATTATGCCCTTGGGTTTGCCTGGGCCGCCAACAGGCAGCCTGGCACCGCCTCTTGGGTGTCAGACTGCTGGCCCGGCCCAAACCCTCCCTGGTGGCCCAGTAGGCCGAAGTTTAAAAATCACAAAGGCTCTCCCCTTTAAGTGAAGGGGAGAGCTGTGGTGACGTCATATCTTTGCCCCTCAGTGTGGAATTTCACGAAAGAGTCTACCACTATGATTCTACGATTAAAATCCGATTTTGCACTATTTTCATCAGGACGGCGAAATGGCTATGCATTCAAATGGAGTTGTGCAAGAAGACACTGAAGGAGTGGTTAGAAAATGTTGACAGAGATGAACTGAATAGGAATCGACTTCAAATAGTTTTTCAGATCAGTGATGGTTTGGCTTACATTCACAGTCTAAACTACATTCATCGGGATTTGAAGGTATGAATTGCCCTGTTTTGTAGTGAGACTGTGAAGGCGCTCATAGTCAAATATCCTGCTTACACTCATTGGCCAGGCTCACACACACACAGAATGTGTGAGGGACCTGAGGGCTTTACCCAGCAGAAGTTAGCACCTTCAAAAGAGATGGGGAGAAAATTGGCAAAGGGGAATCAGCCCCTGAATCAACTTTCACCTTTATCTGAACTCTATCCAATGAATCAATAACCTTTTAAAGGTATGGTGCCCATAACTGCAGAGTATTCAACCATAACCACAGTAATCAGTTATGTAGTGTCAATATAAACAGCTTTTACTTAAAAACAAATAATTTCCAAACAGAATATTTTTAAATGGCGAGAAACTATTAAATGTTGGTGTTCAGAGAGATTTAGGTGTCCTTGTACAGGAAACACAGAGAGTTAGCCTGCAGGTACAGCAAGCAATTCGGAAGACAAATGGCATGTTGGCCTTTATTGCAAGGAGGTTGGAATAAAAAAGTATGAAGGTCTTATTCCAATTGTACCAGTTAGACCACACCTGCAGTACTGTGCACAGTTTTGGTCTCCTTATCTGAGGAAGGACATTCATGCCTTGGAGGCACTGCAATAAAGGTTGATTAGATTAATCCCTGGAAAGATAGAGTTGTCCTGTGAGGGGAGATTGAGAGATTGGGCCGATACTCTCTGGAGTTTAGAAGAATGAGAGGATTTTTCTCTGCAGTTGGGGCATTGCCAACGTGCCATGTAGTGGTCAGGAGTGGAAACAAAGGACTGAATCTTAACCTTCAAAAATGGGTAGGTTGGGGTTGGGTGACATGTTATAACTTTTAAAATTTCAAACCATTTTAATGGAGCTGGGACAAAGGGGCGGGCAGCTGACCTGCTCCCAGGAGGCAGGTTGGCCATTTAAATATTTTAACAAAGTGATTATCTGCACAAACATTATTGTGTCCTTCTGTGTATGCATGTGGTGGACCCTGCCGCTTTTTGCGCCTGCGCGCTCGATCCAGTTGCGCATCTGCAGTACGATTTATGAGGAAGCCGGAGGTGGGCCAGCTGAACCACATTGCCGAGCCTGGAGCGACTGCCATTGCTGCTCGAGCCTGAGCCTGCGAACTGGGGCTTTTGTGCTATCTTTTGAAAATCAATGACTATACTAAAGGAGCCTCCAGGACTTTTGCCAAGAATATCGCAGTGATTATCTACACAAACATTTTCCCGGCCTCCTGAGAGAGAGGGAAAATCAGAGGTAGGAGAGAGAGACTGGGGCAGAGACAGAGAGAGAGAGTGTGGGGGGGGGGGGGTGGAGAAAGAGAGAGAGAGAGAGAGTGGGGGAGAGGGAAGAGAGAGAGAGAAACAGAGTGGGTGGAGAGACAGCGAGAGAGAGGGGGATAGAGACAGAGAGTGGGGCCTTCAGAGAGAGTGAAGGAATTGTAAGTGGAGAGAGAGAGGGAGAGAGGAGAGAGAGAGAGGAGAGCGGGAGAGACGAGAGAGAGGAGGGTGGAGAGAGGATGAGCGGGAGAGAGGAGAGGAGAACAGAGAGAGGAGGGGAGAGAGCCAGGAGAGGGAGAGAGAGAGGGTGGGGAGAGCAGAGGGGGGAGAGCCAGGAGAGGGGGAGAGAGAGGACGGGAAGAGAGTGGGCGGGGAGAGAGGAGGGGTGAGAGCCAGGAGAGGGGGAAAGAGAGGATGGGGAGAGAGGAGGGGGAGAGAGAGGAGGGAGAAGAAATAGAGGGGCAAGAGAGAGAAACAGAGGGAAATGGGGAGAGGAGGTCAAGAACTTGGCGAGTGAAGATCAGGAACTCAGGTGGTGGGGGAGAGGTAAAGAGCACAAAGGGCACAGTGGGGATGGGCGAAGAATGTGATCCAGGCCGAAAGGCGGGGGGGGTGGTGGGCAGGTGGGAGGGATGAGAGTGAAAACTTGAGCCAGATGTTAAGAAGGATTACGTTCTTCCAACCCCACCCCTTTTAAACCTGCACCATGTTCTCCCCCTCCTCCCCCTAAGCCTGGTTGATTTCTTTGAAAGTTGTCACTACTCACTTCATACCCAATAAACCTGTGAACAATCCGTGACCCACGCACAAGCCCCATCTAGCAGGGTGACCGGGGGTGGCGGGGGGGGTGGAAATGTCAGGAATTTTTGCAAATCCTCCAGATCCCTGCCCTCCTGCACTCTGCAATTGTCCACTGCCAATCCCCGAACTCTCTCTCCTGCCGATCAACGACCGAGCCAGCCAATCTACTTGATGGTAAATCAGTGTCAGAGCATTGGGAGGCATTCAAGGAAGAGTTCCTGACGGTACAGAGCAAGTATGTTCCCTTTAAAAAGAAGGGTGGGGCTAACAAATCTAAAGCCCCCTGGATGTCAAGGGATATTCAGGGTAAGATAAAGAATAAAAGGGAAGCTTATGACAGATACCGAGAACTCGACACTGCAGAAACTCTAGTGGATTATAAGAAGTGCAGGGGTGCAATTAAAAAAGATATTAGGAAAGCAAAGAGAGCATGAAAGAATGTTGGCAAATAAAATCAGTGAAAACCCAGATATTTTATAAATGCATTAAGAGCGAAAGGATAACTACAGAAAGAGTGGGGCCAATTAGAGACCATAAAGGAAAGCTGTGTGTGGAGGCAGAAGACGTGGATATGATTCTTAATGAATACTTTGCAATTGTTTTCACAAATGTGAGGGGCGATGCAGACTTTGCAAGAGGGAGAAGGAGTATGAAATATTACACGGGTTAAATATTGTGAGAAAAGAAGTATTAAGGGGCCTAGCAGCTTGAAAGTGGATAAATCCCCAGGCCCAGGTGAAATATATCCCAGGCTGTTAAGAGAAGCAAAAGAGTAAATAGCAGAGGCTCTGACCATCATTTCCCAGTCCTCTCTGGCTACAGGTGTAGTGCCAGAGGACTGGAGGACTGCTAACGTTGTACCTTTGTTTAAAAAGGGAGAAAGGGATAGACCAAGTAATTACAAGCCAGTCAGCCTAACCTTAGTGGTGGGAAAATGATTGGAAAAAATCCTGAGGGACAGGATAAATCTTCATTTGGAAAAATCTGAATTAATTAAGGACAGGTAGCATGGATTTGTTAAGGGACGGTCGTGTCTGACTAACTTGATTGACTTTTTCGAGGAGGTAACCAGGAGGGTCGATGACGGCAGTGCATATGATGTAGTGTGTATGGATTTTAGCAAAGCTTTTGATAATTCCACCTGGCAGACTGGTCACGAAAGTAAAAGCACATGGGATCCAGGGCAAAGTGGCAAGTTGGATCCAAAATTGGCTCAGAGGCAGGAAGCAAAGGCTAATGGTTGATGGGTGTTTTTATGATTGGAAGGCTGAATCTAGTGGGGTTCCGCAGGGCTCAGTGCTGGGTCCCTTACTTTTTGTGGAATATATCAATGACTTGGACTTAAATGCTGGGGGTATGATTAAAGAATTTGCAAATGACACTAAAATCGACTGTGTAGTTGATAATGAAGAAGAAAGCTGCGGATTGCAGAAAGAAATCAATGTACTGGTCAGGTGGGAAGAACAATGGAATTTGGAATTCAATCTGGATAAGTGCTTTTGAGGAGCTCTAACAAGGCAAGGGAATACACAGTAAATGGTACGACACTGAAAAGTGTGGAGGAACAAAGGGATCTTGAAGTACAAATCCACAGATCCCTGAAGGTAGCAGGCCAGGTAGATAAGGTGGTTAAGAAGGCATATGGAATACATGCCTCTATTAGTCGAGGCATGGAATACAATAGCAAGGATGTTATGCTTGAACTGTATAAAACACTAGTTCGGCCACAGCTGGAGTACTGTGTGCAGTTCTGGTCACCACGGTACAGGAAAGATGTGATTGCACTGGAAAGGGTGCAGAGGAGATTTACACGAATGTTGCCTGGAGTGGAGAATTTTGGCTATGAGGAAAGATTGGCGATGCTGGGTCTGTTTTCTTTGGAACAGAGGAGGCTGAGGGGAGACCTGTTTGAGGTGTATAAAATTATGAGGGGCTGAGAAAGAGTGAATAGGGAGGACCTGTTTCCCTTGGCAGAGGGGTCAATAATCAGGGGGCATAGAGTTAAAATAATTAGGAGGAAGTTTAGAGGAGATATGAGGGGACATTTCTGCACCCCTCATGAGTTGACGGCACAAATCATTACAAATGGGTATGATTTGGTGGCCATTACAGAAACGTGGTTGTAGGGTGGCCAAGACTGGGAATTAAACATACAGGGGTATCTGATGATTCGGAAAGATAGACAAGAAGGGAAAGGAGCTCTGTTAATAAAGGATGATATCAGGGCAGTTGTGAGAGACGATATTGGCTCTAATGAACAAAATGTTGAATCATTGTGGTTGGAGATTAGAGATAGTAAGGGGAAAAAGTAATTGGTGGGCGTAGTTTATAGGCCCCCAAATAATAACTTCATGGTGGGGAGGGCAATAATCAAGGGAATAATGGAGGCATGTGAAAAAGGAACGGCAGTAATCATGGCCGATTTTAACCTACATATCGATGGGTCAAATCAAATCGCACGGGGTAGCCTGGAGGAGGAATTCATAGAATGCATACGGGATTGTTTCTTAGAACAGTATGTTACAGAACCTACAAGGGAGCAAGCTATCTTAGATCTGGTCCTGTGTAATGAGGCAGGAATAATAAACGATCTCCTCGTAAAAGATCCTCTCGGAATGAGTGATCACAGTATAGTTGAATTTGTAATACAGATTGAGGATGAGGAAGTAGTGTCTTAAACGAGCGTACTATGCTTAAACAAAGGGGACTACAGTGGGATGAGGGCAGAGTTGGCTAAAGTAGACTGGGAACACAGACTAAACGGTGGCACAATTGAGGAACAGTGGAGGACTTTTAAGGAGCTCTTTCATAGTGCTCAACAAAAATATATTCCAGTGAAAAAGAAGGGCAGTAAGAGAAGGGATAACCAGCTGCGGATAACCAAGGAAATAAAGGAGAGTATCAAATTAAAAAACAATGCATATAAAGGTGGCCAAAGTTAGTGGGAAAATAGAAGATTGGGAAAATTTTAAACGACAGCAAAGAATGACTAAGAAAACAACAAAGAAAGGAAAGATAGATTACGAACGTAAACTTGCACAAAACATAAAAACGGATAGTAAAAGCTTTTACAGATATATAAAACGGAAAAGAGTGACTAAAGCAAATGTTGGTCCCTTAGAAGATGAGAAGGGGGATTTAATAATGGGAAATGTGGAAATGGCTGAAACCTTAAACAATTATTTTGCTTCGGTCTTCACAGTGGAAGACACAAAAACCATGCCAAAAATTGCTGGTCACAGGAATGTGGGAAGGGAGGACCTTGAGACAATCACTATCACTAGCGGGGTAGTGCTGGACAGGCTAACGGATCTCAAGGTAGACAAGTCCCCTGGTCCTGATGAAATGCATCCCAGGGTATTAAAAGAGATGGCGGAAGTTATAGCAGATGCATTCGTTATAATCTACCAAAATTCTCTGGACTCTGGGGAGGTACCAGCGGATTGGAAAGCAGCTAATGTAACGCCTCTGTTTAAAAAAGGGGGCAGACAAAAGGCAGGTAACTATAGGCCAGTTAGTTTAACATCTGTAGTGGGGAAAATGCTTGAAACTATCATTAAGGAAGAAATAGCGGGACATCTAGATAGGAATAGTGCAATCAAGCAGACGCAGCATGGATTCATGAAGGGGAAATCATGTTTAACTAATTTACTGGAATTCTCTGAGGATATAACGAGCATGGTGGATAGAGGTGTACCGATGGATGTGGTGTATTTAGATTTTCAAAAGGCATTCGATAAGGTGCCACACAAAAGGCAGAAGATAAAGGTACGCGGAGTCAGAGGAAATGTATTAGCATGGATAGAGAATTGGCTGGCGAACAGAAAGCAGAGAGTCGGGATAAATGGGTCCTTTTCGGGTTGGAAATCGGTGGTTAGTGGTGTGCCACAGGGATCGGTGCTGGGACCACAACTGTTTACAATATAGATAGATGACCTGGAAGAGGGGACAGAGTGTAGTGTAACAAAATTTGCAGATGACACAAAGATTAGTGGGAAAGCAGGTTGTGTAGAGGACAGAGAAAGGCTGCAAAGAGATTTAGATAGGTTAAGCGAATGGGCTAAGGTTTGGCAGATGGAATACAATATCGGAAAGTGTGAGGTCATCCACCTTGGGGAAAATAAAACAGTAAAAGGGAATATTATTTGAATGGGGAGTAACTACAACATGCTGCGGTGCAGAGGGACCTGGGGGTCCTTGTGCATGAAACTCTTTTGGATCCTTGTGCATGAATCCCAAAAAGTTAGTTTGCAGGTGCAGCAGGTAATCAGGAAGGCGAATGGAATGTTGGCCTTCATTGCAAGAGGGATGGAGTACAAAAGCAGGGAGGTCCTTCTGCAACTGTATAGGGTATTGGTGAGGCCGCACCTGGAGTACTGTGTGCAGTTTTGGTCACTTACTTAAGGAAGGATATACTAGCTTTGGAGGGGGTACAGAGACGATTCACGAGGCTGATTCCGGAGATGGTTACCTTATGATGATAGATTGAGTAGACTGGGTCTTTACTCGTTGGAGTTCAGAAGGATGAGGGGTGATCTTATCGAAACATTTAAAATAATGAAAGAGATAGACAAGATAGAGGCAGAGAGGTTGTTTCCACTGGTCGGGGAGACTAGAACTAGGGGGCACAGCCTTAAAATACGGGGGAGCCAATTTAAAACCGAGTTGAGAAGGAATTTCTTCTCCCAGAGGGTTGTGAATCTGTGGAATTCTCTGCCCAAGGAAGCAATTGAGGCTAGCTCATTGAATGTATTCAAGTCACAGATAGATAGATTTTTAACCAAAAGGGAATTAAGGGTTACGGGGAGCGGGCAGGTAAGTGGAGCTGAGTCCATGGCCAGATCAGCCATGATCTTGTTGAACGTCGAAGCAGGCTCGAGGGGCTAGATGGCCGACTCCTGTTCCTAATTCTTATGTTCTTATGTTCACCCAGAGGGTGGTCGGCGTCTGGCACTCACTGCCTGAAAGGGTGGGAGAGGCAGAAACCCTCTCCACATTTTAAAAATATTTGGCTGTGCACTTAAAGTGCTGTAACCTACAGGGCTGTGGACCAAGAGATGGAAAGTGGGATTAGGCTGGATAGCTCCTGGTCGGCTGGAGCATACACGATGGGCCAAAATGGCCTCCTTCTGTGATGTAAATTTCTTTGATTCTATTATCTCTGACCGCTCCCCCCCCCCCCCCCCACCCCCGCCGATCAACAACCAAGTTAACCAAGCCCTGATCCCCGCCCCGCGATCCTTCCCGGACCAGCCTCTCGCTCCTTCTCCGCAGTTGAGTCCTACCCGCCCGCAGCCAGGGAGTCTCTCAACATGGCTGGCTGTGGGTGGAAATCCGTGGCCTCAGATGCAAATCAGGCCCTACCGTTAAAAGTCGCCAGGGCCTGCGAGCCTCCTGGATATCCAGCCTACTTAGAAAAAATTCTGGCCAAAGCTCCACAGCTGACTGTAGCACATCTTTTCAAAACATTTAACGTTACCGCATAATTCACCCTTGAGATACCCTATCACAGCGTCACCCACCTACATTATGAGTATTATGATAGGTTTTTTTCTATCGAGTTCTCTACCCTCCTCTTCTGAAGATGCTGCTTACCTTACTGAGCTGCTGTTGAAGGTGACTTCGATGTGTCCAATATTCATGTGTGGGCCTTGACAAAGAGTGATGACAGGCTATCCGACTGTAGAAGGGATCACAGTCTAGCATGATCCTATCCTCGGCTGATGTGCACACACATGCACTTTCAATGGGAACCTCAGAAAATTACCTAAACTGTTTGTTTATGCTTTTTCTTTAGGGTTTCCGCTGGAGTTACAAGGGTAAAGCGAGGAACCCCCATAAAAATTCTACCCGAGAAACCTTGGGGGTAATTTTAACCTAACCCGTCCATCAGGAAACTGACAGGATCGATTAGCCACCCGTTTTACACCCCACCCGAATCGGGTTGGGATAAAATTACTCCCATAAGGGGCCGCCCATTTAAAACTGAGATGGGGAGAAATTTCTTCTCTCAAAGGCTTATAAATCTGTGGAATTCGCTGCCTCAGAGAGCTGTGGAAGCTGGGACATTGAATAAATTTAAGACAGAAATAGACAGTTTCTTAAACGATAAGGGAATAAGGGGTTATGGAGAGCGGGCGGGGAAGTGGACCCGAGTCCATGATCGGATCAGTCATGACCGTATTAAATGGCGGAGCAGGCTCGAGGGGCCGTATGGCCTTCTCCTGCTCCTATTTCTTATGTTCTTATGTTCTTATTACCTCTGCACCTCTACAATGGTTAACAGTGCAGTAACAATACAACTGTGCCCCATTATCACTATCAATATCAATACCTTGCAGTCATATTCTTCTAGTGGGAAACTTGTGACCTTACTTTCTCCAAAACAACTTGTGTGAGAGTAATTTAACAGTGGAACCTACTGAGAATGCCCTTCAAGAACCTATTAAACTATTATTCATTTTTCCCAGTTTTCACCTTTCCTCTCCTCTTCTGAAGTTTCTGACTCACAATGGCGAAGGTTTCTTGGGCACAACCTCAATACCTTATCTAATTGACCATTCTTCATGTGTCTAAATAATGTGTGTTGGCGGGCTATTCTACCTAGCTGAGCTTGATCCTGTCCTCATTGAAGTCCACACATGCATTTTCCTGCAAGGGTCACTAAATAGAGATCAGGAGTGGGATCCCTTGCTGGTATTTCTACCCCAGAAAGGCCAACTGTAGCACCCCACAGCTTCTTTTGCTGGTCTGTATGGCTCAGTACCACACATCAAGTTTTGCCCTGATATTCCTGATCTGACGTTCTTGATCTGACATTCCTGATCTGATATTCCTGATCTGATGTTCTTGATCTGACATTCCTGATCTGATATTCCTGATCTGATGTTCTTGATCTCATGTTCTTTATCTGACATTCCTGATCTGATATTCCTGATCTGATGTTCTTGATATGATGTTCTTGATATGATGTTCCTTCTCTGATGTTCTTGCTCTAATGTTTCTGTTCTAATGTTCTTGATCTAATGTTCCTGATCTGATATCCCTGATCTGATATCCCTGATCTGATGTACCTGTTCTTACACAACAGCCTGCCAATATTTTCTTTGCGCCAGACAATAATATCAAAATTGGAGATTTTGGCCTTGTTACATCCTGGAAGAGAGGAGGATCTGAGCAGTTTCATCGGTCACCAGGTGCTGGAACTCGCTTATACATGGCACCAGAACAGGTTGGAGTCCTTTGTGAATGTCTAATGGTTGAGAATCTGTCAGGAGCACTGGATATTTGGGCCATCTGTAGGGAATCAAGAAGTTCAAAGCAAGTCTCTCCAATATTTTTTAATTGGTCTCTGTTTATCTGCAACCCCTCATCATGCTTAAGAGTTTCCTAAACAAGCTATTCAGAAATCCAGAGAGTAGAGTTTCCATGTTCGACCTTATTCTGCCATTCCACCCAGTTTTGGGTGGTCCTGGGGTTGACTGAGAAAGACAATCAGCCAGAGAGGCTTTGGTTAGCTACGAATTGATCCATGCCACTTCTGGAATTTTCTGCTGGCAGACACTGAATACATCCACACAATTATAATATCATACACCAGATTTCTTGTCACTGAGGTGTATGGTAGTGCAGTCGTTATGTTACTGGACTAGTAGACCAGAAGCCTGGACTAATGATCTCGAAATGACTCAAATGCCATCTGAGGTGGTTTGGTAAGCCATTCAGTTGTATCAAACTCAGCTATAATGATTTTACTCCAACCACCACAACCATCTTCCTTTGTGCTAGATATGACTCTAGCCAGTGGAGAGTTTTCCCCCTGCTTCCCGTTGACTTCAGTTTTACTTGGGCTCCTTGATGCCACACTCTGTCAAATGCTGCCTTGATGTCAAGGGCAGTCAATTTCATCTCACCTCTAGAATTCATCTCTTTTGTCCATCTTTGGACTAAGGCTGTAATGAGGTCTGGAGCTGAGTGGTCCTGGCGGAACCCAAACTGAGCATCGGTGAGCAGGTTATTGGTGAGTAAGTGCCGCTTGATAGCACTCGTGACGATATCTTCCATCACTTTACTGGTGATTGAGAGTAGACTGATGTGGCGGTAATTGGCCACATTTGTACTGTTTTTTGTGGACAGGATATACTGGGCAGTTTTCCACATTGTCAGATAGATGCCAGTCTTGTAGCTATACTGGAACAGCTTGGCTAGAGGCATGGCTAGTTCTAGAGCACAAGTCTTCAGCACGACAGCCAAGATGTTGTCGGGGCCCATATCCTTTGCTGTATCCATTACACTCAGCAATTTCTTGATATCACAGCAGTGAATCGAATTGGCTGAAGACTGGCTTCTGTGATGGTGGGGACCTCAGGAGGAGACTGATATGGATCATCCACTCAGCACTTATGGTTGCAAGCCTTTCAGCCTTGTCTTTTTCACTCATGTGCTGGGCTTCGCCATCATTGAGGATGAGGATATTCATGGAGTCTCCTCCTCCCATTAGTTGTTTAATGGTCCACCACCATTCACGACTGGATGTGGCAGGACTGCAGAGCTGATCTGTTGATTATGCGATCACTTAGCCCTGTCTATAGCCTGCTGCTTCTGTTTTTTAGCATGCATATAGTCCTGTGTTGCAGTTTCCCCAGGTTGGCACCTCATTTTTAGGTATGCCTGGTGTTGCTCTTGACATGCTCTTCTACCCTCCTCATTAAACCAGGGTTGGTCCCCTGGCTTGATGGTAATGGTAGAGTGAGGGATATGCCGGGCCATGAGGTTACAGATTGTGGTGGAACACATTTCTGCTCCTGCTGATGACCCACAGCGCTCCATGGATGCCCAGTTTTGAGCTGCTAGATTTGTTCTGAATCTATCCCATTTAGCACGGTGGTGGTGCCGCACAATATGATGGAGGGTGTCCTCAGTGTGAAGATGGGACTTCGTCTCCACAATGGCTGTGTGGTGGACACTGCTACCAATATTGTCATGGACAGATGAATCTGCGACAGGTAGATTGGTGAGGATGAGGTCAAATAGGTTTTTCCCTCGTGTTGGTTCTCTCACCACCTGTCGCAGGCCCAGTCTGACAGCTATGTCCTTCAGGACTCGGCCAGCTCAATGATGGACATTGAAGTCCCCCACCCAGAGTACATTCTGTGCCCTTGCTGCTCTCAGTGCTTCTTCCAAGTGGTGTTCAACATGGAGGAGTACTGATTCATCAGCTGAGGGAGGGCAGTAGGTGGTAATCAGCAGGAGGCTTCCTAGCTCGTGCTTAACCTGAAGCCATGAGACTTCATGCGGTCCAGAGTCAATGTTGAGGACTTCCAGGGTCACACCCTCCCGACTGTATACCACTGTGCTGCCACCCCTGGTGGGTCTGTCCTGCCGGTGGGACAGGACATAACCAGGGATGTTGATGGAGGAGTTTGGTATATTAGCCAAAAGATATGATTCTGTGAGTATGATTATGTCAGGCTATTGCTTGACTAGTCTGTGGGACAGCTCTCCCAATTTTCACCTAACTCCTCAGATGTTGGTGAGGAGGTCTTTGTAAGGTCAACTGGGCCGGGTATGCCATCTTCAAGTCCGTTGCCAAGGTCAATGCCGCGTGGTCCATCCAGTTTTATTCTTCTCATTGATTCTTGTCGCGGTTCTTTACAACTGTATCACTTGCTAGGCCATTTCAGAGGGTAGTTAAAAGTCAACCACATTTCTGTGGGTCTGGAGTCACATATAGCTTGCCTCAGAGGATTGAGTGTAGGGAAAAATGCAGCTGCAGGCCTTGGGCATCTACAGCAATGGAGTGGTGGGGTCAGCTGCCCCAGGGGCAGCTAAAGAGGAGTCCAATTTTGATAAAGATTTTTAAATTCACAGGGTCATAGAACACAATCGATCGCCTGTGATTGATTGTACTCTTGGAGGTGCCTTTTAAAATTTAAATGCCCTTTGGTCCATTGTAGCAACACTGAACACCAATAATGTGCTGACATCTCTTGTGGTCACTATTGCTATAACAGTAGTTTTTAAGGGAACGCTAGCATAGTGGTTATGTTACTGTACGAGTAATCCGGAGACGTGAGTTCAAATCATACCATGGCAGCTGGAGAATTTAAATTCAATTAGCTAAATAAATCTGGAATGTTTTAAAAAGCTAGCATCTATAATGGTGACCATGAAACTTCCGGATTGTCGTAAAAATCCATCAGGTTCACTAATGTCCTTTAGGGCAAGCGCTCTACTCAGAATTCCTTCACGGCAAACGAGCCAACGGTAAGCAGCGGAAACATTACAAGGACACCCTCAAAGCCTCCCTGATAAAGTGCAACATCCCCACTGACACCTAGGAGTCCCTAGCCAAAGACCGCCTTAAGTGGAGGAAGTGCATCCGCGAGGGCGCTGGGCACCTCAAGTCTCGTCGCCGAGAGCATGCAGAAATAAAGTGCAGGCAGCGGAAAGAGCGTGCGGCAAACCAGTCCCACCCACCCCTTCCCTCAACGACTATCTGTCCCACCTGTGACAGAGACTGTGGTTCTCATATTGGACTGTACAGCCACCTAAGAACTCATATTCAGAGTGGAAGCAAGTCTTCCTTGATTCCAAGGGACTGCCTATGAATGAATGAATTAGGGAAGAAAACCTGCCGTCCCTACCTGGTCTGGCCTATATGTGACTCCAGACCTGCAACAGTGTGTTGACTCTTAACTGCTCTCTGAAATGGCCTAACAAGCCACTGAGTTGTACCAAACTGCCGTGACAAATGACTGCAGGAGTTTAAGAAGGCGCCGCCACCTTCTCAAGGGCAATTAGAGATGGTCAATAAATGCCGGCCTTGCCAGCAATGCCCACATCCCGTGAATGAATAAATTTTAAAAAATTAAAAAATATCCCAGTGATTCTGTGGTTTGATTTTGTTCACCCCTGCTCCACTGGGCCTTGATGTTCTAATCAGTTTTATTTGGGGCTACGGCCAGTGTTCAAATAATGTCCATTGGAAAATCTAGGTTCTCAACCAAATCGTTAAATGATGTGCAGGTGTTTCCCTGGAGAAAAGCAGGGGAAATTGGAAGAGGAGCTTCTCTGGGGCCACTCTAGTTATCAGCCCACAAACAGACAGCAAAAGTCTACAAGCTTGTTCGCCCGCCTGTCATCAGAAGTTTCACAGCTTAAAATAACTAGAGAGGGGAAAAAGCCATAGGGCAAGGGTCAACACAACCTCTGGCTACTGCTGAAGTTCCACACCTCTGATGGGTAGAACCCTCATGCCATGGAATATGTTGTGTGCCTATGCTATGGTCAGGAAAATGGTGGCCATATTTTGGAGAGTTGTGTTGCTCACCCTACCACTCATAAATAGTTCCTGTCATCTGATCGCCGACTATCAAGAGCTCAAACCCACACTTGTTAGGTGTCCAATGAATCCATGGTTGGCTGGTGGGGGAGGTAATTGAATTCTCTTCAGAGTCAAGTTGGCTCCAAGATGACAAGCCTGACAATGAAAGATTGGGACCTCTGTGCTAATCCAATGCCTAAGTCACATAGAGTCTGCAGTACTCCAGCCAATCTGCTCACTAAAACAATAAGGAGGGCTAGACCTGTCAGAGGTGGCTAGGATTCTTCCCACGTAGTTCCAGATAACCTTGCTTTTATGTATCGAGTAGTTCTAGTTGGACCAGTAGCCGGGAGCTTATCAATGCTCTGTGCTGGTAAGTTGATTTACCTTGAGCAGTACCCGTGTGCACACTTGGAGGTCCCTAAGTCTTCGCTCTGCCAACCAAAGCATAAGCACATTGGGACATTTTACTACATTAAAGGTGCTATATAAATGCAATTTGTTGTAAACTCTTTGGACGTAGGTAAGTAGAATGTGTCCCTATTGTGTATCTGTAAAGCATGCACTCCCATGTTCCGCCACCAGGGAGCGCATCCCCTAAAGTCCCAAGGGATACCAGCATCCCTTGAGATCTGTATATAAGCCGGCCCCTAAGGCCTGTTCCTCACTCTGGAGTGTCTTAATAAAGACTGAGTCACTGTTATTTTAACCTCCCTGTGTGCAGTCTCATCTGTGTTAGGAACACAACAGTCCCTATGGAGGAGAGTGTGCACTCTATATTAGGTGTAGTTTTCTTGCTAGCTTGTTTTGAAGACACCTAAACATGTTGATGGGCTTCTTTTTTGTCAGACACTGAAAAATTAAGGAATGTGATGAATGGGATAATGGAGGAGTAGTCTCTGCACTGAGTCTTATTATGTCCAACTTTCCATTTGTTGTGATGTAGTTCTCAAATGTGGATCAGCAAGCAGGAATATGATGAGTCTGGGCCCTCCATAGTCCACCGCAAGTGCTTCTAACTTGCCCACCAGGTCTTGTCCACTTGCCATATGCCCATCAGCCTCTACTCTTTCACCGGTCCTTTCTAACTGTCTTTGGCCAGTGTGGATTATTGTGTACACATGCCTCCCTTGATTTCCCCATTAGAGCTAACTTGAAAAAGGAGCCCTTAATTAAATTGGATAATGTGTGATGGTTCTTTCAATTTTGATTGTAGATATCTGATGTATACAACCACAAAGTGGATATCTATTCCTTGGGTCTAATTTTATTTGAACTTATGTCGCCTGTCTTGCAATTTGGAACAAATCATGAGAAGCAGAAGGTAGGTTTTAATCAATAATATGGGCTGCATGAGAGAAAGGGCTAGAAATTCGTGTTTTAGTGATTTCGCCCATTTTTGGGCGATAATCGCGGCAGAATTTATTTTTTTACTGCCAGGATACCACTATCGCTGGACATCACAAAATTCACCAAACAGTGACCAGAAATAGTGATAGCGGTCAATCCAGCCTTGCACGACTGAATTTGTGCAGCGGAGCCTAAATTTGCCATTGAAAAAAACATGGACCTTCTGCATATGCGGGAATTTTTTTTGTTGATTTTATTTTGTCAATTTTTTTCTTCTTCCTGTGATTCTGGTTAGCTGTCAGCTATTTTTCACAGAGCAGCCACGATGGAAGGGGACTTCAGCAGGCAGAGAGCCAAGATGGTTAGTTTTGAGGTAAACGAGGCCCTCATCGTAGCTGTGCAAAGTAGATGGGGGGAATTTCAACCGGAGGGGTGCCAGTAAACCCCTCCCAGCTGTTCTAAAGCATTTATGGACTAGCGTGGTCGAGGAGGTTTCCTCAATGGACGACATCAGGAGGGACTACAAGCAGTGTCAGAAAAGGTTCAATGACCATTGCAGGGTTGTCAAAGTAAGTCATATTTTTATTCATGCACTCCTTCATTACTTAAATTGTAAATCTGACACATGTTGGCATAGGTAGGCTTAGTGTTGCACCTTATTTGCCATGAATGATCGTTACACATTAGTAAGACTGCTTTTTGACATCTTAAAAGATGTTTCTGCATTTTGATGTCCTCCTCATGAACTACGTGCAACTACCAGGGCTATTAAATAGAGGACTGTATTAAATGCACACAGTATGGTATAAGTGCTTCGATGGCTACCTGTGCATACCACAAGAGCAGAAGGGCCCTCTGGTAATCATTCCAATTGTCATCTTTGCAGGGAAAGTTGTTGTATAACTGTTGGGAGCAGCGGCGCACAGACGGTGGTCCACCCCAGACAGTGTCATTAATGGACCTCGAGGAGAGAGTCGCAGCTCTGATCGGTGCTTCAGGGAGATCAGCTACCCGTGGGAGTGCTGATCCCCTGTTCGAAACTGAGGGTAAGTTCTGCAAAATTCCCGGGCTGAGTAGGGGCAATGTGATGTAGTGTCTGCGGGCTAGGCTTGGGGCAATGTGATGTAGTGTCTGCGGGCTAGGCTTGGGGCAATGTGATACAGTGTCTGTGGGCTAGGGTTGGGGCAATGTCATGCAGTGTCTGTGGGCTAGGCTTGGGGCAATGTGATGCAGTGTCTGTGGGCTAGGCTTGGGGCAATGTGATGCAGTGTCTGTGGGCTAGGGTTGGGGCAATGTCATGCAGTGTCTGTGGGCTAGGCTTGGGGCAATGTGATGTAGTGTCTGTGGGCTAGGCTTGGGGCAATGTGATGTAGTGTCTGTGGGCTAGGGTTGGGGCAATGTCATGCAGTGTCTGTGGGCTAAGCTTGGGGCAATGTCATGCAGTGTCTGTGGGCTACATATAATGGTGTAGTGCCGGTCCTTCAAATGAGCCTGTGTTATGTGACCTTCCTCATGTCACCCTGTCCCCTCCCCTGCTGAGGGTGGAGGAGGGGGATGAGGAAGACAACGAGGAGGAGGAACCTCCACGGGAGGAGGATTAAGCTATTCCGTGGGGAGGGGGGGTGGAGGGGCTGATGCAATTGACACCTCTTTTAGCTGTGGCCACTAACTCTGATGGGGAAGAAACATTCTCGGGCTTTGACCAATCCGAGGCCCCAGGTACAAGTGCCGTGCAGCAACGCACTCCCAGGGTTGAATCCCGTATGCCGTCTCTCCAGAGGGTGAGTCGGCAAAACCGGCCTGCTGACAGACAGTCAGATGCACATCTGGACATGGTGGGATTGTCCAGGGAGAGCATCCAGCTCAGCTGACAGCTCCTCGAGGTTTTCCCGCAAGCATTGCAGCACTATCCGCGGACATGAGGGAGGGCACGTCGCAGATTGTTGGTGCGACCCATAGGCCTGTCAATGCCCAGACGCAAGTGATGGTCTCGACCTTTGGCACGACAGTCCCCAGTGTAACAGCACCCAGACCCACACCACCTGTGAGTGGTGAGGCCAAGCAAGAGTCTTGCCACTCGAAGCCGGGCCTTCCGTACCCAGAGCTTCTCCAGGGGATCCACACATGGCGCCTCCATTGTCTATCCGCCTGTTACAGCAGGACTCTGGTCGCCTTGCTGCACGATGTCCTGGTACCACCTTGGGTACAGTCATGACACGAGGGAGGGGGGTTAGGATAAGAGGGAAGAGGAGAGGGAGGTGGGGGGGGATGGGCTACAGGTAAAAGATGTTCGGTGCAGGGATTATTGTTTTGTTGCTGTTTTGTTGCTGTTTTGTTGTTGTTGATATTTTATAAAAGTTTGCCAGTTCACAATAATGTTTAATAAATGTTGTTCCACTTTTGAGATGTTTAAATTTTATTCAAGTTAAATCTTATTCCAGTTACAATGTTTATCAAGTTACTGTATGTTTAATAAATTTTTTTGTTCACCTTAACCATTCCTGTGTAATGTCTAATTTGCAGAATAAGAGGGGGAATAATCAACATGCTGGGATAGAGTGGGCAGGCACTGGTGAAATGTGCCATTCACTGTTCAAGCAAAGTGATGAATTATGAGCTGTTGACTTAAGGCTTTTGCAGTGGCGAAAGCTCCACGAGGCCTCGCCTGTGATGGTGGTGGTAGGGGTTCATCGACAGGCGCCTCGTCGGCCTCCTCGTCCTCCTCCCATTCCCCCTCTCTCTCCTGAGGTGGTCCTGCCCAAATTCTAGCCCAAAACGTTTTCTACTGCTTAATTTTTTTTTTCTTCCTTTCCTAAAGGTGCCAAATCATTCCTGAGTTGTAGTACATGGGTCTTCGACAATCTCACTCAAATGCCCATTCTTTATGCTAGCCGGACTGCTGACAGGCAGTTTGAATATCAGGGCACCGCCAGTCTTTCCAGCAGGAGTTACTTAGATAATAATCCAAGCATGAGCCATGGCTGAGAGTCCTGTCAAATGTTGAATAAAATGTTGAAACCGAGCATGGTGCCCCTATTGTCAGCCAGCTGAAATCATTTAATCAGCCCCTCAACCTGCCGAACCCATTATTTAACCCTTTAAGCCCCAGTATAATTTGGGTGAATCTGTGCTGTGGGCCCACCAATGTCAACATATCTTTTGTCCTGAGGTATATTGACCAAAATTGAATGGAGTACTCGAAATGGGGTCTGACCAAGGCTCTAAACAAATGAAGTATCACTTTCTGCGCTTTATATTGCAACCGCCTTGAGCTAAAGCCCAACATTCAATTAACCTTTTTGATTACTTTTTGTACCTGTGCATTAGCTTTTATTGTTTTGTGTACATAAACACTAAGAGCTGGATTTGCGGCTTTTATGTTTTTGGGGCGATAATGGCAGCGGGGCGAGAAAGTTAGTGGCCGAGAATAGTTTGCGCCTCAGTAAGTAAGTTTGGGCAGCAAGGCTTTGCATCAGGTGACGCAGCGCTAAAGGAGTTGTTGTAAACCACTCTTGGCGCTAGGATGGGAAACTCCCGAGCTGAAGAGCCGGCCCGGGAGATCTCCGAGAGACGCCTGGGGTGGGGATGGCGGGGGAGGGAATAAAAGAAACCCCACAAAAACAGTCGCAAAACATTGCCCACGCCACCACACGACACATCGCAAAAAAAATTAAAAGAAAAAACAATCACACTTACCTTAGGAGTCCATTATTCACCTCTTCACCGACGGGATGGTTCAACCGCCCCGATTTCCTAGGTGGTCATTGCAGGCGGACGGGTTGGGCAGGAGGTTGCAACCAGGGCTGTTGCACACCACTGCAGCTCTTCCGGGCGGTGCTGCTCCACACCGCCACAAAACCAGACCCAAGGATCGCTGCAGAGCGCTGGAGGCTGACCGCATGGCCAGAACATCTCACCGCCACCACTGCCACTGCTCCGGGGTGAAAAACCGAGCACAGAAGATCCGAAAACCCAGCCTCACATCCCATTTTTGGGTCTAATAACTATTTTCTACGGAAGGCACACATTGATGAGAGGAAACTCAGGCGTGTTGATAAACAAAACTAAAGAAAGAAAGACTTGCATTAATATAGCACCTTTCATGACCACCGGACATTTCAAAGTGCTTTACAGTCAATTAAGTACTTTTGAAGTGTAGTCACTGTTGTAACATGGGAAATGCGGCAGAAATTTGCGCACAAGCAAGCTCCCACAAACAGCAATGATCAGATAATCTGTTTTGTTATGTTGATTGAGGGATAAATATTGGTCAGGACACCAGGGATAACTCCCCTGCTCTTCTTCGAAATCGTGCCATGGGATCTTTTACATCCACCTGAGAGAGCAGACAGGGCCTCGGTTTAACGTCTCATCGAAAAGACGGCACCTCTGCACTGCACTGGAGTGTCAGCCTAGATTTTTGTGCTCAAGTCTCTGGACTGGGGCTTGAACCCACAACCTTCTGACTCAGAGCCGAGTATGCTTCCCACTGAGCCAGAGCTGATTATAAAGAGTAATATACAAATCCTCCACAAATATATTAATCCAATTTCAACCATAGGTAATATTCAGGAACAGAATTTTGGTAATTATTTCTGAATGCTTAAAGATAAATTAATTGAATGGTAACAGATTAGTCTCTCAATGGGCTATTAGGTTAGATCAAGAGGTTGGTGTGCAAAATTAAAGCACATGGTATTGGGGGTAATGTATTGACGTGGCTAGAGAACTGGTTGGCAGACAGGAAGCAGTGAGTCGGGATATACGGCTCCTTTTCAGAATGGCAGGCAGTGACTAGTGGGGTGCCGCAGGGCTTAATGCTGGGACCCCAGCTATTTACAATATACATCAATGATTTAGATGAAGGAATTGAGTGTAATATATCCAAGTTTGCAGATGACACTAAGCTGGGTGGCAGTGTGAGCTGTGAGGAGGACGCTAAGAGGCCGCAGGGTGACTTGGACAGGTTAGGTGAGTGGGCAAATGCATGGCAGATGCAGTATAATGTGGATAAATGTGAGGTTATCCATTTTGGTGGCAAAAACATGAAGGCAGAATATTATCTGAATGGCGGCAGATTAGGAAAAGGGGAGGTGCAACGAGACCTGGGTGTCATGGTACATCAGTCATTGAAGGTTGGCATGCAGGTGCAGCAGGCGGTGAAGAAGGCAAATGACATGTTGGCCTTCATAGCTAGGGGATTTGAGTATAGGAGCAGGGAGGTCTGACTGCAGTTGTACAGGGCCTTGGTGAGGCTTCACCTGGAATATTGTTTTCAGTTTTGGTCTCCTAATCTGAGGAAGGACATTCTTGCTATTGAGGGAGTGCAGCGAAGGTTCACCAGACTGATTCCCAGGATGGCTGGACTGAAATATGAGGAGAGACTGGATCAACTGGGCCTTTATTCACTGGAGTTTAGAAGGATGAGAGAGGATCTCATAGAAACGTATAAAATTCTGATGGGACTGAACAGGTTAGATGCAGGAAGGATGTTCCCGATGTTGGGGAAGTCCAGAACCAGGGGTCACAGTCTAAGGATAAGGCGTAAGACATTTAGGACTGAGATGAGGAGAAACTTCTTCACTCAGAGAATTGTTAACCTGTGGAATTCTCTACCGCAGAGAGTCGTTGATGCCAGTTCATTCGATATATTCAAAAGGGTGTTAGATATGGCCCTTACGGCTAAAGGAATCAAAGGGTATGGAGAGAAAGCAGGAAAGGGGTACTGAGGTGAATGATCAGCCATGAACGTATTGAATGGTGGTGCAGGCTCGAAGGGCCGAATGGTCTACTCCTGCGCCTATTTTCTACGTTTCTAAGTGGCTGGAACTTTGAGTTGTGCAAATGAATGGGTCAGGTATCAGCTGCAGAGTAAATCTCCTACTCAGCAATGTGCGATCATCCTCAAACTCAGAACAGCTCCTCTCTCCATTAAACCAGTGTGGCATTTCCCAGAACATTCATCCTTTTACCTATTCTGCCAATGGGTGCTAAATTGGGGGTGTTTTTTATTTGAACACACTCACTGATAAATGGGTTGTGACTTCCCAAACTCATTTTGCATAAGACTCTTTTTAACTGGGTCTCTGACACAGATCTGCCTGGCTCAAGTATCAGATTACTGAGTCTCCCAAAAAGGATTGACTTGATTCCTACCTTCCATTGCCAGGCAAGTCACTTCAAAGAGCCCATGCAGATCCCTCACTCAAGGAGGACAGGCACCTCCTGAAAGCAACCCTTTGCCAATCCTGTTGTTGAGCCAAACACTAGGAGCTTGCAAGAGTGGACTGGTTTTAACTCTCCTGGAGGGGTGTTAAATCTTGGCTCTGGGTGGGTGTTGGGTGATGACAGACCTTGGGTCTGAGTATGGTGTTCAGTAAAGGCTGGGCCTGAGTGTGGCGTCAGGTGAGAACTAGTACAATTTGGGTAAGAGCTCAGTGCTGGTGAGGATGGGTAATGTTCAGGCATGAGTATGGCGTCAGGTAACAATTGGTACAGATTGAGTTTCGGCTCAGCAATGGGCTTGGTTTGATACAGATTGGGTCTGGAAGAGAACTGGTACAGATTGGGTCAGAGCTCAGCAATGGGCTCGGAGTGGGTGATGTAATGCGTGAGTACAGTACAGATTAGGTCTGGTGCAGTGCTGGGTGAGTACAGTACAGATTGGGTCTGGTGCAGTGCCGGGTGAGTACAGTACAGATTGGGTCTGGTGCAGTGCAGGGTGATTACAGTACACATTGGGTCTGGTGCAGTGCCGGGTGATTACAGTACAGATCGGGTCTGGTGCAGTGCAGGGTGAGTACAGTACAGATTAGGTCTGGTGCAGTGCAGGGTGAGTACAGTACAGATTAGGTCTGGTGCAGTGCCGGATGATTACAGTACAGATTAGGTCTGGTGTCGTGCCGGGTGAGTACAGTACAGATTAGGTCTGGTGCAGTGCAGGGTGAGTACAGTACAGATCGGGTCTGGTGCAGTGCAGGGTGATTACAGTACAGATTAGGTCTGGTGCAGTGCCGGGTGAGTACAGTACAGATTAGGTCTGGTGCAGTGCCGGGTGATTACAGTACAGATTGGGTCTGGTGCAGTGCAGGGTGAGTACAGTACAGATTGGGTCTGGTGCAGTGCCGGGTGATTACAGTACAGATTAGGTCTGGTGCAGTGCAGGGTGAGTACAGTACAGATTAGGTCTGGTGCAGTGCCGGGTGATTACAGTACAGATTAGGTCTGGTGCAGTGCCGGGTGAGTACAGTACAGATTAGGTCTGGTGTAGTGCCGGGTGAGTACAGTACAGATTAGGTCTGGTGCAGTGCCGGGTGAGTACAGTACAGATTAGGTCTGGTGTAGTGCCGGGTGAGTACAGTACAGATTAGGTCTGGTGCAGTGCCGGGTGATTACAGTACAGATTGGGTCTGGTGCTGTGCCGGGTGATTACAGTACAGATTGGGTCTGGTGCAGTGCCGGGTGATTACAGTACAGATTGGGTCTGGTGTAGTGCCGGGTGATTACAGTACAGATTGGGTCTGGTGTAGTGCCGGGTGAGTACAGTACAGATTGGGTCTGGTGTAGTGCCGGGTGAGTACAGTATAGATTAGGTCTGGTGCAGTGCCGGGTGAGTACAGTACAGATTAGGTCTGGTGCAGTGCCGGGTGATTACAGTACAGATTGGGTCTGGTGCAGTGCCGGGTGAGTACAGTACAGATTAGGTCTGGTGCAGTGCCGGGTGATTACAGTACAGATTAGGTCTGGTGCAGTGCAGGGTGATTACAGTACACATTGGGTCTGGTGCAGTGCCGGGTGAGTACAGTACAGATTGGGTCTGGTGCAGTGCTGGGTGATTACAGTACAGATTAGGTCTGGTGTAGTGCCGGGTGAGTACAGTACAGATTAGGTCTGGTGCAGTGCAGGGTGAGTACAGTACAGATTGGGTCTGGTGCAGTGCAGGGTGAGTACAGTACAGATTAGGTCTGGTGCAGTGCCGGGTGATTACAGTACAGATTAGGTCTGGTGCAGTGCCGGGTGAGTACAGTACAGATTAGGTCTGGTGCAGTGCCGGGTGAGTACAGTACTGATTGGGTCTGGTGCAGTGCTGGGTGAGTACAGTACAGATTGGGTCTGGTGCAGTGCCGGGTGAGTACAGTACAGATTGGGTCTGGTGCAGTGCCGGGTGAGTACAGTACAGATTGGGTCTGGTGCAATGCCGGGTGAGTACAGTACAGATTGGGTCTGGTGCAGTGCCGGGTGAGTACAGTATAGATTGGGTCTGGTGCAGTGCCGGGTGAGTACAGTACAGATTGGGTCTGGTGCAGTGCCGGGTGATTACAGTACACATTGGGTCTAGTGCAGTGCCGGGTGATTACAGTACAGATTGGGTCTGGTGCAGGGTGATTACAGTACAGATTGGGTCTGGTGCAGTGCCGGGTGATTACAGTACACATTGGGTCTGGTGCAGTGCCGGGTGATTACAGTACACATTGGGTCTGGTGCAGTGCCGGGTGATTACAGTACAGATTGGGTCTGGTGCAGTGCCGGGTGATTACAGTACAGATTAGGTCTGGTGCAGTGCCGGGTGATTACAGTACAGATTGGGTCTGGTGCAGTGCCGGGTGAGTACAGTATAGATTGGGTCTGGTGCAGTGCCGGGTGAGTACAGTACAGATTGGGTCTGGTGCCGTGCCGGGTGAGTACAGTACAGATTAGGTCTGGTGCAATGCAGGGTAAGTACAGTATAGATTGGGTCTGGTGCAGTGCCGGGTGAGTACAGTACAGATTGGGTCTGGTGCAGTGCCGGGTGAGTACAGTACAGATTGGGTCTGGTGCAGTGCCGGGTGAGTACAGTACAGATTGGGTTTGGTGCAGTGCCGGGTGAGTACAGTACAGATAGGGTCTGGTTGCAGTGACAGTTAATGATTGTTGCTGATTGAGTCTGGGTGCAATGACAAAAGAAAAGAAGGACTTGGATTTATATAGTACCTTTCACAATCTCAGGATGTCCCAAAGCACAATGAAAAACTTTTGAAATTTAGTGACTTTTGTAATGTAGGAAATACGGCAGCGATTCCAGTACATCTACAATACTGGTATCTATTGGACAATGTGGAAAACTGCCCAGGTATGTCCTGTCCAAAAAAAGCAGAACAAATCCAATCTGACCAATTATCGCACTGCAAGCTCCCACAAACAGCAATTCGATAATGACCAAATAATCTATTTTAGTGATGTTTAATTGAAGGATAAATATTGGCCAAGACACCGAAGATAACTCCCCTGCTCTTCTTCAAAATAGTGCAAGGGATATTTTACACACACCTAAGGGAGCAGACGGGGCCTCGGTTTATCATCTCATCTCAAAAACAGCACCTCTGACAATGCAGCAATCATCAGTACTGCACAGGAGTGTCAACCTACATTTTTGTGCTCCAGAACTAGCCGTGTCTCTAGCCAGGCTATTCCAGTACAGCTACAACACTGGTATCTATAGGACAATGTGGAAAACTGCCCAGGTATGTCCTGTCCAAAAAAAGCAGAACAAATCCAATCCAGCCAATTACCGCCCCACCAGTCTACTCTCAATCATCAGCAAAGTGATGGAAATGGTGACGTCGACAGTGCTATCAAGCGGCACTTACTCACCAATAACCTGCTCACTGATGCTCAGTTTGGGTTCCACCGGGACCACTCAGCTCCAGAACTCATCACAGTCTTGGGCCAAACATGGACAAATGAGCTAAATTTCAGAGGTGAGGTGAGAGTGACTGCTCTTGACATCAAGGCAGCATTTGACCGATTGTGGCATCAAGAAGCCTGAGTAAAATTGAAGTAATGGGAATCAGGGGGGAAGCTCTCCACTGGCTGGAGTCATACCTAGCACAAAGGAAGATGGTTGTGGTGGTTGGGGGTCAATCATCTCAGCCCCAGGACATCGCTTCAGGGCAGTGTCCTAGGCCCAATCATCATCAGCTGCTTCATCAATGACCTTCCCTCCGTAAGTTCAGAAGTTGGGATGTTTGCTGAAGATTGCACAGTGTTCAGTTCCATTCACAACTCAAAGGAACATAGGAATAGGAGCAGGAGTAGGCCATTCGGCCCATTGAGCCTGCTCCACCATTCTATAAGATAATGGATGATCTGATCTTGGGCTCAGCTCCACTTCCCTGCCCGCTCCCCAAAATCCTTCACTCCTTTCAAGAATCTGTCTATCTCCACCTTAAATATATTAAATGACCCAGCCTCAACAGCTCTCTGGGGCAGAGAATTGCATAGATTTATGACTCTCTGAGAGAAGAAATCCCTCCTCATCTCAGTTCTAAATTGGCGACCCCATATTCTAAAACTATGCCCCCAGTTCTAAATTCCCCCACAAGTGGAAACATTCTCTCTGCATCTACCTTGTCGAGCCCCCTCAGTATCTTATATCTTTCAATAACATCGCCTCTCATTCTTCTAAACTCCCATGAGTATGGGCCCAATCTGCTCGACCTTTCTTCATAAGGCAACCCCTCATCTTAGGAATCAACCTAGTGAACCTTCTCTGAACAGCCTCCAATGTAAGTATACCCTTCCTTAAATAAGACCAAAACTGCATGCAGTACTCTAGGTGTGCTCTCACCAATACCCTGTGCAGTTGCAGCAGTACTTCTCCGCTTTTATACTCTATCCTCCTTGCAATAAAGGCCAACATTCCATTTGAACATAAGAACATAATATAAAAACATAAGAACATAAGAATTAGAAACAGGAGTAGGCCATCTAGCCCCTCGAGCCTGCTCCGCCATTCAACAAGATCATGGCTGATCTGGCCTTGGACTCAGCTCCACTTACCCGCCCGCTCCCCGTAACCCTTAATTCCCTTATTGGTTAAAAATATATCTATCTGTGATTTGAATACATTCAATGAGCTAGCCTCAACTGCTTCCTTGGGCAGAGAATTCCACAGATTCACAACCCTCTGGGAGAAGAAATTCCTTCTCAACTCGGTTTTAAATTGGCTCCCCCGTATTTTGAGGCTGTGCCCCCAATTCTAGTCTCCCCAACCAGTGGAAACAACCTCTCTGCCTCTATCTTGTCTATCCCTTTCATTATTTTAAATGTTTCTATAAGATCACCCCTCATCCTTCTGAACTCCAACGAGTAAAGACCCAGTCTACTCAATCTATCATCATAAGGTAATCCTCTCATCTCCGGAATCAGCCTAGTGAATCGTCTCTGTACCCCCTCCAAGGCTAGTATATCCTTCCTTAAGTAAGGTGACCAAAACTGCACGCAGTACTCCAGGTGCGGCCTCACCAATACCCTGTACAGTTGCAGCACGACCTCCCTGCTTTTGTACTCCATCCCTCTCGCAATGAAGGCCAACATTCCATTCGCCTTCCTGATTACCTGCTGCACCTGCAAACTAACTTTTTGGGATTCATGCACAAGGATCCCCAGATCCCTCTGCACCGCAGCATGTTGTAATTTCTCCCCATTCAAATAATATTCCCTTTTACTGTGTTTTTTTTCCAAGGTGGATGACCTCACATTTTCCGACATTGTATTCCATCTGCCAAACCTTAGCCCATTCGCTTAACCTATCTAAATCTCTTTGCAGCCTCTCTCTGTCCTCTACACAACCCGCTTTCCCACTAATCTTTGTGTCATCTGCAAATTTTGTTACACTACACTCTGTCCCCTCTTCCAGGTCATCTATGTATATTGTAAACAGTTGTGTTCCCAGCACCGATTCCTGTGGCACACCACTAACCACTGATTTCCAACCCGAAAAGGACCCATTTATTCCGACTCTCTGCTTTCTCTTAGCCAGCCAATTCTCGATCCATGCTAATACATTTCCCCTGACTCCGCGTACCTTTATCTTTTGCAGTAACCTTTTGTGTGGCACCTTATCGAATGCCTTTTGGAAATCTAAATATACCACATCCATCGGTACACCTCTATCCACCATGCTTGTTATATCCTCAAAGAATTCCAGTAAATTAGTTAAACATGATTTCCCCTTCATGAATCCATGTTGCGTCTGCTTGATTGCACTATTCCTATCTAGATGTCCCGCTATTTCTTCCTTAATGATAGCTTCAAGCATTTTCCCCACTACAGATGTTAAACTAACCAGCCTATAGTTACCTGCCTTTTGTCTGCCCTCTTTTTTAAACAGAGGCGTTACATTAGCTGCTTTCCAATCCGCTGGTACCTCCCCAGAGTCCAGAGAATTTTGGTAGATTATAACGAATACATCTGCTATAACTTCCGCCATCTCTTTTAATACCCTGGGATGCATTTCATCAGGACCAGGGGAGTTGTCTACCTTGAGTCCCATTAGTCTGTCCAGCACTACCTCCCTAGTGATAGTGATTGTCTCAAGGTCCTCCCTTCCCACATTCCCGTGACCAGCAATTTTTGGCATGGTTTTTGTGTCTTCCACTGTGAAAACCGAAGCAAAATAATTGTTTAAGGTCTCAGCCATTTCCACATTTCCCATTATTAAATCCCCCTTCTCATCTTCTAAGTGACCAACATTTACTTTAGTCACTCTCTTCCGTTTTATATATCTATAAAAGCTTTTACTATCTGTTTTTATGTTTTGCGCAAGTTTACTTTCGTAATCTATCTTTCCTTTCTTTATTACTTTCTTAGTCATTCTTTGCTGTCGTTTAAAATTTTCCCAATCTTCTAGTTTCCCACTAACTTTCGGCACCTTATAGGCATTGGTTTTTAATTTGATACTCTCCTTTATTTCCTTGGTTATCCACAGCTGGTTATCTCTTCTCTTACTGCCCTTCTTTTTCACTGGAATATATTTTTGTTGAGCACTATGAAAGAGCTCCTTAAAAGACCTCCACTGTTCCTCAATTGTGCCACCGTTTAGTCTGTGTTCCCAGTCTACTTTAGCTAACTCTGCCCTCATCCCACTGTGGTCCCCTTTGTTTAAGCATAGTACGCTCGTTTGAGACACTACTTCCTCACCCTCAATCTGTATTACAAATTCAACCATACTGCGATCACTCATTCCGAGAGGATCTTTTACTAGGAGATCACTTATTAATCCTGTCTCATTACACAGGACCAGGTCTAAGATAGCTTGCTCCCTTGTAGGTTCTGTAACATACTGTTCTAAGAAACAATCCCGTATGCATTCTATGAATTCCTCCTCCAGGCTACCCCGTGCGATTTGATTTGATCAATCGATATGTAGGTTAAAATCCCCCATGATTACTGCCGTTCCTTTTTCACATGCCTCTATTATTCCCTTGATTATTGTCCGCCCCACCGAGAAGTTATTATTTGGGGGCCTATAAACTACGCCCACCAGTGACTTTTTCCCCTTACTATCTCTAATCTCCACCCACAATGATTCAACATTTTGTTCATTAGAGCCAATATCATCTCTCACAACTGCCCTGATATCATCCTTTACAGAGCTACCCCACCTCCTTTCCCTTCTTGTCTATCCTTCCGAATTGTCAGATACCCCTGTATGTTTAATTCCCAGTCTTGACCACCCTGCAACCATGTTTCAGTAATGGCCACCAAATCATACCCATTTGTAATGATTAGTGCTGTCAACTCATTTACTTTATTTCGAATGCTGCATGCGTTTAGGTAGAGTGTTTTAATACTAGTTTTTAAACCATGATTTTTAGTTTTGACCCCTCCTGCAGTCCCTTTATATTCATACATATTGTCCCTTCCTATCACCTTGTAGTTTACACTTACCCCAGTGCTACTCTGCTCTGTTGCCTCCTGCCTTTTGCATTCTTTCTTGGGGTCCTGTTCATCTGAACTCTCACCCACTCTAACTAGCTCAGAGCCCTCTCCTGGGTTCCGAATACTCCTCGCATTGAGGCACCGAGCTTTCAGGCTTGCCTTTTTATTTTACTTTGACCCTTTAGAATTTTGCTGTACAATGGTCCTTTTTGTTTTTTGCCTTGGGTTTCTCTGCCATCCACTTTTACTCATCTCCTTTCTGTCTTTTGCTTCTGTCTCCATTTTGTTTCCCTCTGTCTCCCTGCATTGGTTCCTAACCCCCTGCCATATTAGTTTAACACCTCCCCAACAGCACTAGCAAACACTCCCCCTAGGGCATTGATTCCGGTCCTGCCCAGGTGCAGACCGTCCGGTTTGTACTGCTCCCACCTCCCGGTTCCAATGCCCCAGGAATTTGAATCCCTCCCTGCTGCACCACTGCTCAAGCCACGTATTCATCTGCGCTATCCTGCAATTCCTACTCTGACTAGCACTTGGCACTGGTAGCAATCCTGAGATTACTACTTTTGAGGTCCTACTTTTTAATTTAGCTGCTAGCTTCTTAAATTCGTCTCGTAAGACCTCATTCCTTTTTTTACCTATATCGTTGGTACCAATGTGCACCACGACAACTGGCTGTTCTCCCTCCCTTTTCAGAATGTCCTGCACCCGCTCCGGGACATCCTTGACCCTTGCACCAGGGAGGCAACATACCATCCTGGAGTCTCGGTTGCGGCCACAGAAACGCCTATCTATTCCCCTTACAATTGAATCCCCTATCACTATCGCTCTCCCACTCTTTTTCCTGCTCTCCTGTATAACAGAGCTAGCCACGGTGCCATGAACTTGGCTGTTGCTGCCCTCCCCTGATGAGTCATCAGTACTCAAAGCAGTGTATCTGTTTTGCAGGGGGATGACCACAGGGGACCCCTGCACTACCTTCCTTGCACTGCTCTTCCTGCTGGTCTTCCATTCCCTAGCTGGCTGTGGACCCTTCACCTGCGGTAAGACCAACTCGCTACACGTGCTACTCTCGTCATTCTCAGCATTGTAGATGCTCCAGAGTGAATCCGCAACGCGGTCCGTTAGGAGCTGGAGGCGGATACACTTCCCGCACACGTAGTCGTCAGGGACACCGGAATTGTCCCTGAGTTCCCACATGGTAAAGGAGGAGCATATCATGTGACCGAGCTCTCCTGCCATGACTTAACCCTTAGATACACTTACTTTGGCGACAACAATGTTAACAGGTTACTTACTGATATAAAAAAGAAAAAGGCAACAATGTTAACAGCTTACTTACTGATATAAAAAAGAAAAAGAAAAGCTACTCACCAATCACCAGCCAATCACTTACCCCTTTGGCTGTGACGTCACCTTTTGATTTCTTTCTCCCTCTTTTTTGCTTTTTCTCCCGGCTGGAACTGCACAAGCACGCCTCTTATAGACCTCTCCACGCACCCCGGACTCGCGCTGCTTGAACTGCCGCTCCTCCTCCGACGTTGGGCCTTTATTGGCCTCTCCACGCACCCGGACTCGCGCTGCTTGATTTCCTGATTACTTGCTGTACCCGCATACTAACTTTTTTGTTTCATGCACAATGACCCTCAGGTCCCTCTGTATTGCAGCATTTTGCAATCTATCTCCATTTAAATAATAATTTGCTTATTTATTTTTCCTGCCAAAGTGGATAACCTCACACTTTCCCACATCATACTTGTTCTGCCAAATGTTTGCCCAATCACTTAGCCTGTCTATATCCATCTGCAGATTCTTTGGGTGCTCCTCACAACTTGCTTTCCCACCCACCTTTATATCATCAGCAAACTTGGCTACATTACACTCGGTTCCTTCATCCAAGTCGTTAATATAGATTGTAAATAGTTGAGGCCCCAGCACCGATCCCTGTGACACCCCACTCGTTATCATTTGCCAACCGGAAAATGACCCATTTATTTCGACTCTCTGTTTTCTGTTCGTTAGCCAGTTCGCTATCCATGCTAATATATTACCCCCAATCCTGTGAACTTGTATATTGTGCAGTAACCATTTCTGTGGTACCTTATCAAATGCCTTCTGGAAATCCAAATACATCTCATCCACTGGTTCCACTTTATCCACCCTACTTGTTACATCCTCAAAGAACTCCAGCAAATTTGTCAAATGATTTCCCTTTCATAAAACCATGCTGACTCTGCTTGACTGTACTATGCTTTTCCAAATGTCCTGCTATTGCTTCCTCCAGCATTTTCCCAATGGCAAATGTTAGGCTAACTGGTCTATAGTTTTCTGTTTCCTGTCTGCCTCCTTTTTGAAATGGAGGTGTTACATTTGCAGTTTTCCAATCCACTGGGACCTCCCCAGAATCCAGGGAATTTTGGTAGATTACAATCAATGCATCCACTGTCTCTGCAGCCACTTCTTTTAAGACCCTGGGATGCAAGCCATCAGGTCCAGGGGACTTGTCCACCTTTAGTTCCATGATTTTACTGAATACTTTTTCTTTAGTGATAGTGATTGGTTTAAGTTCCTCCCTCCCTATAGCCCCTTGTTTATCCATTATTGGGATGTTTTTAGTATCTTCTACCGTGAAGACCGACACAAAATATTTGTTCAAAGTCTCTGCTCTTTCCCTGTTCCCCATTATTAATTCACCAGTCTCATCCTCTAAGGGACCAACATTTACTTTAGCTACTCTCTTCCTTTTTATATATCTGTAGAAGCTCTTACTATCTGTTTTTATATTTCTTGCTAGTTTACTTTCATAATCTATCTTCCCTCTCTTTACTATTTTTCTGTAATTCATTGCTGGTTTTTAAAAATGTCCCAATCCTCTGACCTCCCACTAATCTTGGCCACTTTGTATGCCATTGTTTTCAGCTTGATGCCATCCTTTACTTCCTTAAAGTCTTTCCTTCTCACTGGAATATATTTTTGTTGAAAGTTATGAAATATCCCCTTAAATGTCTGCCACTGCTTAGCAACCGTCTTATACTTTAATTTATTTTCCCAGTCCACTTTAGCCAACTCTGCCTTCATACCTTTGTAATCGCCTTTATTATGGACACTCGTTTGAGATCCAACTTTCTCACCCTCCAACTGAATTTGAAATTCAACCATGTTATTCCTTATTCCTCGAGGATCCTTTACTATGAGATCATTTATTAGTCCTGTCTCATTATACAGTACGAGATCCAAGATAGCCTGCTCCCTGGTTGTTTCCACAACGTACTGTTTAAGGAAACCACTCTATGAACTCTTCCTCAAGGCTACCTTGGCCAATTTGATTTGTCCAATCAATATGAAAATTTAAATCACCCATGATTATTACCGTACCTTTCTTAGAAGCCTCCATCATCTCTGGATTTATACTCCGTCCAGCAGTGTAGCTACTATTAGGGCGCCTATTGACTACGCCCACCAGTGACCTTTTTCCCCTTATTATTTCTTATCTCCACCCAAACTGATTCTACATCTTGATCTTCTGAGCCAATATTATTTCTCACTACTGCACTGATCTCATCCTTTATTAACAGACCTACCCCACCTCCTTTTCCTTTCTGTTTATCCTTCCAAATTGTCAAGTACCCAATATTCAGTTCCCAGTCTTGGTCACCTTGCAACCATGTCTCTGTAATGGCTATCAAATCATACCCATTTATATCTATTTATCTCAGATAATGAAGCAGTCCTTGCCCACATGCAGCAAGACCTGGAGGACATTCAGGCTTGGGCTGAAAAGTGGCAAGTAACATTCGCACCACACAAGTGCCAAGCAATGACTATCTCCAACAACCAAGAGTCTAGCCACCTCCCCTTGACATTCAACGTCATTACCGTCACCAAATTCCCATCTTCAACATCTTGGGGGTCACCATTGACCAGAAACTTAACTGGACCAGCCACATAAATACTGTGGCAACAAGAGCAGGTCAGAGGCTGGGTATTCTGAGGTGAGTGTCTCACTTCCTGACTCCCGAAAGGCTTTCCACCATCTACAAGGCACAAGTCAGAAGTGTGATGGAGTACTCTCCACTTGTCTGGATGAGTCTTCATATCATAGGCAGTCCCTTGAAATCGAGGAAGACTTGTTTCCACTCTAAAAGTGAGTTCTTAGGTGACTGAACAGTCCAATACGGAATTACAGTCTCTGTCACAGGTGGGACATTCAGTCATTGAAGGAAAGCGTGGGTGGGAAGACTGGTTTGCCACACGCTCCTTCCGCTGCCTGCGCTTGCTTTCTGCATGCTCTCGGCGACGGGACTCGAAGTGCTCAGCGCCCTCCCAGATGCTCTTCCTCCACTTAAGGCAGTCTTTGGCCAGCAAAAATGCAGCTCCAACAACAATCAAAAAGCTCAACACCATCCAGGACAAAGCAGCCCGCTTGATTGGCACCCCATCCACCACCTTAAACACTCGCTCCCTCCACCACCATGGCTGCAGTGGCTGCAGTGTGTACCATCTATAAGATGCACCAAGGCTTCTTCGGCAGCACCTCCTAAACCCTTAACCTCTAATACCTAGAAGGACAAGGGCAGCAGGTGCATCGAAACACTATCACCTCCACGTTCCCCACCAAGTCCTGATTTGGAAGTATATTGCCGTTCCTTCATCGTTGCTGGGTCAAATTCCAGTGGTTTAAGAAGGCGGCTCACCACCATCTTCTCAAGGGCAATTAGGGATGGACAATAAATGCTGGCCTTGCCAGTGAAGCCCACATTCCATAAATGAATAAAATAAATACTCTAGAGTGGGAATTGAACTCACAACTTTCTGACTCAGAGTGCTACCCACTGAGCCATGGCTGACACTTAAGGATTGGGACATGTCAAGGCTGGGTGCGGTTTTGGGTGTGGACTGGAACAAACCTATGGGGGAAAATTCTGTACTGCCCCCAACAGACACGAGGCGCGAGACTTTGCGCCAGGCACTAAACGAAGCTCTCCACTTCCTTTCTGGGGCAGTAGCAGGGCAGACTCCTCGGGAGTGGGGCACAGTGCTGCGCACTTGGCCACATTGCGCTTCCGTGTAGGAGGGGCTCCTCCCTTAATTAAAAGGAAGGACCCAAGCTGCATACTCTGCAGCAAAAAAAGGGTCCTACCTGGACCACCGGGGAGCGCAGATAAGAACATAAGAAATAGGAGCCATTTGGTCCCTCGAGCCTGCTCCACTAATAAGATCATGACTGATCTGGTCATGGACTCAGCTCCACTTCCCTGCCCACTCCCCATAACGCTTTACTCCCTTACCGCTCAAAAATCTGTCTATCTCCGCCTTAAATATATTCAATGACCCAGCCTCCACATCTCTCTGGGGCAGAGAATTCCACAGAAGAAATTTCTCCTCATCTCAGTATTAAATGGACGGCCCCTTATTCTAAGAATATGGGCTCAAAATTGGCCATGACTTGCTCCAATTTTTTTGGAGTAAGTTGGTTTTTCTGGTGTAAGTTAAAAACGCCACTTTCTCCAATCAACTTGCTCCAGAGTAAATCAGTTAGGCACGATTTTTTAAAAGTTGAGTTTATTTTTTCAAAAGGGGGCGTTTCCAGCCACTTACGCCAGTTTTGGCCATTTATGCCACTTTGGCCAGCTAAAACTTACTCCAAATTGACTTAGGTCAGTGTATGTGGCCAGCTCTGAAAAACCTTGCGGATAGTTAAGAAATCGGCGTACATTAGTACATCGGCGGACATTCGGCCTGGGATAGGGGCGGGAAGGGAACCGGAGAGGACCTGAAACTAAACCACGAAGCACCAAGTATTGCAAGGAAAAGCTCAAACAATTAAAATACTAATAGAAATCAAGTAAATCCTACCTTAATCTTTAAAGTCGGCTCGGGAAGGCAGCGGGCCAGCCTGTGCTTGAGGCCATTCGGCCTGGGATAGGGTCAGCAAGTCGCGCACCGGGAGTCCAGTCGGCCAGGGGCTAGGGGTGGCTGCAAACAAACGGGGTGGGGGGGGAATGGCGGGTGCGGAATCAGAGTGACGGAACATGGCATCGGTGGGGGTGGGGGGGAGAGAAAGTGAAAGATGCTTCCCTGGCGGTGTGAGCTGTGAGGAGGACGCTAAAAGGCTGCAGGGTGACTTGGACAGGTTAGGTGATTGGGCAAACGCATGGCAGATGCAGTATAATGTGGATAAATGTGAGGTTATCCACTTTGGGGGCAAAAACACGAAGGCAGAATATTATCTGAATGGCGGCAGATTAGGAAAAGGGGAGGTGCAGCGAGACCTGGGTGTCATGGTACATCAGTCATTGAAAGTTGGTATGCAGGAACAGCAGGTGGTGAAGAAGGCAAATGGTATGTTGGCCTTCATAGCTAGAGGATTTGAGTGTAGGAGCAGGGAGGTCTTACTGCAGTTGTACAGGGCCTTAGTGAGGCCTCACCTGGAATATTGTGTTCAGTTTTGGTCTCCTAATCTGAGGAAGGACGTTCTTGCTATTGAGGGAGAGCAGCGAAGGTTCACCAGACTGATTCCCGGAATGACAGGACTGACGTATGAGGAGAGACTGGATAGACTGGGCCTGTATTCACTGGAGTTTAGAAGGATGAGAGGGGATCTCATAGAAACATATAAAATTCTGACGGAGCTGGACAGGTTAGATGCAGGAAGAATATTCCCGATGTTGGGGAAGTCCAGAACCAGGGGACACAGTCTAAGGATAAGGGGTAAGCCATTTAGGACTGAGATGAGGAGAAACTTCTTCACTCAGAGAGTTGTTAACCTGTGGAATTCCCTACCGCAGAGAGTTGTTGATGCCAGTTCATTGGATATATTCAAGAGGGAGTTAGATATGGCCCCTATGGCTAAAGGGATCAAGGGGTTTGGAGAGAAAGCAGGAAAGGGGTACTGAGGTGAATGATCAGCCATGATCTTATTGAATGGTGGTGCAGGCTCGAAGGGCCGAATGGCCTATTCTTGCACCTATTTTCTATGTTTCTATGTTTCTAATTGGGGGTGGGGGGGGCGAAGCAGAGCAACCGAACGTGGCATTGGTGGGGCGGGGGGGGGGGGCGGGGTGACAGAAAGAGATGCTGGCCTCGATATCAACGGGGAGGGGGGGGCGAGGGCAAAGCAGAGCAACCGAATGCGGCATCAGTGGGGGGGGGGGGGGGGGGAGACAGAGTGAGAGGGAGACAGAGTGAGAGATGCCGCCCTTTAAATCAACGGGAGGTGGGGGGGGGAGAAGCAGAGCTTGTATTCAGTAGTTAATTCGGTTCACAGCTCTCCTTCTGGCATGAAAACAAAACCAGCTGCGATTACCTTTAAAAATGGCCGAATGCCAAGTTTCAGCGCTACTGAGCATGCACACACATCGAACCCGACATCAATGCGCATGCGGAGAGCTGCCAGCAGAGTTTCTGGCGCAGGGCCTTAGTTCCGCCCCCCAATCGACTGGCCAGACTGTGCCAAGCCACAGGACACACAGCAGAGCGGCCAGGATGGGGGCACATTTTTTTTCCCGCCGTTTACAGCGCACATCTCGGGTGAGTGCGCCGAAAAAAGGGGTTGGGGAAAATTGAGCCCTATGTCCCCTAGTTTTAGTTTCCCCTGTGAGTGGAAATATCCTCTCTGCATCCACCTTGTCGAGCCCCCTCATTATCTTATGTTTCAATAATGCTGATGCAATGATGCAGTGCCAACAGAGTGCACAAAAAGATCAGGGACTTTTTTAACAGCAGCACACCTCTCTTTTAAGTTTGGCCTCATGAGCAGCCAGCTGCCTGGAGTTGTCGCTGTCATCGGTCGGCGCAGCTTCAGGGGGCATTACCCAATTTAGGGTCGGGGATGCTGCGCACGATGATGACATCAGCATCGCCAGCGAAGCGGAGTGCTACAGGTTACCGTTGCCGCCCAAACTCCTGCCGAATTTAGCAGGAGTCGTTAGCAGCACCACGCCCGGTCACAAAGCCGTTAGCACCCCCGAGATTAAAATTATGTCATAGAGAAATAAAAGATTTCTCTCCCTTGAGAATCATGACAAATGTTTAATTCGCAACCTGCCAAAAGAATAACTGCTTTCTTTTCAACAGATATGGACTGAAGCAAAAGTTTCTGATTTTCCCATAGAATTTACAAGGAACTTTCCCAAAGAAGTAAGAATTATTGAAATGACATTTTGAATTTGCTGAATTAAGACCTATCTTTTATATGGTATCATTAGTATTTCCAGATATATTTTTAGAATGGATCGTGGTTTTGAAATTACTTCAGTATTTTTAGAATACTAAAAATAGGTGGTGGTTTTAGTTGGTTTTGGATGGGTGCTGATGGTCATTGAATGCCTTGAGTGACAAACTCAAAAGTTACAACATATAGCCCCAATAGATTGGTGGGTAAATACACTACCTGTGGTGGGTGATAACTGTTCACGTTGCCTCCCTCATCTATGCTGGAATGGATTTGGAGGTGACACCAAAATTGGTACAGTTGTTCTTTATTTTAAGCACAAGTAAGTTCTAATACATTTTGGTATTTAAGCAGTAATTTACAGGAAAGTAAAACGGTATTACCCCGTTTCTCCTCTGGGTAGAAGTGCGTCGTCGAGGCAATCTTCACGCTACCACTTGTTATACAGAGTGTCCCTCCTTTATATACCGTTTTCATCTACTAAACAACTCTGAATGATTTAATGTAGCATGATAGGAGTTGCTGTGCATAAGAATCCCAGAAATTAGGTAGTTCCTCACAGAACTCCAGTTTGCTAAATTGTTTGACATTAATCATATAGTATAGCTGTCTCACCATTTTCACGCTCCTATCGCAATCTTCGGCCCATTGTTTCATCTCAAGGCTGTCTTATTTTACAATGTGTGAACAAGGTCCAGCAAGCAGTCACAAGTCAGTACATTTTTCATTTCAGCAAAATAAGCAGCACAGCCAATTAGGTTGTGCACTCCGTACATTAATGCACCAGCTTTAACTTATTGATATTAAGCACATCACACACCCTTATTATCCTGTACCCTCATTCAACCCCACTTTACAATCTGATACCTGTACCAGGTGAGTTGCCAGAAAAGGTGCTACAATTAGCCTCAGCATTCCAAGGCAAGGAAAGACGGGAAAGAATTGTCCAGGATCTGCTCTTGATCACTATCCACTGGGTAGGGACATTGGGTTTCAAACGTTGTGCTGCTTCCCATAACGACCTATAATATTGTGCATTGATTATTACTGGTGTTTAATGTCTGATATCTGATATAATGTTCTGATATCTTGCAGACCGAACAGTTAAACATGATGCTGAATGTTGACTCAACCAGAAGGCCTGATGCTGTTCAAGTTCAGAACTTCATTAGGAATCTTTCACCAGCAATGTTTTCTGAGTGAAATGGGGTTGCTTCTCACTAAATGTGGATACTCCTTCTATTTAGCTCTCAAGCCAGAAAAAAACATTGCCCTTGTAAAAGAAATGATCAACAAATTTAAAAATCATCCACTACTTTTATATTCACAGTCTGAGTTAAGCATCTTACTTGTTTCTAGTTTATCCACACTTCTCAAATTCCACAGAACTTTCAATAGTTCAATTAATGGAAATGATAACAGAATATTATTACATATGGGACATTACAGCTATCGGGAAGATTATTCTACATTCTTACCACTCTTTGGTTGAAGAAGTTTCTCTGGAATTTATTGGATTTATAAGTGACTATATTATATTTATAGCTTTTAGTTTTGGTCTCTCCTGCAAGTGAAAACATATTTGCCACATCTACCCTATCAAACCCTTTCATTATCCCGTATGTGATCCTGGGCTTTAGAACAGAGGCATAGAGTACAAAAACCAGAAAGTTATGCCAAACCTAGGTAAAACATGAGTTTGGCCTCAGGTGAAGAATTGTATCCAATTCCGGACACCACACTTTAGGAAGAACGTGAAGGCTTTGGAGAGAGATTTACAAGAATGGTTCCAGGGATGAGGGATTACAGTTATGTGGTTAGATTGGAGAAGCTGAGCTTGTTTTCCTTGGAGCAGAGAAGGCTCAGAGGAGACTAGATAAAAGTGTTTAAAATCATGAAGGGTTTAGATAGAGTAAATAAAGAGAAACTATTTCCAGTGGCTGCAGGGACGATAACGAGAGGGCACAGATTTAAGGTGATTGGCAAAAGAACCAGAGGCGACAGAAGGGAAATCTTTTTTACCCAACGAGTGGTTAGAATTTGGAATGCACTGCTGGTGGGGTGATGAATACAGATTCAATGGTCGCCTTCAAAAGGGAATTGGATAAATACTTGAAGGAGAAAAAAAATTGCAGGGATTATGGGGAAAGAACTTGGGAGTGGGATTAATTGAATTGCTCATCAAAAGACATGGCGCAGACTTGATGCCTGAATGTCCTCCTTCTGTGATGCACTACTCTATGATGCTGATGACTCCAGGACATAATCAATGTATTTACTGAGGCGTACGAAAGCATGGGCCTTACGCTAAACATCCATAAGACAAAGGTCCTCCACCAGCACTGCCCCCCAGTCATCAAGATCCATGGCGCGGCCCTGGACAACGTGGACCATTTCCTACACCTCGGGAGCCTCTTATCAACAAGAGCAGACATTGACAACGAGATTCAACACCACCTCCAGTGCGCCAGTGCAGCCTTCGGCTGCCTAAGGAAAAGAGTGTTTGAAGATCAGGTCCTCAAAACTGCCACCAAGCTCATGGTCTACAGGGCTGTAGTAATATCCGCCCTCCTGTATGGCTCAGAAACATGGACCATGTACAGTAGACACCTCAAAACGCTGGAGAAATACCACCAACGATGCCTCCGCAAAATCTTACAAATTCCCTGGGAGGACAGATGCACCAACATTAGCGTCCTCGACCAGGCCAACATCCCCAGCAATGAAGCACTGACCACACTTGATCAGCTCTGCTGGGCAGGCCACATTGTTCGCATGCCAGTCATGAGACTCCCAAAGCAAACGTTCTACTTGGAACTCCTTCACGGCAAACTAGCCAAAGGTGGGCAGAGGAAATGTCACAAGGACACCCTCAAAGCCTCCCTGATAAAGTGCAACATCCCCACTGACACCAAGGAGTCCCTGGCCAAAGACCGCCCGAAATGGAGGAAGTGCATCCGGGAGGCCGCTGAGCACCTCAAGTCTCATCGCTGAGAGCATGCAGAAATCATGTGCAGGCAGCGGAAAGAGCGTGCGGCAAACCAGTCCCACCCACCCCTTCACTCAATGACTATCTGTTCCACCTGTGACAGGGACTGTGGTTCTCGTATTGGACTGTTCAGCCACCTAAGGACTCATTTTAACAGTGGAAGCAAGTCTTCCTCGATTCTGAGGGACTGCCTATGATGATGATGATGATGATGGCTCTATGATTCTATGATTTATATAGAATGACATAGAATGTACAGTACAGAAAAAGACATCTATCAGGTCACCCCTTATTCTTCTCTTTTCTAGAGGAAAGAGCCTCAGCCTGTTCAATCTTTCCTCACACTTATAATCTCTCAGTTCTGGTATCACATTTGTGAATCTTTTTTGTACTTTCCCCAATGACTCTCTCTCCTTTTTATAATATGGAAACCAGAACTGTACATTGTACTTCAAGTGTGGTCTAAGCACAAGTTTCTATACAAGTTTAACGTGACTGTCCTGTTTTCAATTATATCCCTCTAGAAATGAACATCAGTGCGTGATTTGTTTTTTTAATGGCAGTTATTTTTACTGATTTGTGTATCTGTACCCCTAGATTCCTTTGCTACTCTATCCTATTTAGACTATATCCAAGCAGTATGTGGCCTGCTTATTCTTCCTACCATAATGCACCACTTATCTATATTGAAATGCATTTGCCAATTAAATGCCCATTCTGCAAGTTTATTAATGTCTTCTTGTATTTAGTCTCACTCTTCCTTGGTATTAACTGCACTCCTCAATTTTGTGTCGAAATTTGGAAATTGTACTTCCGATTCCCAAGTCCAATCGTTAATATAAATTGTGAACAACAGTGATCCCAACGACTTCTTTCTCACTGGGTGGACGATGAGTTACTGATCATGGAGGGCAGGAACAGGCCTGAAATTGATCTAGACGGGGGGAATAAGCTTCAGCTGGGGTGGGAGAGGGTAGTGTGTTTGTGTTTGCAATGTATTATGATGTATGCATACATTATTGTACTGTACGCAGTTACTGTTATATATGTATACTTGCATTTAATCTGTACAGCCACCAGAGGGCTCATCCCCTGGAGTCTCAAGGGATCCCATAGTCCCTTGGGAGCACAGGTATATAAAGAGGCGTCACAGGTTGGAGATGCACTCTGGAGACCTGCAATAAAAGACTAAGGTCACACTTTACATTGAGCTTGCAGTGTTCGGTCTGACTCTTTCTCCATACACTACAACTGGCAACGAGATACAGATAGTGAACCCAAAGATGCAGAGAACAGTGGGCATCTTGGAGAAATTTTCGGAGGGAGATGATTGGGAAACTTTTGTGGAGCGACTCGACCAATACTTCGTGGCCAAAGAGCTAGATGGGGAAGAGAGCGCTGCCAAACGTAGAGCGATCTTCCTCACTCTCTGTGGGGCACCAACGTATGGCCTCATGAAGAATCTGCTCACTCCAGCGAAACCCACGGAGAATTCATACGACGATTTATGTACACTGGTCCGAGAGCATTTGAACCTGAAGGAAAGCGTTCTGATGGCGAGGTACCGGTTCTACACCTTCAAAAGATCTGAAGGCCAGGAAATGGCGAGTTATGTTGCCGAGCTGAGACGCCTTGCAGGACATTGCGAATTTGAAGGACATTTGGAGCACATGCTCAGAGACTTTTTCATACTTGGCATTGGCCACGAAACCATTCTTCGCAAGCTTTTGACTGTAGAGACCCCCAACCTGAGTAAGGCCATAGCGATAGCCCAGACAATACTAAGCAAATCTCTCAGCACACAAGTGCTGCTACAAGTACTGTGAACAAAGTGATGTTGTTTTTGAATCGTAACGTACAGGGCAGGTCACACATACCTGCAGCTACATGTCCGCAGATGTCTCAGAGTCCAACATCAAGGGTGATGAATGCAAGGCCATTAACACCTTGTTGGCACTGCGGGGGCGATCATCGTATCCATTCATGCCGATTCAAAGGATACGTTTGCAAGGGCTGTGGAACAATGGGACACCTCCAACGAGTGTGCAAGCAAGCTGCAAAGCTTGTTAAACCTGCAAACCACCACGTTGCAGAGGAGGACAGATCCATGGAGGATCACGACGAACCAGAGCCTCAGATTGAGGAGGCAGAGATACATGGGGTGCACACATTCACCACGAATTGTCCCCCGATAATGCTGAATGTTGAACTAAATGGACTTCCGGTGTCAATGGAGCTGGACACGGGCGCGAGCCACTCCATCATGGGCAAAAAGACTTTTGAAAGATTGTGGTGCAACAAGGCCTCAAGGCCAGTCTTAACCCCAGTTCACACAAGACTAAGAACTTACACTAAAGAACTGATTACTGTAATCGGCAGTGTTACTGTAAAGGTCTCCTACGATGGAGCGGTGCACAAGCTACCACTCTGGGTGGTACCAGGCGATGGTCCTACGCTGCTCGGCAGGAGCTGGCTGGGAAAGATACGCTGGAACTGGGAATGACATCCGAGCGCTATCGCCCACTGACGACACTTCGTGTACCCCGGTCTTAAACAAATTTCCTTCGCTGTTCGAACCAGGCGTCGGGAAATTCCAAGGAGCAAAAGTGCAGATCCACCTATCTCCGGGGGCGCGACCCATACATCACAAGGCGAGAGCAGTACCGTACATGATGAGAGAGAGGGTAGAGATCGAGCTAGACCTGCTGCAACAAGAGGGTATCATTTCACCGATCGAGTTCAGCGAGTGGGCCAGTCCTCAAGGGAGACGGCACTGTCAGAATCTGTGGCGGTTACAAAGTAACTATCAATCGTTTCTCCCTGCAGGACCAATACCCACTACCAAAAGCCGACGACCTCTTTGCAATGCTGGCGGGAGGAAAGATGTTCAAGAAGCTGGATCTGACTTCAGCCTACATGATGTAGGAACTGGAGGAATCATCGAAGGCCCTCACCTGCATCAACACGCACAAAGATCTTTTTGTTTATAACAGGTTGCCATTTGGAATCCGATCAGCGGTGGCGATATTCCAGAGAAACATGGAAAGTTTACTGAAGTTGGTCCCACACACCGTGGTCTTCCAGGACAACATCTTGGTCTGAGGTTGGAACACAGCTGAGCATCTGCAGAACCTGGAGGAGGTTCTTAGTCGACTCAACCGCATGGGGCTCAGGTTAAAACGCTCAAAGTGCGTTTTCCTGGTGCCTGAAGTGGAGTTCCTGGGAAGGAGGATTGCGGCGGACGCCTCAGCCCACCAACGCGAAGACGGAGGCAATCGAGAATGCACCGAGGCCACAGAACGTGACGGAGCTGCGGTCGTTTCTGGGACTCTTAAACTACTTTGGTAACTTCTTATCAGGTCTCAGCACACTGTTAGAACCACTGCATGTCTTACTACGAAAAGGGGGCGAATGGTTTTGGGGCAAAAGCCAAGAAAATGCCTTTGTACAAGCGAGAAAATTGTATGCTCAAACAAATTGCTTGTGTTGTACGATCCATGTAAGCGTTTGGTACTAGCATGTGATGCGTCATCATATGGCGCGGGTGTGTATTGCAACAAGTTAATGATTTTGGGAAACTGCAACCGGTTGCTTATGCATCCAGGAATCTGTCCAAGGCTGAGAGAGCCTGCAGCATGATTAGTGTGTGTCGATGGGGTAAAGAAAATGCATCAATACCTGTCTGGGCTAAAATTCGAATTGGAAACTGACCATAAGCCACTTATATCCCTGTTTTCCGAGAGTAAAGGGATAAATACCAATGCATCGGCCCGCATCCAAAGATGGGCGCTCATGTTGTCCACATACAACTACGCCATCCGCCACAGGCCAGGCACAGAAAACTGCACCGATGCTCTCAATAGGCTGCCATTGCCCACCACGGGGGTGGAAATGGCGCAGCCCGCAGATCTAGCCATGGTTATGGAAGCATTTGAGAATGAGCAATTACCCGTCACTGTCTGGCAGATCAAAACCTGGACAAGCCAGGACCCCTTACTATCTCTAGTCAAAAGCTGTGTGCTTCACGGGAGCTGGTCCAGTGTCCCAGTGGAAATGCAGGAAGAGACAAAGCCATTCCAGTGGCGCAAAGATGAAATGTCTATACAGACAGACTGCCTTCTGTGGGGAAATCGAGTAGTAGTCCCTAAGAAGGGCAGAGACACCTTCATCAATGACCTCCATAGTACTCACCCAGGCATCGTAATGATGAAAGCGATAGCCAGATCCCACGTATGGTGGCCCGGTATCGATGCAGAATTAGAATCCTGCGTTCACAGATGTAATACATGCTCGCAGTTAAGCAATGTACTCAGGGAGGTGCCGCTAAGTTTATGGTCTTGACCCTCCAAACAGTGGTTTAGGGTACACGTCGACAATGCAGGCCCGTTCTTGGGTAAAATGTTCCTTGTACTCCAAGTGGATTGAATGTGAGATAATGTCGGCTAGCACGTCCGCTGCCACCATTGAAAGCCTGCGGGCCATGTTTGCCACACATGGCTCACCTGGTGAGCGACAATGGGCCATGTTTCACTAGTGCTGAGTTCAAAGAATTCATGACCCACAACGGAATCAAATATGTCACATCTGCCCCGTTTAAACCAGCATCCAATGGTCAGGCAGAGAGAGCAGTGCAAACCATCAAGCAATGCTTGAAGAGGGAAACTGAAGGCTCACTGCAGACTCGCCTATCCCGAGTCCTGCTTAGCTACTGCACGAGACCCCACTCACTCACTGGAATTCCACCTGCTGAACTGCTCATGAAAAGAGCACTTAAGACAAGGCTCTTGTTCGTTCACCCTGATCTACATGAACAGGTAGAGAGCAGACAGCTTCAACAAAGTGCATACCATGATAGCGCAAATGTGTCGCGCGAGATTGAAATCAATGATCCTGTATTTGTTTTAAATTATGGACAAGGTCTCAAGTGGTTTCCCGGCACCGTCGTGGCCAAAGAGGGGAGCAGCGTGTTTCGGGTCAAATGGACTCATTCACGGGAAACACTTGGACCAAATCAAACTCAGATTCACGGACTATCCTGAGCAACCCACCTTGGATCCTACCTTTTTTGATACCCCAACATACACACCAGTGGCAACCGGCACCACGATTGACCACAAAGCAGAACCCATCATCCAAAGCAGCCCTGCAGGGCCTAACACACCAGGCAGCCCAGCAAGGCAAGCTGCACAGCAGCCCAGCGAGGGCCCAACAAATGATTCAACAACACCAGCTTTCACACCGAGACGATCAACCAGGGCAAGAAGGGCCCCAAATCGACTTACATTGTAAATAGTTACACTATTGACTTTGGCGGGGGGGGGTGGGAGGGGGGGTGTTGTTATATATGTATACTTGCATTTACACTGTACAGCCACCAAAGGGCTCATCCCCTGGAGTCCCAAGGGATCCCATAATCCTTTGGGAGCACAGGTACATAAAGAGGCTTCACAGGTTGGAGAGGCACTCTGGAGACCTGCAATAAAAGACTAAGGTCACACTTTACTTTGAGCTCACAGTGTTCAGTCTGACTCTTTCTCCATACACTAGTTATTATGCACATGGAGTTGTAAGAGCATGTGCAGTGCGCCCTTGCCTAATCAACACATACATTAAACTGGAAAGTCATTGTGTCATTGTCCCTCATTTGTTCTACCCAAATATATATAGGGGTCGAAATTCGGTTGATAACGTATGCTGATAATGCCGGACCTCATTGTCAGTAGCAGTGAAAGTGACAGCAGCACGCAACTTCTATGGTATCGGCTCCTTCCAATATCGTGTCGGCAAAATACGCAACATCTCGCAGTTTGCAGTGCATTGCTCTTTCTCAGTGCTTTCCCACCCCTTCCCTTCTCCCTCCCAGGCCTACGGCTCCTCCTGAATGGGGTGTCAGTGCCTATAGCAAGACTGTGTTGGCGCCGCTGTCAAAGTTGATGGCCTAGTTGCACATTCCGCACCACCTTGGTCTCTGGAAAGGCTGACTGCGGACTGCAAGGGTGGAATGATGTTGTCCTGAGAGAGAGGACATCGCGTTCCAATAGGCCTGACACACTGCTAATTCCCCGGGGCAGAGCCTCAGCATCTGCAGCTATCTGGCTGAGTACAGATTGCTGCCGTACTTCGCCAATGTTCGTTCCCCATGCAACTGATGGGGCCCCCGACACGATGGCAGCCGTCAGTGCATGCTCTGCATCAGGGCAGACTGCGACTGCAGCACACCACGGAACTGATTGATGCCACCATGCACTGACAACATGACAGTCTGCAGGCCTACCATAGCGTCAGCCTGGTGCTCAATGGCTACTGCCACATCAGCCATAGCCCGTGCCACCATGTCTGGGACCCTATGGTCAGTTGAAGCATCCAACATCCTTTGGTATCTTTCAAGGATCGGCTCGATGGGCTGCTGAGACATAAATGCAATCATTGAGGCAGCCTCCACCACACTCAAAGCATTGACACTTTTGGGCACCCTTGACCCAGCAGATCGCTGTGCATCTGCAATGACTGTATGGCGAGATCCTCGAAGTAGGCCTCATCATCAGAGTGCTGCTGAGCATCACTCAGGTGCACACTCACCCTCCGGGGAGCTGGCCACCTGATCTCCCATGGTGTTGCTGCAGGCCACTGGGTCCCGGAGCATCACCCACCTCCATCTCCCCAACCACGCCTTCCGACATAAAGCTGCTGGCCCCATTCAGTGAGGATGCTGGATCGTCGGTCACGTCCAGAGAGGTGTCCTCCGCCTCCTCGTCTTCTCCACCGTCACCCGCAGTGGAAGGCTGATGTGTAGGCCCCTGGCTGTCTGAGTCATCATCTGAAAGCACAAAGCCAGAGAAGAGTAGTTATCTACAGAGGAGGTGCCAGGGGCGGGAAACGCATTTGAGAATGCCAGTCTCATGGAAAGAGCTGAAGTATTGTGGGGTCAGGCCTAAATGTCCTGGCGGATGCTGCAAAGGAACTCAACATACCATCACTCTCTCCAGCGGGGTCGGCCACATCCACTGCCATGCCACACACTTGAATGGCCATCAGGGCCGAGACGCTTTCCTCAAACGAAGTCAGGACCTGTTGGTCAGAGTCCCCTCCTCTGGTCCTCATCTGCTCCCTGCGGTTGTGGTCGAGCTTGTCCTGTGAGACGAAAGAGAATGTCTGAGTTAGAGGCCTTCTATCCGTGTGTCCCAAGTGCCTTACATAGTTTAGTACATGTAACTATATGAGTTTTTTCATAGTTCAATGTAACTTCCATTCGCTGCGGGACTTGCTGTGGCAATGCTTGAATTCGTGGGCCAGGTCCTAATAGTAATGGGGAGGCTACCATCTTAGAGACGCTTATGAAGACTGAGGAGTTAACAACATGAGGGGTGGGTCTGCAGAACCGAGAAGCAAGGGTAACAGCAAATGCAGGCCCTTGTGGTGGGTGTGGCTTCAAATGGGAACCTTCCATCTGGCCTCACTCACATAGAGCATGGATTCCCAAACACTACATTGAGAGAGTACACAGAGAGATCAGAGCTTAGCATCTTGACTGTTCAAATGTAAGATACTCAACCGCACCAGCTGCGTCATGTCCTTCCAGATTTGTACGCATTCAGTGGCTGTCGTGGTCACCGTGTCAATCGCAGAAACTTCTTGTGAAATGTGCTTCCATAGGCCTCTGACAGTTGGTAGCCAGCGCCTCTGCAGGGCATCAAGGGGTGCATCCAGGACGGTGTCCAAGAACCGATGACACGCTGAGGAGCTGCTGCTGCTGGGTCTGCCATGCTCAGGGGTGAGTGCGTAGGAAGCGAATATAGCCACGAGGTGTTGAGCCGACCAATCAACGTTTCAATTAAATCCAGATGGCGCGGCTCCAACTGATGCCTACATCCCGGATGTTGAGCCCACGTGTAACGGCCTACTTAGCGTAGCGCATCCAGGTAAGTGTGCAATGCAATGATTTAATGCTACTCTCAATTCTTTAGGCATCAACACTGAATTTCGCGTTGGGGAGTGCGCCTGAAACATAGAAACATAGAAACATACAAAATAGGTGCAGGAGTAGGCCATTCAGCCCTTCTAGCCTGCACCGCCATTCAATGAGTTCATGGCTGAACATGCAACTTCAGTACCCCCTTCCTGCTTTCTCGCCATACCCCTTGATCCCCCGAGGAGTAAGGACTTCATCTAACTCCCTTTTGAATATATTTAGTGAATTGGCCTCAACTACTTTCTGTGGTAGAGAATTCCACAGGTTCACCACTCTCTGGGTGAAGAAGTTTCTCCTCATCTCGGTCCTAAATGGCTTACCCCTTATCCTTAGACTGTGACCCCTGGTTCTGGACTTCCCCAACATTGGGAACATTCTTCCTGCATCTAACCTGTCTAAACCCGTCAGAATTTTAAACGTTTCTATGAGGTCCCCTCTCATTCTTCTGAACTCCAGTGAATACAAGCCCAGTTGATCCAGTCTTTCTTGATAGGTCAGTCCTACCATCCCGGGAATCAGTCTGGTGAATCTTCGCTGCACTCCCTCAAGAGAAAGAATGTCCTTCCTCAAGTTAGGAGACGAAAACTGTACACAATACTCCAGGTGTGGCCTCACCAAGGCCCTGTACAACTGTAGCAACACCTCCCTGCCCCTGTACTCAAATCCCCTTGCTTTCTTAACCGCCTGCTGTACCTGCATGCCAACCTTCAATGACTGATGTACCATGACACCCAGGTCTCGTTGCACCTCCCCTTTTCCTAATCTGTCACCATTCAGATAATAGTCTGTGTTAGCGTTAGTGTTTTCTTAGAAGAATCACTCAACACTCAGGGTCGGTTCCAATGCTGAAGCAGCTTTTATTACGCTCAGCGGGAAGGAAAAACTCAGGACCGTATCCAGGTTTCTCTTCACAGAACAAAGAGTTACATGTACCTTTATATGTTTCACAACAGTTACAAAACAGTTTACTGCAGCTACACAGCCCATCACGGCTGGACACAAGCCAATCACAATGATTATAGATTACATATAGGTTATTTTAACCCAATAGAATTCCCCTTATGTCTCAGGAACCATGTGTTCGTCTTTTGTCAGCTTGGGCTGATTGATATAGGTTCTCTCACTAGTTCTTTCTTCTTGGAGAAATAATTGGTTTCTAACCTTGTTTACAGCAAATGGTTTCCCTCTTATCTTTCTTCCTGAAATAATTGGTTTCATGGCCTTGTTCACAGGAGATGGTTTCCTTCTTATCTCTGTCTTCCCAGGCATTCCTACAGTGGGCCTCACAGGGTTATTGCTCGGTCAGTGAACGTTCAACAGTTCACAGTTTGACTACCTGATTTCCCATAATGCCTGGGCAGCCATTTTATGTGTGTGTCCATTTAAGCTTATGTGAGTTCTAAATATCCAGCAGGTGCCTAATGCCTAAGTCTATATATATCTTTCGACTCTCTACAACAGTCTGTCTCTCTGATTTTACCACCAAAGTGGATAACCTCACATTTATCCACATTATACTTCATCTGCCATGCATTTGCCCACTCACCTAACCTATCCAAGTCACTCTGCAGCCTCATAGCATCCTCCTCACAGCTCACACCACCACCCAGTTTAGTGTCATCCGCAAATTTGGAGATATTACATTTAATCCCCTCGTCTAAATCATTAATGTACAATGTAAACAGCTGGGGCCCCAGCACAGAACCTTGCGGTATCCCACTAGTCACTGCCTGCCATTCTGAAAAGTCCCCATTTACTCCTACTCTTTGCTTCCTGTCTGACAACCAGTTCTCAATCCACGTCAGCACACTACCCCCAATCCCATATGCTTTAACTTGCACATTAATCTCTTGTGTGGGACCTTGTCGAAAGCCTTCTGAAAGTCCAAATATACCACATCAACTGGTTCTCCCTCGTCCACTTTACTGGAAACATCCTCAAAAAATTCCAGAAGGTTTGTCAAGCATGATTTCCCTTTCACAAATCCATGCTGACTTGGACCTATCATGTCACCATTTTCCAAATGCACTGCTATGACATCCTTAATAATTGATTCCATCATTTTACCCACTACTGAGGTCAGGCTGACCGGTCTATAATTCCCTGTTTTCTCTCTCCCTCCTTTTTTAAAAAGTGGGGTTACATTGGCTACCCTCCACTCCATAGGAACTGATCCAGAGTCAATGGAATGTTGGAAAATGACTGTCAATGCATCCACTGTTTCCAAGGCCACCTCCTTAAGTACCCTGGGATGCAGTCCATCAGGCCCTGGGGATTTATCGGCCTTCAATCCCATCAATTTCCCCAACACAATTTCCCGACTAATAAAGATTTCCCTCAGTTCCTCCTCCTTACTAGACCCTCTGACCCCTTTTATATCCGGAAGGTTGTTGGTGTCCTCCTTAGTGAATACCGAACCAAAGTACTTGTTCAATTGGTCTGCCATTTCTTTGTTCCCAGTTATGACTTCCCCTGATTCTGACTGCAGGGGACCTACGTTTGTCTTTACTAACCTTTTTCTCTTTACATACCTATAGAAACTTTTGCAATCCGCCTTAATGTTCCCTGCAAGCTTCTTCTCGTACTCCATTTTCCCTGCCCTAATCAAACCCTTTGTCCTCCTCTGCTGAGTTCTAAATTTCTCCCAGTCCCCGGGTTCACTGCTATTTCTGGCCAATTTGTATGCCACTTCCTTGGCTTTAATACTATCCCTGATTTCCCTTGATAGCCACGGTTGAGCCACCTTCACTTTTTTATTTTTACGACAGACAGGAATGTACAATTGTTGTAGTTCATCCATGCGGTCTCTAAATGTCTGCCATTCCCATCCACAGTCAACCCCTTAAGTATCATTCGCCAATCTATCCTAGCCAATTCACGCATCGTACCTTCAAAGTTACCCTTCTTTAAGTTCTGGACCATGGTCTCTGAATTAACTGTTTCATTCTCCATCCTAATGCAGAATTCCACCATATTATGGTCACTATTCCCCAAGGGGCTTCGCACAATGAGATTGCTAATTAATCCTCTCTCATTACACAACACCCAGTCTAAGATGGCCTCCCCCCTAGTTGGTTCCTCGACATATTGGTCTAGAAAACCATCCCTTATGCACTCCAGGAAATCCTCCTCCATCGTATTGCTTCCAGTTTGGCTCGCCCAATCTATGTGCATATTAAAGTCACCCATTATAACTGCTGCACCTTTATTGCATGCACCCCTAATTTCCTGTTTGATACCCTCCCCAACATCACTACTACTGTTTGGAGGTCTGTACACAACTCCCACTAATGTTTTTTGCCCTTTGGTGTTCTGCAGCTCTACCCATATAGATTCCACATCATCCAAGCTAATGTCTTTCCTAACTATTGCATTAATCTCCTCTTTAACCAGCAATGCTACCCCACCTCCTTTTCCTTTTATTCTATCCTTCCTGAATGTTGAATACCCCTGGATGTTGAGTTCCCAGCCCTGATCATCCTGGAGCCATGTCTCAGTCATCCCAATCACATCATATTTGTTAACATCTATTTGCACAGTTAATTCATCCACCTTATTGCGGATACTCCTTGCATTAAGACACAAAGCCTTCAGGCTTGTTTTTTTAACACCCTTTGTCCTTTTAGAATTTTGCTGTACAGTGGCCCTTTTTGTTCTTTGCCTTGGGTTTCTCTGCCCTCCACTTTTCCTCATCTCCTTTCTGTCTTTTGCTTTTACCTCCTTTTTGTCTCCCTCTGTCTCCCTGCATTGGTTCCCATCCCCCTGCCATATTAGTTTAACTCCTCCCCAACAGCACTAGCGATGTGTTAAAAATTTATCTCATGTGGTGACACCGCATCAAAAATGGCAGTACCAAATTTCGACCCTATAGTGTTCAGTGAGGGGAACATAAGAACATTGAGCCCCTCGAGCCTGTTCCACCATTTATTGAGAGCATTGCTGATCTGCGACCTAACTGCATATACCCGCCTTTGGCCTGTATCCCTTAATAACTTTGGTTAACAAAATCTATTGAACTGGCAACTCATTGTGCCGGTGTCCCTCATTTGTTCTACCCAAATACATATAGGAGCTGAAATTGCCCCTTTCCTTAAGGCCTGTTACCACCGCAAATCGGCGGCTACGCTGCGGAATGTAGTGGTTGCCGACTTTTTGTGGAATGGCCGCTGATAGCCCAATTGCCTTCCCGAATTTTCCCAGCAGTGCCCCAGTACCCCCCTGAACACTCCGCTGCTGCTGATTCGCGGTATGCGCATTATCACAATGAGCACCGCCGATATACACCCCCTGACGGCGACATTCCCCTCCGAAAATCCTCGGCCCGCCGTGCGGTGCCAAAAGAAGCTTTCACCTGGTGGTCCAGTGAGGCTGTGGCCTTCTACAGCAGCGGTGTGGCTTCCCTTAAAAGGGAGGGCCTACAGCTGCTGCCGCCATATTTCTTTTGTCGGCCGACTGCCAGGTCAGCCCGACAAATATGCCCTGGGTTCAGCCGGGCTGCCAACAGGCAGCCTGGCACCCCATCTTGGGTGTCAGGGCACTGGCCTGGCCGAAATCCTCCCTTGTGGCCCAGTGACCCGAAATTTTAAAAGCACGGAGGCTCTCCCCTTTAAGTGAAGGGGAGAGCTATGGTGACGCGGTGCCATGAAGACGTTAGCGCAGTGGTGACTCCGCACTGAATCCAACTTCCACTCTTTGTGTGTAGAAATGTTTCTTAATTGCGCCCCTGAAAGGTCTGGCTCTAATTTTTAGACTATGCCCCCTAGTCCTTGACTTGCCAACCAGTGCAAATAGTTTCTCTCTATCCACTCGATCTGTTTCCCTTAATATCTTAAAAACGTCAATCAAATCACCCCTTATCCTTCTAAATTTTGGGGAATACAACCCTAATTTGTGTAATCTCTCCTTATAATTAAACCCCTGGAGTCCAGGTAACATTCTGGTAAACCTACGCTACACTCACTCCGAGGCCAATATATTCTTCCCAAGATGTGATGCCCAGAACTGCTCACAGTACTCCAGGTGTGGTCTAATCAGGGTTTTGTATAGCTACAGCATTTTTTTTTTCATTCATGGGATGTGGGCGTCACTGACAAGGCCAGCATTTATTGCCCATCCCTTATTGACCTTGAGAAGGTGATGGTGAGCCGCCTTCTTGAACCACTGCTGTCCCGGTGGTGAAGGGTCTTCCACAGTGCTGTTCGGGAGGGAGATCCGGGATTTTGACCCAGCGACGATGAAGGAATGGTGATACTTCCAAGTCAGGATGGTGTGTGCCTTGGAGGGGAACTTGGAGGTGGTGGTGTTCCCATGCGCCTGCTGCCCTTGTCCGCAGGGCCGGCGCAACCATTAGGCAAACTAGGCGGTCGCCTTGGGCGACAAAATTTGGAGGCGCAACAAAATTGAGGCGCAAAAATGGGTAAACAATAAAATAGAATTTTAACATCAATAATGCAGTTTTAACTGTGTTATACATTGAATATTGTGCAGGCTGCTAGGCTGGGAGTACTCCACTGAAGTGTCAAAAACATTCACTTATTTTCAGCATACTGTACTTCTTTGAAAATTGAAAACATAGATATTTTTAATACATAGATATCTATGGCAAATAACGGGGTTAGATCTTTCCTATGACTTACCACTGGTGGAGTTGCCAGAAAAACTAAAGTGGTCACTGACTCACTGCTGGAGGGCATTTATACCTGTGACCTACACACTCGGTCATGTTAAGTATTCTTGAGGTTGGTGGTCGGATTACCTGGATCTGTCACTGCCTGCACCTGCCCAGGTTTTTTGTGATCAAAGTTTCCACCCCTTACCCCTCTCAATGGTCAGGAGGGGTCAATGGCGCCACCATGGCGGTCCCTTTGATATTAGGTTATTACAATTGTCAGGTGATTCAGGTCATCAATGTTACCGACGCGGCATTGCCGACACCACCTGACAGTGTGATCAGAGTCAACCTGCGGTTGCACTGTACACAGAGAAGTGTTAAAGTCATCAGCGCTGAAACGCCAACGTTTATATATGAAGCAGAAGATGAGCCAGTTCATGACCCAAAACAAAAATTCAAAGTAAGCTTCTATTTTGCTGTCCTCGATACTGCAATGCAGTCAGTCGAAGAACGATTTGAGCAGATACATAAACTTAATTCTGTGTTTGGTTTCCTCTATGATATCCATAGTTTACAAAATAACACATCAAAACAGATAACTGAACATTGCATGAAACTAGAGTCAGCTTTGCAACATGGAAATTCTAAAGATATTGATGCTGGAGATTTGTGCAGTGAATTGAAGGCTATTGCACGACGATTACCAAAGCGTCTTACACCTCAAGATGTATTGGAATTTGTTTGTGAATATACTGACAGACTGTGTTCCCAACATTTTCATTGCTCTCCACATTTTTTTGACTCTTCCAGTTTCTGTTGCCAGTGAGGAGCGTAGCTTTTCAAAGCTGAAATTGACTAAACATACCTTTGTTCTTCAATGCTTGTTGGACTGGCCACTGTGTCAATAGAACAGGAAATTGCAGAAAAACATGAGCTTAAAGAACTTGTTTCTAAATTTGCAAAACTGAAAGCACGATAAGTAAAGTTCTAATTTTTGACACAATTGTTGCGAGAAAAATTTCATTTGGAGCGGCCCAGCCTGTCTTACTCTTTACACATCAGTAACTCGGAAACTATTAAAGGTAGAGGTATGTTATTTTAACAGAAGTTAGCTTGAATTGTTAATATTTGTTCTGCTGTCTTTACAAGGATTTACTTTTATTTGCATGTCTTATATGATAAATTATATTAGACTTGACGTAGTGTAATTTATGTTCGAGGGTTATTGAAAAGTGTGGAACATTTAATAAATTGTGTAACATTTGCCATCATTTCGTTTATGTAGAGTAAAATAAACCAGTACATGTAAGACATCTTGCAATGTTTTTTTTCCTTTATATTGGAATTGGTTGAGGTGGAGGGGATTGGCGGGGCGCCAGGTGAACAGTTTGCCAAGGCGCCAATTACTCTTGCACCAGCCATGCTTGTCCTTCTAAGTGGTAGATGTCGCGGGTTTGGGAGGTGCTGCCGAAGAAGCCTTGGTAAATTGCTTCGGTGCATCTTAGTGATGGTACACACTGCAGTCACGGTACGTCGGTGATGGAGGGAGTGAATGTTTAAGGTGGTAGATGGGGTGCCAATCAAGCGGGCTGCTTTGTCTTGGATGGTGTCGAGCTTCTTGAGCATTGTTGGAGCTGCCCTCATTCAGGCAAGTAGAGAGTATTCCATCACACTCCTGTGGATGGTGGAAAGGCTTTGGGGAGTCAGGAGGTGAGACACTTGCCGCAGAATACCCAGCCTCTGACTTGCTCTTGTTGCCATAGTATTTATGTGGCTGGTCCAGTTCAGTTTCTGGTCAATGGTGACCCCCAGGATGTTGAAGGTGGGGCATTTGGTTATGGTAATGCCATTGAATGTCAAGGGGAGGTGGTTAGACTCTCGCTTGTTGGAGATAGTCATTGCCTGGCACTTGTGGGGCGCAAATGTTACTTGCCACTTATCAGCCCAAGCCTGAATGCCATCCAGGTCTTGCTGCAGGCGGGCATGGATTGCTTCATTATCTGTGGAGTTCCAAATGGCAGTGAACACTGTGCAGTCATCAGCAAACAACCCTACTTCTGACCTTATGATGGAGGAAAGGTCATTGATGAACCAGCTGAATATTTTTAGGCCTAGGACACTGCCTGAGGAACTCCTGCAATGATGTCCTGGGGCTATGATGATTGACCTCCAACCACCACAACCATCTTCCTTTCTGTTAGGTATGACTCCAGCCAGTGGAGAGTTTTTCTCCTGATTCCCATTGACTTCAGTTTTATTAGGACTCCTTGATGCCATGCTCGGCCAAATGCTGCCTTGATGTCAAGGGCAGTCACACTCACCTCACCTCTGGAATTCAGGTCTTTTATCCATGTTTTGGACCAAGGCTATAATGAGGTCTGGAGCCAAGTGGTCCTGGCAGAACACAAACTGGGCATCGGTGAGCAGGTTATTGGTGAGCAAGTGCTGCTTGATAGCACTGTCGACGACACCTTCCGTTACTTTGCTGATGATTGAGAATAGACTGATGGGACGGTAATTGGCCAGATTGGATTTGTTCTGCTTTTAGTGGGCAGGACATACCTGTGCAGTTTTCCACATTGTCAGATAGATACCAGTGTTGTAACTGTACTGGAACAGTTTGGCTAGAGGCGCGGCTAGTTCTGGAGCACGTCTTTAGCTTGAGAGCCGGGATGTTGTCAGGGCCCGTTGCCTTTGCTGAATCCAGTGCACTCAGCCACTTCTTGATATCACGTGAAGTGAATCAAATTGGTTGAAGACTGGCTTCTGTGATGGTGGGGATCTCAGGAGGAGGCCAATATGAATTATCCACTCGGCACTTCTGGCTGAAGATGGTTGCAAATGCTTCAGCCTTGTCTTTTGCATTCATGTGCTGGGCTCCGCCATCATTGAGAATGGGGATATTCATGGAGTTAGTTGTTTAATGGTCCACCACCATTCACGACTGGACATGGCAGGACTGCAGAGCTTTAATCTGATCCGTTGATTATGGGATCGTTTAGCCATGCCTATAGCATGCTGCTTCCGCTTTTTAGCATGCATGTTGTCCTGTGTTGTAGATTCCCCAGGTTGGCATCTCATTCTAACCTCTTGTATTCTATGGGTACAGTAGCATAGTGGTATTTAGAGGCCTGGACAAATGCTCTGGGGACATGAATTCAAATCCCACCATGGTATTCAATTAAATATATATATTAAAAAAGGAGGCAGACAAAAAGCAGGAAACTATAGACCAGTTAGCCTAACATGGGAAAATGTTGGAGTCCATTATTAAAGAAGCAGTAGCAGGACATTTGGAAAAGCATAATTAAGTCAGGCAGAGTCAGCATGAATTTATGAAGGGGAAGTTATGTTTGACAAATTTGCTGGAATTCTTTGAGGATGTAACGAACAGGGTGGATAAAGGAGAAGCAGTGGATGTGGTATATTTGGACTTCCAGAAGACATTTGACAATGTGCCGTATAAAAGGTTACTGCACAAGATAAAAGTTCACAGGGTTGGGGGTAATATATTAGCATGGATAGAGAATTGGCTAACTAACAGAGAACAGAGTCAGGATAAATGGTTCATTCTCAGGTTGGCAAACAGTAACTAGTGGGGTGCCACAGGGATCAGTGCTGGGGCGCCAACTATTTACAATCTATATTAACGACTTGGAAAAAGGGACTGAGTGTAACGTAGCCAAGTTTGCTGATGATATAAAGATGGGAGGAAAAGCAATGTGTGAGGAGGACATAAAAAATCTGCAAAAGGACATAGACAGGCTAAGTGAGTGGGCAAAAATTTGGCAGATGGAGTATAATGTTGGAAAGTGTGAGGTCATGCACTTTGGCAGAAAAAAACCCAAGAGCAAGTTATTATTTAAATGAAGAAGAATTGCAAAATGCCGCAGTACAGCGGGACCTGGGGGTACTTGTGCATGAAACACAAAGGGATAGTATGCAGGTACAGCAAGTGATCAGGAAGGCCAATGGAAGCTGGGTCTTTATTGCAAAGGGGATGGAATATAAAAGCAGGGAAGTCTTGCTACAGTTATACAGGGTATTGGTGAGGTCACACCTGGAATACTGCGTACAGTTTTGGTTTCCATATTTACGCAAGGATAGACTTGCTTTGGAGTCTGTTCAGAGAAGATTCACTAGGTTGATTCTGGAGATGAGGGGTTGACTTATGAGGAAAGGTTGAGGAGTTTGGGCCTCTACTCATTGGAATTCAGAAGAATGAGGGGTGATCTGATTGAAACGTATAAGATTATGAGGAGGCTTGACAAGGTGGATGCAGAGAGGATGTTTCCATTGATAGGGGAGACTAGAACTCGGGGGTATTATCTTAGAATAAGGGGCCGCCCATTTAAAATTGAGATGAGGAGGAATTTCTTCTCTCAGAGCGTTGTAAATCTGTGGAATTCGCTGCCTCAGAGAGCTGTGGAAGCCGGGACATTGAATAAATTTAAGACAGAGATAGCTTCTTAACCAATAAGGGATTAAGGGGTTATGGGGAACGGGCAGGGAAGTGGACCTGAGTCCATGATCGGATCAGCCATAAATGGCGGAGCAGGCTCGAGGGGCCATATGGTCTACTCCTGCTCCTATTTCTTATGTTCTTATGAATAAAAAACTAGTATCAGTAATGGTGGCCATGAGATTGTCGGGAAAATAACCATCTCGTTCACTAATGCCCTTTCGGGAAATAAATCCGCCATCCTTACCCTGACTGGCCAGACCCTCTAAAATGGCCTAACAAGCTACTCAGTTGTATTCAAGAAGGTGTCTCATTACCACCTTTGAGGGCAATTAGGAATGGACAATAAATACTGGCCTTGTGGGCAAAGTTCACATCCCGTGAATGAATAAAAAAAAAAGTTTGTCCACAGTGCGGACGGGGAAGGGAAGGGCAAATGTGCCTTCAGTTGGGAAAGGGTTTACTTTAGGATGTTATTTGCAACAGAAAAATGCTCTGATTGGTTCCCCTAGATCACATGACCTGATTGCTGATTGGTCCCCTTGGAAATAAGACACACCCAGCACTTTATCTGGAATGTGTAATTAGAACCGCCTATCCCAAGTTCTCAGTGACTTTGCAAAGTGTAATTCGAGTCATTCTGACTGCCGACTCCAGACAGCAAAGAGCCCCCCCCTTCCCATCCAAGTTCATGCCCCATCCCCAGCTCACGTCCCCGATACCCCCCTACCCAAGTTCCTGCACCCCCCAGCCCAAGTTCCTGCCTCATCCCAGCCCAAATCCTAACCTTACCTCCCCCCCGGCTGCACCATTGATGGGGCATTGTGTGTGGCTCATGGATTGTTAACAGATTTATTGGGTATGAAGTGAATAGGGACAGTGTCGAGACTTCTGGATTTCATCCACTCCAATAATGTCCCTTGTCACACACGCACTGAACTTTCCGAGAAATCGGGTGTGGGTGTAAAGGGTTGTGGTTGGAACAACGTGTTCTGTCTTCCCAGAGTTCCCTCTCTCCCCTCCGATCCCTTCTCACCCGTCCCTCTCTCTCCCCAGTCTCTCTTCCCCACACCCCCCCCCCAGTGTCTCTATCTCTCTCCAGTTTCTCTCCCACCCCAGTCTCTCTATTTCTCCCCAGTCTCTCTCGCCATCTCTCTCTCCCTCCCCCCGCACTCTCTCTTGCTCCCCCAGTCTTCCTCCCTCCAGTCTTTCTCTCTCCCCCCCCACCAGTCTCACGCTCCCCCTCGTCTCTCTCTCCATCCCCCCAGTCTCTCTCCCCCTCCCCCAGTCTCTCTCTCTCCCCCCATCTCTCTTTCTCTCCCGCCCCCCCGTCTCTCTCTCGCTTTCTCCTTCCATCAGTCTCTCTCTCTCTCTCTCTTTCCCCCCAGTCTTTCTCTCCCTCTTCTGATGTTTTCTCTCCTGCAGAAGGCCACAAAAATATTCGTGTAGATAATCATACCGATATTCTAGGCCAAAGTCCTGAAGATAATCCAAAAGCTAGAAGCAGCTCCAGCGACAGTGAATTCTACATGGATCAGCCCCACTTCCGGCCTCCTTGTACGTCGCACTGCACATGCGCGGCTGAATCGAGCACCCATCCGCAAAAAGGGGTGGTATCTAATTCACACGTGTGGAAGGACACTCAAAAAACTAGTGCAAATAATCATTCTGTTTACTTTATTATCAATGGTCACAAACCAGCTTTGTCCTCAGTGGAGGTGGGGGTTGGCAGGAGTTCTTTGTTTTGAGTAAGGGGATGGGGATCCGGCCTATATTCCAGACTGTTCACAACCTAGGTGTCATATTTGACACTGAAATGAGCTTCCAGCCACATATCCGCAGCATAACTAAACCTGCCTATGTCCACCTCCGTAACATTCGTCTGCCTCAGCTCATCTTGCTGTTGAACCCCTCATCCATGCCTTTGTTACCTCTAGACTCGACTATTCCAACACACACCTGGCTGGCCTCCCACATTCTACCCTATGTAAACTTGAGATCATCCAAAACTCAGCTGCCCGTGTCCTAACTCACACCATGTCCTGATCACCCATCACCCCTGTGCTCGCTGACCTACATTGGCTCCCAGTTAAGCAATGCCTCGATTTCAAAATTCTCGTCCTTGTTTACAAATCCCTCCATGGCCTTGCCCCTCCCTATCTCTGTAATCTTTTCAGCTTCACAACCCCACAAGAGGTCTGCGCTCCTCAATATCTGCCCTCTTGAACATCACTGATTATAACTGCTCAACCATTGGTGGCTTCAGCTGCCTCGGCCCCAAGCTCTGGAATTTCCTCCCTAAACATCCGTCTTTCTTTACTCCTTTAAGATGCTCCTTATAACCTACCTCTTTGACCAAACTTTTGGTCATCTGCCGTATTTATTATGTGGTTCGGTGGCAAATTAATTTTTGTCTTATAACACTGCTGTGAAGTGGCTTGGGTCGGTCTGCTATTTTAAAGGCGCTATTTCAATAAAAGTTGTTGTAGTAGCTGCCAGTGGCTCCTTCTTCTTCTCCCTCTCCCAGGGGATTGTGAGCTCGGGCCTCTCCCCTGGGATTGTGAGCTCGGGCCTCTCCCTCTCCCTCTCCCTCTCCCCTGGGATTGTGAGCTCGGCTCTGGCCCTCTCCCCGAGGATTGTGAGCTCGACCCTAGCCCTCTCCCTGGGGATTGGGAGCTCAGCCCTCGTTCACTCCCTCTCCCCGGGAATTCGGCTCTCCCCGACGATTGTGGCTCGGCCCTCTCCTCGGGGATTGGTTTGCAACGTCAATAACGTGCGGAGCTACGTACCCCAAATGACGTATGACGCACGGAATTGCGTCACTGGGGTTACGCGTGCGCGGCCAATGGTTGCACCCGACGGAGTCACGTGCCCCCGGAGCGGCCTGTCCGGGTCATGCTGTCCCGCCGCCTGCTGGTAATTGAGGATCAGCCAACGACTTGGACTCCGCTGTCAAGATGTTCCCAGAGCTCAACAACATTCTTCATTCAACTCCCGAAAAGTGTGAGCAGGTAAAGCTTTCGGTGCTGCTGCTGCAAGACTTCATGCAGGATGTGTTGGGGATTGGGGAGAGGGAATGCTTTGGGATCAGAGGTTGTCGGTTCAAGTCCCACTCCAGGGACTTGAACACCAAAAAATCTAGACTGACACTCCAGTGCAGTGCTGAGGGAGCGCTGCACTGTCGGAGGTGCCGTCTTTCGCATGGGACGTTAAACCGAGGCCCTGTCTGCTCTCTCAAGTGGACGTAAAAGATCCCATGGCACTATTTTGAAGAAGAGCAGGGGCGTTATCCCAGGTGTTCTGGCCAATATTTATCTTTCAATCAACATAACAAAAAAATTATTTGGTCATTATCATATTGCTGTTTGTGGGAGCTTCATTGGCTGTAAAGCGCATGGAGTCATCCGGTGGTCGTGAAAGGCGCTATAGATATGAAAGTCTTTCTTTTCCTACAGAATATGCTGGGATTGGGCAGAGGGTGCGGGACTTCCTGCTGCTCTGCTGGGATTGGGTAGAGGATATGGGGCTTCCTGCCAGCTGCTGGAGATTGGGGAGAGGGTACTTAAACACTATATCGAACCTTCCTCTGATTTGTCATGCTGCTAGCAGAAATTTTCTCCAATTAGATATTGGGAAGATCAAAGCCATTGTTGCCTAGCTACCAATTCCATCCCCCTCCCAGACCACTAAACTCTACTGTTCGCAACCACAGCACCCTTTTTGACCCTGATCTGAGCTTCCGACCCCAAGCTGAGCTTCTGACCCCATATCCTTTCCATCACGAAGACTGCATACCTTCACCTTTAATAGTGCCCGTCTTTGTCCCTGACTCAACCCATTTGCTGCTGAAATCCCATCGTGCTTTTGTAACCTCCATACTCGACTATTACAATGCTTTCCTGGCAGGCCTCCTATCTTCCATCATCTGTAAACTTTAAATTATTCAGAACTCTGCAGGCTGTATCCTAATTGACAGCAAATCTTGTTCAGCGATGGTACCTGTGCTCATTTACCTACATTGGGCCCCAGTCCAGCAATGCCTCAAGTGTGCAAAACCTTCTATGGTCTTGCCCCTCCCTATCTCTGTAACCCCCTCCAGCTGTACAACCCTCCAGAACTCTGTTCCCCCCAAGTACATCCCCGATTTTCTTCACTCCACCATTGGCTTCAGCAGTGTCGGCCCCAAGCACAGGTATTCCCTCCCTAAACTGCTCCTCCTTTCTACCTCTCCCTCCTTTTAAGATGCTGTGCTTAAAGCCTTCCTCTTTGATCAAGCTGTTGGTCACCTATCCTAATATCTCTGTCCCGTGCCAAATTTTGTTTGATGATGCTCATGTGTCGTGCTTTGGGATTTTTTACTATGTTAAAGGTGCTATATAAATGCACGTTGTTGTGAGACACCCTCCATGGTCTCTAAATTGTCAGACTGCTTGTCCAACATTCAGTTCTGGCTGAGCAGAAAATTTCTCCAATTGAATATTGGGAAGATCGAAATCAAAGCCATTGTTTTCAGTGCAAACTGTTTTGCATGTTTTCAGTTCCCCAGCGACTGACTATCCCTCTCCCCAACCTCTGAGGCTGAAGCAGACTGTTTGTAACCTTGGTGTCATATTTGACCCTGAAATGAGCTTACATATCCGCAGCATAACTAAGACCGTCTATTTCCAAGTCCAAAACATTGCCCGTCTCCACCATTGCCTCAGCTCATCCATTGCTGAAGCCCTCATCCATGCCTGGACTTCACTATTCAAATGCACTACTGGCTGGCCTCCCACATTCTACCCTACGTAATAATAACTTTTATTTATATGGCGCCTTTAATGCAGTAAAACGTGCCAAGGCGCTTCACAACAGTGTTACAAGACAAACCGATAAATTTGACACCGAGCCACAAGAAGAACATAAGAACATACGAAATAGGAGCAGGAGTAGGCCACCTGGCCCCTCGAGCCTGCTCGCCATTCAATAAGATCATGGCTGATCTGATCATGGACTCAGTTCCACTTCCCTGCCTGCTCCCCATAACTCTTTATTCCCTTATCGCTCAAAAATCTGTCTATCTCCGCCTTAAATACATTCAATGACCCAGCCTCCACAGCTCTCCTAGGCAGAGAATTCCATGGATTTACAACCCTCAGAGAAGAAATTTCTCCTCATCTAAGTTTTAAATGGGCGGCCCCTAGTTAACCAATCCCCTCTATCCATCTAATATATTATCTCCAACCTCGTGAACATCCAGGAACTTTTTAAATATGATGAGGGTTTCTGCCTCTTTCAGGCAGAGTTCCAGACCCCCACCGTCCTCTGTGTGAAAAAAAATCCTCAACTCCTCTAATCCTCCTACCAATTACTTTAAATCAATTCCCTCTGGCTATTGTCCTCTCTGCTAAGGGGAATAGGTCCTTCCTATCCACTCTATCTATGCCCCTCATAATTTTATACACCTCAATCATGTCTCCCCTCAGCGTTCTCTGTTCCAAAGAAAACAACCCCAGCCTATCCAATCTTTCCTCGCAGCTAAAATTCTCCACTCCTGGCAACACCTTCGAAAATCTCCTCTGTACCCTTTCTAGTGTAATCACATCTTTCCTGTTATGTGGTGACCACAACTGTATGCAGTACTCTAGCTGTGGCCTAACTAGGGTTTTATACAGTTCTAGCATAACTACCCTGCTCTTATATTCTTTGCCTTGACGAATAACTAGGAGCTGAAGTAGGCCATTTGGCCCTTCGAGCCTGCTCCGCCATTAAGCAAGATCATGGCTAATCTTCTACCTCAACTCCACCTTCTCGCACTATCTCTATATCCCTTAATTCCCTTAGTTATCAAAATATTATCGACCTCTGTCTTGAATATTCAAAACAACTGAGCATCCACAACTCTCTGGTGTACAGAATTCCAAAGATTCGCAACCCTTTGAGTGAAGATATTTCCTTACCCAAGAAAAAACATACTTAGATGGACTGCAACAAAGGTTCACTAGACTGGTTCCTGGGATGGCCGCCTCCTTATTCTGAGACTGTGACCCCGTGTTCTAGGTTCTACAGCCAGAGTAAACATTTTCTCAGCATTAAGCATGTCAAGCCGTTAAGAATTTTATATGTTTCAATGATATGAGATCACCTCTCATTCTTCTAAACTCTATGGAATATAGGCCTAGTCTACTCAGTCTCTCCTCATAGGGCAATCCCCCCGATCCCAGGAACCAGTCTAGTGAACCTTCGTTGCACTCCATCTAAGTATGTTTTTTCTTGGGTAAGGACACCAGAACTGTACACAGTACTCCAGGTGTGGCCTCACCAATACACTGTATAATTGTAGTTAGACTTCTTTACTACTCTACTCTAATCCGATACGATTTGCTTTCCTAATTGCTGTACCTGCATGTTAACTTTCTGTGATTCATTTCTGTGATGAAAGACACTGAATGCAAACATTTCCTAGTCTCTCCCATTCAAAAAATATTCTGCTTTTTGGTTTTTCTTACCAAAGTGGATAACTTCACACTTCCCCACATTGTATTGCATTTGCCATGTTCTTGCCCACTCAGTCAACCTATTTATATCTCTCTGCAGTCCCTTTGCTGCCTCCTCACAGCTTACTTTCCCACCTAACTTTGTATCATCAGCAAACTTGAATACATTACACTCAGTCCCCTCACCTAAGTCATTAATATAGATTATAAATAGCTGAGGCCCAAGCACTGATCCTTGCGCTACCTTGCTAGTTACAGCCTGCTAACCTGAAAAAGTCCCGTTTATTCCTACTCACAAATGGGTATTTATAGCAGGTTTAACTTCGGATTGGAGCCAGTGTTATGGATTGGTAAAAACCTTATACAAATAACCACATTGAATTCATAGACAAGAAAAGGAAAAGATGGGCTGTTAAGTTGATTGACAGATGTGATAATAGCGAGACCAAACAAAGTATGACAAGAAATTAAAAAAATAAAAGATTAGATGTCTTTTATTTTTCCTAATTTCTCCCATCATGCCTCCTTTTAACTCTATTTCTCTCCACAGATGCTGCACCTGACTTGCTTAGTGTTTCCAGCATTTTCTGTTCTTGTTTTCGATTCCCAGCGTCTATAGTATTTTGTTTTACTAAAATGCTGGTTCTGTTGTAGGACTTGATTCTGGCCACTTGGTGGTGTTGTGTATTGCTGCAGTGGCCTTGTTTCACAAGGCAGATCTGGATCAATGAGGATTCAAGCCCTTTCCATCTAATCCATCCATAAAGAACCTACAATCCCACCCATCGTGGCATCCAAGCTGTTAAATGATACTTCGGCTTTTGCTTCAGTGATCTTATCCAGTGGTCCTTTCCTCATATCAGTCACTCTGTCAAAAAGAGCTTCCGGATATCATAGAATCATAGAAATTTGCAGCACGGAAGGAGGCCATTTCGGCCCATCGTGTCCGCACTGGCCGACCAAGAGCTATCCAGTCTAATCCCACTTTCCAGCTCTTGGTCCGTAGCCCTGTAGGTTACGGCACTTTAAGTGCACATCCAAATATTTTTTAAATGTGGTGAGGATTTCTGCCTCTACCACCCTTTTCAGGCAGTGAGTTCCAGACTCTCACCATCCTCTGAGTAAAGAAATGTTCCCTCATATTTTCTCTAAAGCTCCCCCAATTTAAATCTATGCCCCCGAGTTGTTGACCGCCCTGCCAAGGGAAACAGGCCCTTCCTATCCACTTTATCCAGGCCCCTCATAATTTTATACACCTCAATCAGGTCTCCCCTCAGCCTCCTCTGCTCAAAAGTAAACAGACCCAGCATCTCCAATCTTTCCTCATAGCCAAAATTCTCCAGCCCAGGCAACATTCGTGTAAATCTCCTCTGCATCCTTTCCAGTGCAATCACATCTTTCCTGTAATGTGACCAGAACTGCACACAGTACTCCAGCTGCAGCCTAACCAGTATTCTATACAGTTGAAGCAAAACCTCCTTGCTCTTGTATTCTATGCCTCGACTAACAAAGGCAAGTATTCCATATTCCATATGCCTTCTTAACCATCTTATCCACCTGGCCTGCTAACTTCAGGGATCTGTGGACCTGCACACCAAGGTCCCTTTGTTCCTCTACACTTTTCAGTATTGTACCATTTATTGTGTATTTCCTTGCCTTGTTAGACCTTCCTAAATGCATTACCTCACACTTCTCCGGAATGAATTCCATTTGCCACTGTTCCACCCACCTGACCAGTACATTGATATCTTCCTGCAGTCCACAGCTTTCTTCTTCATTATCAACACACAGCCTATTAGAGTGTCAACTGCAAACTTCTTAATCATACCCCCAACATTCAAGCATTGATATATACCACAAAAAACAAGGGACCCAGCACTGAGCCCTGCGGAACCTCGCTGGATACTGCCTTCCAGTCACACAAGCACCCATCAACCATTACCCTTTGTTTCCTGCCTCTGAGCCAAATATGGATCCAACTTGCCATTTTGCCCTCGATCCCCTGGGCTTTTCTTTTTGTGCCCAGAATGTCATGTCGGACCTTATCAAAAGCTTTGCTAAAATCCATATTCACTACATAGTACACAGTGCCCTCATCAACCGTCCTTGTTACCTCCTCGAAAAATTTAATCAAGTTAGTCAGACACAACTTTCCCTTAACAAATCCATGCTGACTGTCCTTGATTAGAACATAAGAAATCGGAGCAGGAGTAGGCCATTTCGCCCCTCGAGCCTGCTCTGCCATTTAACATGATCATGGCTGATCTGATTAGGGACTCAGCTCCACTTCTGTGCCCGCTCCTCATACCCTTTATTCCCTTTTCTCTCAAAAATCTTTATTTCTCCGCCTTAAATATATTCAATCACTCGCCCCTCACAGCTGTCTGGGGCAGAGAATTCTATAGATTTGCAACCCTCAGTGAAGAAATTCCTCCTCATCTCAGTTTTAAATGGGTGGCCCCTTATTCTGAGACTATGTCCCCTAGTTTTAGTTTCCCCTATGAGTGGAAATTTCCTCTCTGCATCCACCTTGTCGAGCCCCCTCATTATCTTTACATGTTTTGATAAGATCACCTCTCATTTTTCTGAACTCCAATGAGTATAGGCCCAACCTTCTCAACCTATCTTCATAAGTCACCCCATCATCTCCGGAATCAACCTCGTGAACCTTCTCTTAACAGCCTCCAATGCAAGTATATCCTTCCTTAAATACGGAGACCAAAACTATACGCAGTACTCCAGGTGTGGCCTCACCAATACCCTGTACAATTGTAGCAGGACTTCTCTGATTTTAGGCAGTTCAGAGAAGGTTCACTAGGTTGATTCCAGGGATGAGGGGGTTGACTTATGAGGAAAGGTTGAGTAGGTTGGGCCTGTACTCACTGGAGTTCAGAAGAATGAGAGGTGATCTCATCGAAACATATAAGATTATGAGGGGGCTTGACAAGGTGGATGCAGAGAGGATGTTTCCACCGATGGGGGAGACTAGAACTAGAGGGCATGATCTTAGAATAAGGGGCCGCCCATTTAAAACGGAGTTGAGGAGGAATTTCTTCTCAGAGGGTTGTAAATCTGTGGAATTCGCTGCCTCGGAGAGCTGTGGAAGCTGGGACATTGAATAGATTTAAGATAGAAATAGACAGTTTCTTAAACGATAAGGGGATAAGAGGTTATGGGGAGCAGGCGGGGAAGTGGAGCTGAGTCCATGATTAGATCAGCCATGATCTTATTGAATGGCGGAGCAGGCTCGAGGGGCCATATGGCCTACTCGTGTTCCTATTTCTTATGTCCTTATGTTCTATTACACTTTGTCCTTTCATCCAAGTCATTAACATAGATTGTAAATAGTTGAGGCCCCAGCACCGATCCCTGCGGCCCTCCACTGGTTACTGTTTGCCAACCGGAAAATTACCCATTTATCCCGACTCTCTGTTTTCTGTTCGTTAGCCAATCCTATATCCATGCTAATCTATTACTCCCAACCCCTTGAACTTCTGACCCTTGCAGTAACCTTTTATGTGACACCTTATTGAATGCCTTCTGGAAATCCAAATACACCACATCCACTGGTTCCCCCTTATCCACCGTGCTTGTTACATCCTCAAAGAATTCCAACAAATTTGTCAAACATGATTTCCCTTTCATAAAACCATGCTGACTTTGCTTGATTGAATTATGCTTTTCCAATTAAGGACTCCAGCATTTTCCCAACGCCAGATGTTAGGCTGACTGGCCTATAGTTTCCTGCTTTCTGTCTGCGTCCTTTTTTAAATGGCTTTACATTTGCGGTTTTCCAATCTGCTGGGACCTCCCCAGAATCCAGGGAATTTTGGTAGATTACAACCAATGCATCCACAATCTCTGCAGCCACTTCTTGTAAGACCCTAGGATGTAAGCCATCAGGTCCAGGGGACCTGTCTGCCTTTAGTTCCATTAATTTACCGAGTACTACTACTTTAGTGATAGTGATTGTATTAAGTTCCTCCCTCTCTATAGTCCCTTAATTATCCATTACTGGGATATTTTTAGTGTCTTCTACCGTGAAGACTGATACAAAATATTTGTTCAACGTCTTGCCATTTCCCTCTTCCCCATTATTAATTCCCCAGTCTCATCCTCTAGGGGACCAACATTTACTTTAGCCACCCTGTTCCTTTTTGTGTACCTGTAGAAACTCTTACTATCTGTTTTTATATTTCGTGCTAATTTACTTTCATAATCTATCTTCCCTCTCTTTATTATTTTTTTTAATTTCCCAATCCTCTGGCCTCCCACTAGTCTGGGCCACATTGTATGCCCTTGTTTTGAATTTGATACCATCCCTTATTTCCTTAGTTAGCCACAGATGGTTATCCCTTCTCTTACAATCTTTCCTTTTCATTGGGATATATTTTTGTTGCAAGTAATGAAATGTCTCATTAATTGTTTGCCACTGCTCATCAACCATCCCACAGTTTAATCTATTTTCCCAGTCCACTTTAGCCAACTTTGCCTTCATACCTTTGCAGTCTCCTTTATTTAAGCTTAGTACACTAGTTTGAGATTAATCCATGTCTTTCCAAATAAAGATTTATCCTGTCTCTCAGGAATTTTTCCAATAATTTTCCCACCACTGAGGGTCAGCTGACTGGCCTGTAATTACTCGGTCTATCCCTTTCTCCCTTTTTAAACAAAGGTACAACATTAGCAGCCCTCTGGCACCACACCTGTAACCAGAGAGGACTGGAAAATGATGGTCAGAGCCTCTGCTATTTCCTCTTTTGCTTCTCAACAGCCTGAGATAGTTTGTGAAAACAGATGCGAAGTATTCATTAAGAGTCATACCCATGTCTTCTGCCTCCATACACCGATTTCCTTTATGGTTCGAATAGGCCCCACTCTTTCTCTAGTTATCCTCTTACTCGTAGTGTATTTGTAAAACATCTTTGGGTTTTCCCTGATGATTCTTTCATGCTCTCTTTGCTTTCCTGATATCTTTTTTAATTGCACCCCTGCACTTCTTATATTCTAGAGTTTCTGCAGTATCAAGTTCTTGGTGCCTGTCATAAGATTCCCTTTTTTCTTTATCTTACCCTGTATGTCCCTTGACATCCAGGGGGCTTTAGATTTGTTAGCCACACCCCTATTTTTTTTTAAGGGAACATACTTGCTCTGTACCCTCAGGATCTCCTCCTTGAATGCCTCCCACTGCTCTGACACTGATTTACCATCAAGTAGACATTTCTAGTCCACTTTGGCCAAATCCCATCTCAGCTCAGCAACATTTGCTTTACCCCAATTAAGAATCTTTATTCCTGGTCCACCTTTGTCCTTTTCCATAACTACCCTAAATCTTACTGACTTATGATCACCAGCACCAAAATGCTCTCCCATTGATACTGCTTCCACCTGTCCCTCTTCATTCCCCTAAATTTATCTTTTACTGGTTTGGACCTGTGCCTCCTAGTCCTACTTTAATTTGGAGAGATATTCTAGAATTACCTTTTGTGTAATGTTTTGATTTATTGGTTACCTCTTTGATGTACCCTTCCAAGTTGGAAAGCCCAAATTTCTACAGTGTTTCCGGAAACCCCTGGTTTTCCTTTCCCACCACCTCCAGCGCTTCAACATTTCCCTTTTTTATATCTTGGTGACCGGAATTGAACATGGCCTTCCAGGTGAGATCTGTCTGGAGCACTGTACAGTTTTAGCGTGACACCCTCTTGACTTGTTTTGTGATTTCTATTTCAACACTGCCCTTTGGCTGGCATTGGATTCTGCAGTATGTGCTATATCACTGTTGTAAAAGAGAGACTTTTAAAATTAGAAACAAAACTAGTTTCGTGAGCCAGTTGGCCATAGAATGTTACAGCACAGAAAAAGGCCATTGTCCTAACCCACTCTGCACTGTGTGCCAAGTCTCCTCACTCCCCAAACTTTTTTTTCCCAAAAATTAAATTCCTTTTTAAAACAATTTATGGACACAGCTTCAACAAGAGTTTTTGACAGAATCCTGCATTTTAACCACCCTCTGTGTAAAGGTTTTTTTTCTAACCTTCCATTAACCCTCCCTTGTACATATCTGGTGGACAGAAGGTCCCAATGCACTATTTCAAAGAAGTGCAGCAGAGTTCCCACCGGTGGTCTGGCCAATATTTATCCCCCAAGCAAAATCATTAAAACAGATTATCTGGTAATTTATTTCATTGCTGTTTGTGCAACCTTACAAAATGGGTTGCTACGTTTCCTACATTACAATAGTTTTGCTTGCAGGGTTATGCGAAAATATGGTGGGGTGGGGGGAGAAATTAAAACCAAACCTGGGTTCAAATGGGGCCTGGAACTTTCCCCAGAGGAAAAAATAAATCAAAAAGTCTCACCCGACCCCGTCTGTCCATTTGCTAATGGGCAGTTTCACATTGTGTTGTCCATTTTCTCTCTCTTCTCCCTTAGCCAGGGGGCATCTTAGTCGAGCTCACTCCTGTAGGGTCCACGCATACATCTGTACAGCAGGGGATGGCTGATGAGTGATTAGGAGCACAAATGCTTTGGGGGGGGTAGCATTTTGCTGTCAGTTTAACATGCAGTCCTGCAAGTGCATTGTCATCATCATCATCGAGTCGAGGATAACTTGCTTCCACCCCAAAAAGTTCACAGGTGTGTCAATGAAGGATCTAATATTCCAGGTCCCCATGTGGAAGATGCCTGTGCATGAATTTTTTTAACGTCTGGTGGCCGTTGCACACCAGCCACCACACGAGCTTGACAGAGCTAGGTCTTGGTCCAGTAGCAAGGGTTATCCATGACGACTGGAGACCAGCTCTGCTGCATGGACCTAGTGCGCATACATATTGCAGTGTAGGCTGGCCCGTGCTGCCCCTGGGCCCTCGCCTCTTCTGGGCCCCGAACTCTCGCCTCTCCTTGGCCCCGATCACGTCCCTCTACATTCTCTCGCCGCTCCTGTTGTACCTGCCCACGCTCCAATCAGTGACTTGGATCTTGGTGACATCCAATCTAGTCACCCTCTTTGCTGCCATTGCTCTCCTGCTCCAGCACGTGCTGCTCCCTGGAGTGGTATGCCGCCACGCTGTTCCTTCCTGACAGACCGCGCTGCGGCACTGGAGCTGCACATGCATTCACTCTGGAGCATCCGCGATGCTGAGGATGTCATGAATAGCACGTTTAATGAATTGGTAACATCGCAGGTAAAGGTTACACAGGCAGATAGAGAATGGGTGACCATCAGGCAGGACAGTGGAAGGAAGGTAGTGCAGGGGTTCTCTGCGGTCATCTCCCTCCAAAACAGATACACCACCTTGGGTACTGTTGGGGGAGATGATTCAACAGCAGCCAAGTCCATGACTCCAGGGGTGGCTCTGCTGCACAGGAGGGCAGGAAAAAATGTGAGAGAGCTATAGTGATAGGGGATTCTATTGTAAGGGGAATAGATAGGCGTTTCTGCGGCCGCAAACGAGACTCCAGGATGGTATGTTGCCTCTCTGGTGCAAGGGTTAAAGATGTCTCGGAGCGGATTCTGGAGGGCAAGGGTGAACAGTCAGCTGCCGTGGTACACATAGGTACCAACGATATAGGTAAAAAAAACGGGATCAGGTCCTACAAGCTGAATTTAGGGAGCTAGGAGTTAAATTTAAAAAGTAGGACCTCAAAGGTAGTAGTCTCAGGATTCCTACCACTGCCATATGCTAGTCAGAGTAGGAATTGCACGATAGCTCAGATGAATACGTGGCTTGAGGAATGGTGCAAAAGGGAGGGATTCAAATTCCTGGGACATTGGAACTGGTTCTGGGGAGATGGGACCAGTACAAACCGGACGGTCTGCACCTGGGCAGGACCAGAACCGATGTCCTAGGCGGAGTGTTTGCTAGTGCTGTTGGGAAGGGTATAAATTAAAAAGGCAGGGGGATGGGAATCTATGCAGGGAGACAGAGGGAAGTAAAAAGGGGGCAGAAGCAAAAGGTAGGAAGGTGAAAAGCAAGAGTGGAGGGCAGAGAAGTCGAGGGCAAAAATCAAAAAGGACCACATTACAACATAATTCTAAAAGGACAGAGTGTTAAAAAAACAAGCCTGAAGGTTCTGAGTCTCAATGCGAGGAGCATTCATAATAAGGTGGATGAATTGATTGCGCAGATAGCTGTTAACGGATATGATGTAATTGGGATTATGGAGACATGGCTCCAAGTTAACCAAGGCTGGGAACTCAACATCCAGGAGTGTTCAATATTCAGGAAGGAAAAGGAGGTGGGGTAGCGTTACTGGTTAAAGAGGAGATTAACACAATAGTAAGGAAGGACATTAGCGTGGATGATGTGGAATCTATGGCCCCAAGTTTCCACATGATTTGCTCCTGATTTTTAGGAGCAACTGGTGGAGAACGGAGTATCTTAGAAATCGGAATTCTCCACATTTAAGTTTTCTGCAGTTCTAGTCAGGTAGAACAGTTTCACTTTTGAACAGAATTTTTTTTTCAAAAGGGGGCGTGTCCGGCCACTGACGCCTGATTTGAAAGTTTCCACAGTGAAAACGTACTCCAAACTAACTTAGAATGGAGCAAGTGAAGATTTTTGTAGGCTTGAAAAAACCTTGTCTACACATTAAAAAATCAGGCGCAGGTTACAAATTAGGCGTCGGGAACGAGGTGGGGGGGGAGGGGGGGGGAAGGGAAGTCATTACATTCTACAATAAATCCTTAGTTATACTTATACAAATATTATACAAATAAATCCAACCTGAATAAAAATTTATAAGCAAAGAAAAGATTAAATAAACCATGTTCCTACCTGTGTGAAAGTGCTTCAGGCAGGCCTTTCAGGCAGCCGTTCCCGACGGGCCCGACCGACAGCAGGTGGGGGGAGGCAGTGAGAAGGCTGCAGGAAGCCTCAGAAGTTCAGGCAGCCGTTCCCGACGTCGGGCAGGGGGGGGGAGGCAGGGAGAAGGCTGCAGGAAGCCTCATTACTTGAGGCAGTCGTTTGCCGACGGGCCCGACGGACGGCAGGGGGAGAAAGCTGCAAGAAGCCTCAGTGCTGATCATGGAAGGGCAATGTGGTTTTATTAAAAAATGTTAAAAATTGAACAGCTACAAAGAATTTGAACAGTCTCAAACAAGTGCATGTGTCCCGTTTATCACAGTCTATCTTTAATTACAGAATGCACTCCCTCACCCTCACACACAGAAATATCAAGAAAAATAAAATACAAGCCTTTGCAAGGGTTCAATAAACAAATTTTCACTTTTTCTGCAGCACTTTTTAAAATGGCCGCGTGCCAATGTTTCCTTCAGACTGCGCGTGCGCGAACGCTCCAACGCGCACGCGCAGGGTTGCTGGCACGAAAAAAACTCATTTAAATTGTACCCGCCCCCTCCTACTTACAAAATCGGCGCGAGTGGTAGGCTCCGCCTCCTGGGCGCCGCGCCAAGCAGACATCGAGCTGCAAAGCGCTCGAGAATAGCGTGTTTTTTTTCAGGCGCCGTTTTCGGCGCGAGAAACGGGCGCCCAGCTCGGAGGGGCACCTGTTTTGCCGCTTGTGGAAACTTGGGGCCTATATATGGGTAGAGCTGCGGAACACCAAAGGCCAGAAAACGTTAGTATACAGACCACCAAACAGTAGTAGGGAGGTTGGGGATGGCATCAAACAGGAAATTAGGAACACATGCAATAAGGGTACAGCAGTTATCATGGGTGACTTTAATCTGCATATTGATTGGGCTAACCAAACTGGTAGCAATACTGTGGATGAGGATTTCCTGGAGAGCGTATAAGTGATGGTTTTCTAGACCAATATGTCGAGGAACCAGCTAGAGAGCAGGCCATCCTAGACTGGGTCTTGTGTAACGAGAGAGAATTGATTAGCAATCTGGTCGTGCGGGGCTCCTTGGGGAAGAGTGACCATAATATGGTAGAATTCTTCATTAAGATGGAGAGTGACACAGTTAATTCAGAGATTAGGGTCCTGAACTTAAAGAAAGCAAACTTCGAAAGTATGAGACGTGAATTGGCTAGGATAGATTGGAGAATGATACTTAAAGGGTTGACGGTGGATGGGCAATGGCAGACATTTAAATATCACATGGATGAGCTACAACAATTGTACATCCCTGTGTGGCGTAAGAATAAAAAAGGGAAGGTGGCTCAACCGTGGCTAACAAGGGAAATTAAGGATGGTGTTAAATCCAAGGAAGAGGCATATAAATTGGTCAGAAAAAGCAGCAAACCTGAAGACTGGGAGAAATTTAGAATTCAGCAGAGGAGGACTAATGGTTTAATTAGGAGGGGGAAAATAGAGTACGAGAGAAAGCTTGCCAGGAACATAAAAACTGACTGCAAAAGCTTCGACAGATATGTAAAGAGAAAAAGATTAGTGAAGACTAATGTAGGTCCCTTGCAGTCAGAATCAGGGGAATTCATAATGGGGAACAAGGAAATGGCAGACCAGTTGAACAAATACTTTGGTTCTGTCTTCACTAAGGAAGACACGAATAACCTCCCGAAAATACTAGGGGACCGATAGTCAAACAAGAAGGGGGAACTGAGGGAAATCCATATTAATCAGGAAATGGTGTTAGGAAAATTGAAGGGACTGATCCCAGAAGGAAGTGGCCCTTGAAATAGTAGATGCATTGGTGGTCATTTTCCAACATTCCATGGACTCTGGCTCAGTTCCTATGGATTGGAAGGTAGCTAATGTAACCCTACTTTTTAAAAAAAGGAGGAAGAGAGAAAATAGGGAATTATAGACCGGTTAGTCTGACATCGGTGGTGGGGAAAATGCTAGAATCAATTATTAAAGATGTAATAGCAGCGCATTTGGAAAGCAGTGACAGGATTGGTCCAAGTCAGCATGGATTTATGAAAGAGAAATCATGCTTGACAAATCTTCTAGAATTTTTTGAGGATGTAACCAGTAGAGTGGATAAGGGAGAACCAGTGGATGTGAGGTATTTGGACTTTCAAAAAGCTTTTGACAAGGCCACACACGAGAGATTAGTGTGCAAAATTAAGGCACATGGTATTGGGGGTAATGTATTGACGTGGATAGCGAACTGGTTGGCAGACAGGAAGCAAAGAGTGGGAATAAACGGGTCCTTTTCAGAATGGCAGACAGTGACTAGTGGGATGCCGTAGGGTTCAGTGCTGGGACCCCAGCTATTTATAATATACATTAATGATTTAGACAATGGAATTAAATGTAATATCTCCAAGTTTGCAGATGGCACTGAGCTGGGTGGCCAGGAGGATGCTAGGAGGCTGCAGGGGGACTTGGACAGGTTAGGTGAATGGGCAAATGCATGGCAGATGCAGTACAATGTGGATAAGTGTGAGCTTATCCATGATGGTGGCAAAAACAGGAAGGCAGATTATTATCTGAATGGTGACAGATTAGTAAAAGGGGAGGTGCAGTTTTAAGGATGTAACGAGCAGGGTGGATAAAGGGGAAGCAATAGATGTCGTGTATTTGGATTTCCAGAAAGCATTTGATGAGGTGCCACATAAAGGGCCCAAGTTTCGACCGACCCATAGAAAGGCGCACCTCCGAGAGGTTCGCCGACTTTCTAGAACGAAAAGCACGCCTAATATTTACCTCGGTATTCTCCAAGATGATCAGGCCTACTTTGGACTCGGCCCAGTGCAGCAGAAGCAGCGGGGGTGGAGCTACAGCCCTGCGCTGAAAAGAATGCTGGCAGCTGCGCACGTGTGCAGTAGCTCCGGGCCCTCCCAGCACGTCCTGTCTCCGGGCGACCCTATTCCTGGCCGAAGGGACTACGCGATGTTCGCCGTCCCTATCCCAGGCCGAGTGGCCTGCCGCACAGGCCGGCCGCTGCCTTCCCGTGCTCCCTGAACAGTTCCCATGGCAACACGGCAGTATGGAGTGTGTACACGCCGATTTAGGCCACTTTGTTTGCAGTGCTGAGGAAATAATGTTGGCAGTTTATACAATATACTCCAGTACATAAACTTAATTACTTTGAGCATTTTTATTTATTGAGTTATTGATTTATTTATTGATTGATTTATCATTTATTATTGATGATGGTTCTTTACTTTTAAAAATGAAGTGTTTTATGCTTTCGAAAATCCTCCCCCCCGCCCCCCCCCCCTCTCTCTGGCTACCTGCGCCTGATTTTTAAAGTGTCCGCAAGGTTTTTCTGAGCGTACAAAAGTGGACACTTACTCTGGCCTAAGTTACTTTGGAGTAACTTTTCGCTGTCTAAACTTGCTTAAATGGCCAAAACAGGCATAAGTGGCTGGTAATGCCCCCTTTTGAAAAGAAAACTGAACTAAAAAGAAACTGAACTACCTGACTGGAGCAAACTATGGCCCCAAGTTTCCACACGCGGCAAAACAGGCGCCCCTCCGAGCTGGGCGCCTGTTTTTCGCGCCGAAAACGGCACCTGAAAAAAAACGCGCTATTCTCGAGCGCTTTGCAGCTCGATGTCTGCTTGGCGCGGCGCCCAGGGGGCGGAGCCTACCACTCGCGCCGATTTTGTAAGTGGGAGGGGGCGGGTACCATTTAAATGAGTTTTTTTCATGCCGGCAACCCTGCGCGTGCGCGTTGGAGCGTTCACGCACGCGCAGTCTGAAGGAAACATTGGCACTCGGCCATTTTAAAAAGTGCTGCAGAAAAAGTGAACATTTGTTTATTGAACCCTTGCAAAGGCTTGCATTTTAATTTTCTTGATATTTCTGTGTGTGAGGGTGAGGGAGTGCATTCTGTAATTAAAGATAGACTGTGATAAACGGGACATATGCACTTGTTTGAGACTATTCAAATTCTTTGTAGCTGTTCAATGTTTTAACATTTTTTAATAAAACCACATTGCCCTTCCATGATCAGCACTGAGGCTTCTTGCAGCTTTCTCCCCCTGCCGTCGGTCGGGCCCGTCGGGAACGGCTGCCTGAACTTCTGAGGCTTCCTGCAGCCTTCTCCCTGCCTCCCCCCTCCTGCCGTTGGTCGGGTCCGTCGGGAACGGCTGCCTGAACTTCTGAGGCTTCCTGCAGCCTTCTCCCTGCCTCCCCCCTCCTGCCGTCGGTCGGGCCCGTCGGGAACGGCTGCCTGAAAGGTCTGCCTGAAGCACTTTCACACAGGTAGGAACATGGTTTATTTAATCTTTTCTTTGCTTATAAATTTTTATTCAGGTTGGATTTATTTGTATAATATTTGACTAAGTATAACTAAGGATTTATTGTAGAATGTAATGACTTCCCTTCCCCCCCTCCCCTCCCCCCCCACCTCGTTCCCGACGCCTAATTTGTAACCTGCGCCTGATTTTTTAATGTGTAGACAAGGTTTTTTCAAGCCTACAAAAATCTTCACTTGCTCCATTCTAAGTTAGTTTGGAGCACGTTTTCACTGGAAACTTTCAAATCAGGCGTCAGTGGCCGGACACGCCCCCTTTTGAAAAAAAAATTCTACCTGACTAGAACTGCAGAAAACTTAAATGTGGAGAATTTCGATTTCTAAGATACTCCGTTCTCCACCAGTTGCTCCTAAAAATCAGGAGCAAATCATGTGGAAACTTGGGGCCTAAATGTGGAGAATTGCGATTTTTAGGATACTCCAAAAAAAAACTAGTTGCTCCAAAAAAATAGGAGCAACTGCTGTTGAAACTTGGGCCCATAAGGTTACTACTGCACAAGGTAAGAGCTCACGCGGTTGGGGGTAATATTTTACCATGGATAGAGGATTGACTAGCTAACAGAAAACAGAGAATTGGGATAAATGGGTCATTTTCTGGTTGGTAAACAGTAACAAGTGGGGTGCCACAGGGATCATTGCTGGAGCCTAAACTATTTACAATCTATATTAATGATTTGGATGAAGGGATCAAGTGTAATGTAGCCAAATTTGCTGATGATACAAAGATGGATGGAAAAGCAAATTGTGAGGAACATGCAAAGAATCTGCAAAGGGATGTAGACAGGCTAAGTGAGTCGGCAAAAATTTGACAGATGGAGTATAATGTGGGAAAATGTGAGTTTATCCGCCTTGGTAGGAAAAATAAAAAAGCTAATTATTATTTAAATGGGGAGAGATTATAAAATGCTGTGGTACAGAGGGATCTGGGGGTCCTTGTATATGAAACTGAAAAAGTTAGCATGCAGGTAAAGCAAGTAATTAGGAAAGCTAATGGAATGTTGGCCTTTATTGCAAGGGGGATGGAGTATAAAAGTAAGGAAGTCTTGCTACAACTGTACAGAGACCACACCTGGTGTACTGTATTGGTCTCCTTATTTAAGGAGGGATATACTTGCTTTGGAGGCTGTTCAGAGAAGGTTCACTAGGTTGATTCCTGAGATGAAGGGGTTGTCATGAAGAAAGGTTGAGCAGGTTGAGCCTACACTCATTGGAGTTTAGAAGACTGAGAGGTGATCTTATTGAAACGTCTACAATTCTGAGGGGACTTGACAGGGTAGATGCAGAGAGGATGTTTCCTCTCGTGGGGGAATCTAGAACTAGGGGGCATAGTTTCAGAATAAGAAGTTGCCCATTTAAAACGAGGATTTATTTTCTCAGTGTCGTGAATCTTTGGAATTCTCTACCCCAGTGAGCTGTGGAGGCTGGGTCATTGAATAAATTTAAGGTGGAGATAGACAGATTTTTGAAGGATAAGGGACACACGGTTTATGGGAAGTGGAGTTGAGGCAAAGATCAGATCAGCCATGATCTTATTGAATGGCAGAGCAGACTTGAGGGGCCAGATGGCCTACTCCTGCTCCTATTTCTTGTGGTGTTATGGTCCATTTGAGCCACCTCCTATCCTTCTCATCTAACTCTCTCAGCATAACCTTTTACAGGTTGAGTGTCCGAAATCCGGAGTTCCAAAATTCAGAATGTTCCGGAATCGACACCGGGCCGATCCGTGGTGGGGTCGTCTGGAAACCAGAAAATGTGCCGAAATCCGGACCCCACCACCCCCGACCTTGCCCCAGTCCTCGGCGGCCCGACTTCGCTGTGACTCCGCCCGGCCTGGCTTCGCCACGGCCTCACTCCCCCTCTCCCCCTTACCTCGGCTGCCCGACCCCACCTATCTCAGCCCAGGCAAAAATGTTTCAAAACCCGGAAATATCTGGAACGGCCTCGGTCCCAAGGTTTCCGGATTTCGAACACTCGACCTGTATTCCCTTCTTCCTCATATGGTTGTCAAGCTTCCTTTTAAATGCATCTATGCTATTCGCCTCGACCACTCCGTGGTAGTGAGTTCCACATTCTCACTGCTCTCTGGGTAAAGAAGTTTCTTCTGAATTCCCTATTTGATTTCTTGGTAATCGTCTTATTGATGGTCTCTTGTTTTGCTCTTGCGGCACTGGAGCTGCGGGTGGATTTACTCTGGAGCAAGTAAAGGGTACACAGCCAGATAGGGGATGGGTGACCAACAGGAAGAGCAGTGGAAGGAAGGTAGTGCAGGGGTCCCCTGCGGTCATCCCCCTGCAAAACAGATACACCGCTTTGGGTACTGTTGAGGGGGATGATCATCAGGGGAGAGCAGCAGCAGCCAAGTTCATGGCACCATGGGTGCTCTGCTGCACAGGAGGGCAGGAAAAAGAGTGGGAGAGCTATAGTGGTAGGGGATTTTCTTGTAAGGGGAATAGATAGACATTTCTGCGGCCGCAATCGAGACTCCAGGATGGTATGTTGCCTCCCTGGTGCAAGGGTCAAGGATGTCTCTGAGCGGGTGCAGGACATTTTGAAGGGGGAGGGTGCACAGCCAGTTGTCATGGTGCATATAGGTACCAACGATATAGGTAAAAAACGGGATGAGGTCCGACAAACTGAATTTAGGGAGCTAGGAGTTAAATTTAAAAAGTAGGACCTCAAAGATAGTAATCTCAGGATTGCTACCAGTGCCATATGCTAGTCAGAGTAGGAATCGCAGGATAGCTCAGCTGAATACGTGGCTTGAGGAGTGGTGCAGAAGGGTGGGATTCAAATTCCTGGGACATTGGAACCGGTTCTGGAGGAGGTGGGACCAGTACAAACCGGACGGTCTGCACCTGGGCAGGACCGGAACCAATGTCCTAGGGGGAGTGTTTGCTGGTGCTGTTGGGGAGGGGTTAAACTAATATGGCAGGGGGATGGGAACCTATGCAGGAGATAGAAGGAAGTAAAATAGGGGCAGAAGCAAAAGATAGAAAGAAAAGAAGTAAAACTGGATGGTAGAGAAACCAAGGCAAAAATCAAAAAGAGCCACATTGCAACAAAATTCTAAAAGGGCAAAGTGTGTTAAAAAGACAAGCCTGAAGGCTCAGTGCCTCAATGCGAAGCGTATTCGTAATAAGGTGGATGAATAAACTGCACAGGCAGCAATTAATGAATATAAATGGCATCACGGAGACAAGGCTCCAGGGTGACCAAGGCTGGGAACACAACATCCAGGGGTATTCAACACTCAGGAAGGATAGACTGAAAGGAAAAGGAGGTGGGGTGGCGTTGCTGGTTAAAGAGGAAATTAACACAACAGTAAAGAAGGACATTAGCTTGGATGATGTGGAATCTGTATGGATGGAGTTGTGGAATACCAAAGGGCAGAAAACGCTAGTGGGAGCTGTGTACAGACCACCAAACAGTAGTAGTGAGGTTGGGGACAGCATCAAAGAAGAAATTAGGGATGCGTGCAATAAAGGTACAGCAGTTAGGCGACTTTGGGCTAACCAAACTGGTAGCAATACGATGGGGGAGAATTTCCTGGAGTGTATTAGGGATGGTTTTCTGGACCAATATGTCGAGGAACCAACTAAAGGGCTGGCCATCCTAGACTGGGTGATGTGTAATGAGAAAGGACTAATTAGCAATCTTGTTGTGCGAGGCCCCTTGGGGAAGAGTGACCATAATATGGTAGAATTCTTTATTAAGATGGAGAATGACACAGTTAATTCAGAGACTAGGGTGCTGAACTTAAGGAAAGGTAACTTTGATGGTATGAGACGTGAATTGGCTAGAATAGACTGGCAAATGATACTTAAAGGGTTGACTGTGGATAGGCAATGGCAAACATTTAAAGATCACATGAATGAACTTCAACAATTGTACATCCCTGTCTGGAGTAAAAATAAAACGGGGAAGGTGGCTCAACCGTGGCTAACAAGGGAAATTAAGGTTAGTGTTAAATCCAAGGAAGAGGCATATAAATTGGTCAGAAAAAGCAGCAAACCTGAGGACTGGGAGAAATTTAGAATTCAGCAGAGGAGGACAAAGGGTTTAATTAGGAGGGGGAAAATAGAGCAAGGGAGAAAGCTTGCCAGGAACAAAAAAACTGACTGCAAAAGCTTCTATAGATATGTGAAGAGAAAAAGATTAGTGAAGACAAACGTAGGTCCCTTGCAGTCAGAATCAGGTGAATTTATAACGGGGAACAAAGAAATGGCAGACCAGTTGAACACATACTTTGGTTCTGTCTTCACGAAGGTAGACACAAATAACCTTCCGGAAGTATTAGGGGACCGAGGGTCCAGTGATAAGGAGGAACTGAAGGATATCCTTATTAGCTGGGAAATTGTGTTAGGGAAATTGATGGGATTGAAGGCCGATAAATCCCCAGGGCTGCATCCCAGAGCACTTGGGGGAAAAAGCCTGAGAAATTCTGGATGCATTGGTGATCATTTTCCAACATTCTATAGACTCTGGATCAGTTCCTATGGACTGGAGGGTAGCTAATGTACCACCACTTTTTAAGAAAGGAGGGAGAGAGAAAACAGGTAATTATAGACCGGTTAGCCTGACATCAGTTGTGGGGAAAATGTTGGAATCAATTATTAAAGATGAAATAACAGCACATTTGGAAAGCAGTGACAGGATCGGTCCAAGTCAGCATGGATTTATGACAGGGAAATCATGCTTGACAAATCTTCTGAAATTTTTTGAGGATGTAACTAGTGGACAAGGGGGAACCAGTGGATGTGGTGTATTTGGACTTTCAAAAGGCTTTTGACAAGGTTCCACACAAGAGATTGGTGTGCAAAATGAAAGCACATGGTATTGGGGGTAATGTACTGACGTGGATAGAGAACTGGTTGGCAGATAGGGAGCAGAGAGTCGGGATAAACGGGTCCTTTTCAGAATGACAGGCAGTGACTAATGGGGTGCCGCAGGGCTCAGTGCTGGGACCCCAGCTATTTACAATATACATTAATGATTTGGATGAAGGAATTGAGTATAATATCTCCAAGTTTGCAGATGACACTAAACTGGGTGGTGGTGTGAGCTGTGAGGAGGACGCTAAGAGGCTGCAGGGTGACTTGGACAGGTTAGGTGAATGGGCAAATGCATGGCAGATGCAGTATAATGTGGATAAATGTGAGGTTATCCACTTTTGGGGGCAAACAAAAGGCAGAATATTATCTGAATGGCGGCAGATTAGGAAAAGGGGAGGTGCAATGAGACCTGGGTGTCACGGTACATCAGTCATTGAAAGTTGGCATGCAGGTACAGCAGGCGGTGAAGAAGGCAAATGGTATGTTCGCCTTCATAGTTAGGGGTTTTGAGTATAGGAGCAGGGAGGTCTTACTGCAGTTGTACAGAGCCTTAGTGAGGCCTCACTTGGAATATTGTGTTCAGTTTTGGTCTCCTAATCTGAGGAATGACGTTTTTGCTATTGAGGGAGTGCAACGAAGGTTCACCAGACTGATTCCCAGGATGGCAGGACTGACATATGAGGAGAGACTGGATAGACTGGGTCTGTATTCACTGGAGTTTAGAAGTATGAGAGGGGATCTCATAGAAACTTATAAAATTCTGACTGGACTGGACAGGTTAGATGGAGGAAGAATGTTCCCGATGTTGGGGAAGTCCAGAACCAGGGCACACAGTCTAAGGATAAGGGGTAGGCCATTTAGGACTGAGATGAGGAGAAACTTCTTCACTCAGAGTTGTTAACCTGTGGAATTCCCTACCGCAGAGAGTTGTTGATGCCAGTTCATCGGACATATTCAAGAGGGAGTTAGACATGGACCTTACGGCTAAACGGATCAAGGGGTATGGAGAGAAAGCAGGAAAAGGGTACTGAGGTGAATGATCAGCAATGATCTTATTGAATGGTGGTGCAGGCTCGAAGGGCCGAATGGCCTACTCCTGCACCTATTTTCTATGTTTCTATGTTTCCCCACAGGTGGAAGCACTTGTGTCTACTCTCTATCAAAACCTTTGAGAATTTTAAATACATCCATTAGGTCACTCCTTGGGCTTCTCTTTTCAAGAGAAAAGAGAGACAGCCTATTCTTTTAAGTTAATCATGGGATAATCTGGCTGATCCATCCGAAGGCTTGACTAAAAATCAGCTTCTGCATACGCCTGACCGTAAGCCACACTGGAATTAGAACAATCGTCGTGTACAGCACAGAAGGAGGCCATTCGGCCCATTGTGTCTGTGACCGCTTTTGCTAGAGCAATCCAAAATGGATCCTGTCAACCTGCTCTCATCCCCTAGCTTTGTATCTTCCTCTGCTTCAAATATTTGTCCACTCTTCCCTTAAAAGATGCAATGGTCTCTGCGTCAACTACTCCACATGAGCAAAGAGATTTGGGAGTCCAGGTACATAAATCATTAAAAGCCTTTGAACAAGCACACCAAGTTTAATGGAATGTTGGTCTTTATCTCAAGGGGGGTGGAATACAAAGGGGAGGAAGCTGTGCTTCAGTTGTACAAAACTTTGATCAGACCCCATCTGGAATACTGTGTTCCATTTTGGGCACCGCACCTAAGGAGCAAGCCTGAGGTACTGAGTGGCTTACTCCTGTTCCTTGTATTACTATGTGGAAAAGCATTCCATATATTAACAACTTTGCATCAAGAAACATCTCCTAACCTCCCCGCTCACTGTCTTAGTGACACTTTGGGATCAACTCCCTTGCAATAGTGAAATATTGCAGGGAGACTGTGCAAAGGTAGAAAATAAATGAGCAAAGGTTTTGCCCTCGACAAAATTTTCTTCTCTTTTCAAAACAGGGAAAAGGGGTGCTTCTATGTGACAAGCAAACGGATGGCAGTTTCCTTGTACATCACTTCCTTTCTTTTTATCTCAAAGGTGAGTGGCATTGGTTTCTTTGGGGGCAGCATTGCGTTGGAAGTGTTTGGAGTGCTGCAGTTTAACCTATAGTACAGAGTGCATTGCACCACTTGTTTTCAGGCCATGCAGTTTTCTTCAGTGAAGATGCAACTTGCATATTGAGTTTGGCATTGATGCCGCAAGCATGTGATGTGATGGATAGATGTTTGACAGATTGGGCTGTAGAGGGGTATCTGAGGTTGAGTGGGGAAAGAGGTCTAACTTTTGGGCGCCAGCCTGACCAGAATATTCAAAAGGCTTCAAATAATTTCTTAACATAAGAACATAAGAAATAGGAGCAGGAGAAGGGCATACGACCCCTCTGGCCTGCTCCGCCATTTAATACGGTCATGGCTGATCCGATCATGGACTCAGCTCCACTTCCCTGCTCGCTCTCCATAACCCCTTATTCGCTTATCCTTTAAGAAACTGTCTATTTCTGTCTTAAATTTTTTCAATGTCCCAGCTTCCACAGCTCTCTGAGGCAGCGAATGCCACAGAAGAAATTTCTCCTCATCAGTTTTAAATGGGCGGCTCCTTATTCTAAGATCATGCCCTCTAGTTCTAGACTCCCCTATCAGTGGAAACATCCTCTCTGCATCCACCTTGTCAAGCCCCCTCAACCTAGTGAGCCTTCTCTGAACTGCCTCCAAAGCAAGTATATCCTTTCGTAAATATAGAAACTAAAATTGCACGCAGTATTCCAGATGTGGCCTCACCAATACTTCCCTGCTATTATACTCCATCCCCTTTGCAATAAAGGCCAAGATTCCATTGGCCTTCCTGATCATTTGCTGTACCTCCATACTAACCTTTTGTGTTTCATGCACAAGTACCTCCAGGTCCTGCTGTACTGCAGCACTTTGCAATCGTTCTCCATTTAATTAATAGCTTGCTCTTTGATTTTTTTCCTGACAAAGTGCATGACTTCACACTTTCCAACATTACACTCCATCTGCCAAATTTTTGCCCGGTCACTTAGCCTGTCTGTCCTCTTGCAGATTTTGTGTGTCCTCCTCATACATTGCTTTTCCTCCCATCTTTGTATTGTCGGCAAAGTTGGCTACGTTACACGTAGTCCCTTCCTCCAAGTCGTTAATATAGATTTTAAATAGTTGGGGTCCCAGCACTGATCCATAAGAACAGAAGAACATAAGAATTAGGAACAGGAGTAGACCATCTAGCCCCTCGAGCCTGCTCTGCCATTCAACAAGATCATGGCTGATTTGGCCATGGACTCAGCTCCACTTACCCGCCCGCTCCCCGTAATCTTAATTCCCTTATTGGTTAAAAATCTATCTATCTGTGACTTGAATACATTCAATGAGCTAGCCTCAACTGCTTCCTTGGGCAGAGAATTCCACAGATTCACAATCCTCTGGGAGAAGAAATTCCTTCTCAACTCGGTTTTAAATTGGCTTTCCCGTATTTTGAGGCTGTGCCCCCTAGTTCTAGTCTCCCCGACCAGTGGAAACAATCTCTCTGCCTCTATCTTGTCTATCCCTTTCATTATTTTAAATGTTTCTATAAGATCACCTCTCATCCTTCTGAACTCCAACGAGTAAAGACCCAGTCTACTCAATCTATCATCATAAGGTAACCCCCTCATCTCCGGAATCAGCCTAGTGAATCGTCTCTGTACCCCCTCCAAAGCTAGTATATCCTTCCTTAAGTAAGGTGACCAAAACTGCAAGCAGTACTCCAGGTGCGGCCTCACCAATACCCTATACAGTTGCAGCAGGACCTCCCTGCTTTTGTACTCCATCCCTCTCGCAATGAAGGCCAACATTCCATTCGCCTTCCTGATTACCTGCAGCACCTGCAAACTAACATTTTGGGATTCATGCACAAGGAACCCCAGGTCCCTCTGCACCGCAGCATGTTGTAATTTCTCCCCATTCAAATAATATTCCCTTTTACTGTTTTTTTTTTTCCCCAAGGTAGATGACCTCACACTTTCCGACATTGTATTCCATCTGCCAAACCTTCGCCCATTCGCTTAACCTATCTAAATCTCTTTGCAGCCTTTCTGTGTCCTCTACACAACCCGCTTTCCTACTAATCTTTGTGTCATCTGCAAATTTTGTTTCACTACACTTTGTCCCCTCTTCCAGGTCATCTATGTATATTGTAAACAGTTGTGGTCCCAGCACCGATCCCTGTGGCACACCACTAACCACCGATTTCCAACCCGAAAAGGACCCGTTTATCCCGACTCTCTGCTTTCTTTTAGCCAGCCAATACTCTATCCATGCTAATACATTTCTTCTGACTCCGCATACCTTTATCTTCTGCAGTAACCTTTTGCGTGGCACCTTATCGAATGCCTTTTGAAAATCTAAATACACCACATCCATCGGTACACCTCTATCCACCATGCTCGTTATATCCTCAAAGAATTTCAGTAAATTAGTTAAACATGATTTCCCCTTCATGAATCCATGTTGCATCTGCTTGATTGCACTATTCCTATCTAGATGTCCCGCTATTTCTTCCTTAATGATAGCTTCAAGCATTTTCCCCACTACAGATGTTAAACTAACCGGCCTATAGTTATTTGCCTTTTGTCTGCCCCCTTTTTTAAACAGAGGCGTTACATTAGCTGCTTTCCAATCCGGTGGTACCTCCCCAGAGTCCAGAGAATTTTGGTAGATTATAACGAATGCATCTGCTATAACTTCCGCCATCTCTTTTAATACCCTGGGATGCATTTTATCAGGACCAGGGGACTTGTCTACCTTGAGATCCATTAGCCTGTCCAGCACTACCCCGCTAGTGATAGTGATTGTCTCAAGGTCCTCCCTTCCCACATTCCTGTGACCAGCAATTTTTGGCATGGTTTTTGTGTCTTCCATTGTGAAGACCGAAGCAAAATAATTGTTTAAGGTCTCAGCCATTTCCACATTTCCCATTATTAAATCCCCCTTCTCATCTTCTAAGGGACCAACATTTACTTTAGTCACTCTTTTCCGTTTTATATATCTGTAAAAGCTTTTACTATCCGTTTTTATGTTTTGCGCAAGTTTACCTTCGTAATCTATCTTTCCTTTCTTTATTGCTTTATTAGTCATTCTTTGCTGTCGTTTAAAATTTTCCCAATCTTCTATTTTCCCACTAACCTTGGCCACCTTATACGCATTGGTTTTTAATTTGATACTCTCCTTTATTTTCTTGGTTATCCACGGCTGGTTATCCCTTCTTTTTCACTGGAATATACTTTTGTTGAGCACTATGAAAGAGCTCCTTAAAAGTCCTCCACTGTTCCTCAATTGTGCCACTGTTTAGTCTGTGTTCCTAGTCCACTTTAGCAAACTCTGCCCTCATCCCACTTTCGTCCCCTTTGTTTAAGCATAGTACGCTCGTTTGAGACACTACTTCCTCACCCTCAATCTGTATTACAAATTCAACCATACTGTGATCACTCATTCCGAGAGGATCTTTTACTAGGAGATCGTTTATTATTCCTGCCTCATTACACAGGACCAGATCTAAGATAGCTTGCTTCCTTGTAGGTTCTGTAACATACTGTTCTAAGAAACAATCCCATATGCATTCTATGAATTCCTCCTCCAGGCAACCCCGTGCGATTTGATTTGACCAATCGATATGTAGGTTAAAATCCCCCATGATTACTGGCATTCCTTTTTCACATGCCTCCATTATTCCTTTGATTATTGCCCGCCCCACCGTGAAGTTATTATTTGGGGGCCTATAAACTACACCCACCAGTGACTTTTTCCCCTTACTATCTTGAATCTCCACCCACAATGATTCAACATTTTGTTCATTCGAGCCAATATCATCTCTCACAACTGCCCTGATATATTAACAGAGCTACCCCACCTCCTTTCCCTTCTTGTCTATCTTTCTGAATCGTCAGATACCCCTGTATGTTTAATTCCCAGTCTTGGCCACCCTGCAACCACGTTTCTGTAATGGCCACCAAATCATACCCATTTGTAATGATTTGTGCCGCCAACTCATTTACTTTATTTCGAATGCTGCGTGCGTTTAGGTAGAGTGTTTTAATACTAGTTTTTAAACCATGATTTTTAGTTTTGAACTTTCCTGCAGCCCCTTTATATTCAGTGGCCCTTTTTGTTTTTTGCCTTGGGTTTCTCTGCCCTCCACTTTTACTCATCTCCTTTCTGTCTTTTGCTTTTGTCTCCTTTTTGTTTTCCTCTGTCTCCCTGCATTGGTTCCTATCATCCTGCCATATTAGTTTAACTCCTCCCCAACAGCACTAGCAAACACGCCCCCTCGGACATAGGTTCCGGTCCTGCCCAGGTGCAGACCGTCCGGTTTGTTATGGTCCCACCTCCTCCAGAACCGATTCCAATGCCCCAGGAATTTGAATCCCTCCCTGCTGCACCACTGCTCAAGCCACGTATTCATCTGAGCTATCCTGCGATTCCTACTCTGACTAGCACATGGCACTGGTAGCAATCCTGAGATTACTACTTTTGAGGTCCTACGTTTTAATTTAGCTCCTAGCTCCTTAAATTCGTCTCGTAGGACCTCATCCCTTTTCTTACCTATATCGTTGGTACCAATGTGCACCACGACAACTAACTGTTCACCCTCCCTTTTCAGAATGTTCTGCACCCGCTCCGAGACATCCTTGACCCTTGCACCAGGGAGGCAACATACCATCCTGGAGTCTCGGTTGCGGCCGCAGAAACGCCTATCTATTCCCCTTACAATCGACTCCCCTATCACTATCGCTCTCCCACTCTTTTTCCTGCGGCATCCCACTGGTTACTGATTGCCAACCCGAGAATGAACCATTTATCCCTTCACTTTGACTCCTCATCAAGGAACCATCTGGAGTTCACCACACAGTTTATGCCTAGGAGTGAATGATGCCTACATTTGGCTTGCTAAACTATCTTGGATCAACCAATTTGGATTATGTTAGTATTTACACTACCAGCTTCCCATTAGAATCCACACAATCTGCTGAGTAAATTAACCCTTCTTCAAGCTACAAAGTGAATTGAATTAGAGGAGCTAACACTGTCACTGGTGCAATGGCCTGAATTTCCCCAATGTTGAGCTGTAGCACAGTGAGGAGTTGACGCTAGGATGACAGTCAAAGCAAAGGAAAATGCTGTCGTAAAGGTGAAGGGTCTGAAGCAAAGGAACCATATCGTGAGGGTGCTAATGGTGGGGAGGCAGCAAAGAAACTATACCACAGCAAGGGTATCAATGGTGGTGAGTGGGCTAAAGCAAAGGAACGATATTGCAGTGAGGTGATCAGTGATGCGGAGGGGTCAAAGCGAAGGAATCCCTTCCTATGATGCTGTTCCTTTGCTTTGGATGTTTTCCCAAGGTTGCAGTAAAAACCCTGGTGCTATGAATAAGCAAATATTGGAACACTGATACACAGACAGTACAAGGTCCTCAGATAACATGGATAGTGATCTTCTGGACAGATAAGAACCTTATTTATCCTTGAAGGGAAATTGTACTCCCATGTTCATTATTATAATACGTTGGTGTGCAGAGCCATGAAAGTGATTTCATTTAAAGCACAGCTGCCTCCCTATGGTTACTTGGTAAGTGACCCAACCTATCTACCATAGGGTTCTGTACATTTCTTCTTCTTTTAGCCAAGAATTCTGTTCTGGAATCATTAATGATTTGGCTACCGTTGTCTGTACTTGGTATAAAATGCGGAAGTGGGAAATAATAATAATAATCATCATCATCAACATCAACATCAACATCAACATCAACATCAACATCATCAACATCAACAATGATTTGCTTCCACTCTCAAAGTGAGTTCTCAGGTGATTGTACAGTCCAATACGGGAATTTCAGTCTTTGTCACAGGTGGGACAGGCAGTGTTCGAAGGAAAGGGTAGGTGGGGAGTCTGGTTTGCCGCACGCTTCTTCCGTTGTCTGCGCTTGATTTCTGCATGCTCTCGGCGAAGAGACTCGAGTTGCTCAACGCCCTCCTGGATGCTCTTCCTCCACTTAGGGCAGTCTTGGACCAAGGATTCCCAGGTGCCAGTGGGGATGTTGCACTTTATCAAGGAGGTGTTGAGGGTGTCCTTGAAACGTTTCCTCTGCCCACCTGGAGCTCGCTTGCTCTGTCGGAGTTCCGAGTAGAGTGCTTGCTTTGGGACTCTTGTGTCGAGCATGCAGACGATGTTGCCCGCCCAACGGAGCTGGTCGAGTGTGATCAGTACTTCGATGCTGGGGATGTTGGCCTGAGTGAGAACACTGACGGTGCGTTTATCCTCCCAGTGGATTTGCAGGATCTTGCGGAGGCAGCGCTGATGGTACTCCTCCAGCGCTTTAAGGTGTCTACTGTCTTTGAGCCATATAGGAGGGTATCACTACTGCCCTGTAGACCATAAGCTTGGTGCCAGATTTGAGGTCCTGGTCTTCAAACACACTCTTCCTCAGGCGACCGAAGGCTGCACTGGCACACTTGAGGCGGTGTTGGACCTCGTCATTGATGTCAGCTCTTGCTTGATAGTAGGCTCCCGAAGTATGGAAAATGGTCCACGTTGTCCAAGGGCGCGCTGTGGATTTTGATGACCGGGGGGCAGTACTGTGCGGCGGGGTCAGGTTGGTGGAGGACCTTTGTCTTATGGCTGTTTAGTGTAAGGTCCATGCTTTTCGTACACATCGGTGAAGATGTTGACGATGGCTTTGAATTCGGCCTCTGAATGTGTGCAGATGCAGGCGTCGTCTGCGTACTGTAGTTCGATGACAGAGGATGGGCCGACCTTGGATCTAGCCTGGAGGCAACGAAGATTGACCAGGTTCCCATTGGTCCTATAGTTTAGTTCCACTTCAGCGGTGAGCTTGTTGAGAGTGAGATGGAGCATTGCAGCAAGGAAGCTCGAGAAGAGCGTTGGTGCGATGATGCAGCCCTGCTTGACCCCGGTCCGGACGTGGATTGGGTCTGTGGTGGATCCGTTGGTCAGGATCACGGCTTGCATGCGGTCGTGGAGCAGGCGGAGTATGGTGACAAACGTTTGGGGGCAGCCGAAACAGAGGAGGACGTGCCATAGTTCCTCATGGTTGACAGTGTCAAAGGCCTTTGTGAGATCAAAGAAGGCCATATACAACGGTTGGTGCTGTTCCCTGCATTTCTCTTGTAGTTATCACGCGGTGAAGATCAAATATACTGCACATAGCATGGTGACTGTCCACGTGAAGCAGCTGGCCAATCTTGTGTAATGGAGATGATTCTAGATATCGTCGGGCTTTGTTCGATTTATTTTGGGTTGCAGGGAGCATCTAAGCAGAACCTTTTGCTCAGTAGATTAGGTGAGGGGGGCAAAGTCCATTGCTGTGGAATATGTTGACCATGGAAGGATGGACTTGATTGAGTGAGTGAGTCGTTCCTTCATGCGTAACCCTTACATACTTTCTCCAGGAAGGTGCTAGCTATGATCTGTACTGAGGTAGCTGATTTCAGGCTAGGCAGCTGCTACAATTGCTCGTGGCCTTGGCGTCCACAAATGAGGTAGGGCATTCAAAAGAGCCAATGTTTTCACACATGATCCCTACCCAATGAAACCGACTGGAAAGTTTGCTACTGTTTGCAGTCCTTACGACAAGTTCTTGCAGTCTGAGCCCCATTTGACAAGTGAGCATCGCATAGAATCTATAGCAGAAACAGGCTGTTTGTTCTATGCCAGTGATCATACTCCTCACGAGCCGCCTCACACTCTCATTACATGTTTCCTCTACCCTCCCCATCCCTTTTTTCCTTTCTCATGTATACATCAAGCCTGCCCAGAAATGAATCAATGCTAACTGCTTCAACCACTCCACATGTGAAGAAATTCTTCTAAATTTTTTATTTGATCTATTAGTAACTCCTTGTTCTAGACTCAACCACAAATTTCTCCACATTAACCCTGTCAAATCCTTTCATAGTTTTAAAGCCCTCTATCGGATCTCCTAATATTTATTTGACAATGTTACAGGAGTGTATCCTGGACATAGGAAGGAACAGGGCCAGTCCCAATTTTTCAGTCTCAATTTGTTTTAAAAGTACCTTATATTCCTCTCTATTTCTGTCAGTTCCCTCTGAATAAAAACATAAGAATGTACTGGTATTTCATACAGCTTGTATATATTAGGTGTGGCTAATTGGAATTCTGATTTTGGTGCACTGTGGAATTTCCTTCGGGATGTGTTTTTTCAGTTTATAACTGGCTTTCAGTAGAATTATTGGAACCCAGTCTGAAGCTGAGGACTATTTGGGGCAGAGTCAACACTGCTTGAGAGAGTGCTGGAGGCAGAAATACAAAGTGGAAACCTGGCTTAGGTATGTAGCTTTTTCAGAAGTACTGAGCCTAATGTTTGTTTGTGTTTTGCAGCAGGTTGCAAAGTTTGCTTTCTTGGCCTGGTCCAGTCCTTTAATCATTACAGCCTTGTTGCCCAAAAGCTGGTAAGTACGGAAGATGGATAAGCTTGTTAGACTGTGTGGCGATATGTTCAAGATGTTTTTGGTGTTGCTGTTTGGGTAGAAGTGTGTGCTTTTTAAAAACTTTGTGGCCAGGTCTTTTCTGGTTCTTTACATTTCCAATATTATGTACTGTGGTACTCTACTGCTAAGTTCCCATCCATCAGCTCAGCTGCGACGATGGGGCCGAACAAATGCACTCCACTGTTGTTGGTTCTGAACTAGTCTGGCTGCTTCAGTCATCTGTATCCCTTTCTGTGATAAGTCACTCTTGACATTGTCTATCCAGCACTTCCTTAGTCTCCCTCGGCTTCTTGTTCCATGTAGCTCTGAACGCAGGGTCATGAAAGCTACACTCGCTGTTTCTATTTCCTGAAATGTGCCCAAACCATCACAGTCGTCTTTCTCGGATCTTCTGTAATATAATCATGCCTTGTGTTACAGGGAGTTAATCTGTCTGCAGCCAGAGAAAAGGGACAGCTGGTGTTTCTGGAAGGACTCCGTTCTTCTCTTGACCTTGTGCTTGGTGACAGACAGGACATTACACCACAATCACCATCTCCTCTTCAATTTCTAAGGTACTGTACCTTCAGATTCCCATCAGGGACACGAGTAGTGTTCTAAATTGTATTGTGCAATGTTGTAAATGGTGATTCTATTTAGGGGAGTTGAAGAGACTTGAGTTCTAGTTGTAATTTTTCTTTCTCTGACACAAGAACAGGAAATCCACAACAGGTCCATGAGCACGTGAAAGAAAAAAGTTAGTTTGAAATTTATTTTTCTTTCAAGCAGCGACCCTCGTTAGATTTGATCAATTGTTTTCTTTAGGGAAAGAAATCTGCTGTCTACCGGCCTGGCTTATATGTGATTCCAACCTCGTCAACTTGATTGACTTTTAACTGCCCTCTGAAGTGGGCCCAGCAAGCCTTTTAGTTGCATCAGAACCACATCACCTTCTCGAGAGCAATTAGGGATTGGCAATGAATGCTGGTCTTGATAGTAATGCCTGCATTCTGAGAATTAATTTAAAAAATAAACACATGCACACACACGCAAGTGTCTGCCTGAAGCATCCACATAGTCTGTGATGTCTATCTGCCAGTCTGGCCTCTCTTAGTAAGACTACTGTTTTCCGAAAGAAAATAAGTAATTCTAGTAACCTGAGAATTGTTGAGATTAGACAGCAGTTGTAACTGCTGGTAAATATCAGCTCTCAAGTACTTTTTTTCTTTTACTAATTTCAAATTTTCAAACTGTCAGGATGGAATTTAAACTCTCAATCTGCATTATTAGTTCGAGCCTGTGGATTACTATTCCAATAACATGGCCACTACGGTACTGTAACCAGAGGACATCTAAATTTGTGACAAGTAAATTCAAATAGGAAGAACTTACTCACTCACAGGGTGACAGTTTGGCCAGTGAGTAGTAGAAACAAAAATATTTTAAAGAATATTCAGACTGCAGTTGGAATCTATTATGCAGGGTGAGGGTAGTAAAGAGGGGTACTTCAATGAACTAGTATGGTCTTTTCTCATGGTCTTGTGTAGATATTGAAATAAGCCCATTTGATCACTCGCTTCAAATTCCATTAATAAAAATTATACTCCAGAGATCAATTAATTATTCATTCTCAGGATGTGGACATCATTGGCAAGGCTGGCATTTATTGCCCATTCTAGGTTTGATACAGCTGAGTGGCTTGCTAGGATCAGAGGGCAGGCAGCCACGTCATTCCCACTTAAACGTGCAGGTAATGATCTCTGATCATTTAGTGTAAATGTCTTTGCTTCATCCTATTGGGGTGCTTGAAAAACACCTGAATTGGCAAGAAAAGGCTATGTTGCTGTGGTGATAAAGGAGACCAGTAAAAGCTATGCTCAATGAGAATCTCAGTTCGGGAATAGGAGGATGGGATTGTGGAAGACTACCATTCCTGATCTAGTGGACCATCCTTCCAGCTCAACTGCTCTATGGATGACAGGTGAAGATAGGATTGAGCTCTGCTGTGGAGACCTCTCCTGCTGGCACTCATTCTCAAGGCTCACGTGTATATTGACCACTTGCATGAGCTGCCCAAGGTTGTATGGTATCTGAACCCATACCCTAGGTACCTGAAGGATTGGTGAGAATTGCAGGAACGGTGAAGCCAGTCCCTGTATATGGTTTCACTTCCCCTTCCTTCCCCACACCACCCTCCTCCCTTGTTCACAGCTCTATTGTAGGTAAACTTGAAATGGAATGCCTGTTCTTTTATCTGACAGCATTATTGGCCTTGATTTCAGCAGTTGTTTGAATACTATTATCTGGCAATTGAAACGCAGCTCTGGAGAGCAGCGGTCAATGTTAAAATCTGTGTCACAGCCGTGACCTGCTGATTACATAGTGGATGCCCTTGAAAAGAGAAGGGCTGCAGATGTGAGGAGCTGGAGGCTGTCACACTGGTTAAAATGTATCTACTGCACCATGATGGTGCAAGGAATGTCTGAAGGGCAGTAATTTGTGGCTTTATTTTTCATAATCTGTTTTACTGTTTTTTTCATAGAATGAAGAAATAACTTTCAAAAGCACCTTTCACAACCTCGAAGTCCTAAAGTGCTTTACAACCAATTAAGTACTTCTGAAGTATGATCACTGTTCTAATGTAGGAAAAGTGGAAGCTAATTTGCGCACAGCAAGGTCCCACAAACAGTAATGTGATACCAGATAATCTGTTTGTGATGTTGATTAAAGGATAAATTTTGGCCAGGACACTGGGGCCAATAGTTAAGGAATGGGGAAGGGTGTGTGAAATCCACCATTCCTTTGAATAATGCCGTGGGATCTTTTACGCACATGCAAGAGGGCAGACTGGGCCTCAATTTAACGTCTCATCCAAAGGACCGCACTTCCGACAATGTAGCTTTCCCTCAGTACTGCACTGAAGTGCCAGACTAGATTATGTGCTCAAGTTCCTGGAGTAAAGCTTGAATCCACAACTTTTTGACTCGGGCGAAAGCAAAGCTGACACAGACCTTCATCTTTCTACGCCACAGACTGTCCCCCAGTTTCTCGGGTAGACATGCAAATAATTTACTCTCCCCTCAACTGCTTGATGGGTGTGCACACAGGCACTGAATAGTGCTCCTACACATTTTTATTTTACTTGTCTCACTAATGGCACTCTTGCCTTTGAGTCAGAGGGTCACAGGTTCAAGCCCCACTCTAGGAACTTGAGCACATAATCTAGGCTGATACTTGAGCACAGTACTGAGAAAGTGTTACACTGTTGGAGGTGTTTTGAATTCCACTGAGTGAGTCTACCTGTTAAGGTGAATGTAAAAGATTTGACGTCACTTTGAAGAAGAGCAGGGGATTTCTCCTGGTGTGCTGGCCAGTACTCATTACTCAACCTACATCACCATAACTGATTATTTGCCTCATTGCTGTTTGTGGAAAATGCATGGTTTTCACGATAACAAAGCATCTTGACTATGTTGCTGAGGAATTATCTAGGTCCAGTTGTCACTGTCCATGAGGCAGAGATTGGGAGTTCACTGTACAGAATCGCAGCTGTAAATCTACAACCAGCTTTCTAATAATGCCAATTAAAACAGTGTTAAGGGGCAACTATGAAATTTGTTTTGCTCATTACAGTGAGGGTTACCAATGATGAGAAATGGTGTTTAAAGTTAAGTATGCCCAAATGACAACTTTCATTTATATGGTACCATTAACGTACAAAATTCTACAAGCTGCTCTCCATTGAATTAGCAGAGAAACAGATGCCAAGCTTTGGGAGCGAGTAGTTTGGAGAAGTGATTGAAGGCTTGGTGAAAAAGATGGGAGAATTTTTTTTTTCTTAAAGAGGATAGAAAAATGGAGTGGCAGAGATGTTTATAGAATGAGTTCCAGAAAGTAGGGCTGAGGTGGCTTAAGGATCTCCTACCAACAGTAGTTAGAGAATGGGGTTGCACAGGAGACCAAAGTTTTATGACTCTCAGATTTGAAGGGGTGCAAGCCTTGAAGGAAGGGGATTTGGACTGCAGAGGAAGTGAGGAATGAGGCCATGGATAACTTTGAAGCTGAGGATTTTAAATTGAATTCTTAGGTGATGGGAAGCCAGTGTAGGTCACTGAGGAAGAGGATAATGGGTGAGTGAGGCTTTGTAGTATATGGGCACCTGCATTTTGGACAAGTTGGAGTTTATGGTAAGGGTGTATAACATTTTTCCCCAACTATGTATTTTAAATCTCCAATGCCTGTTAAAGCATATCTGGTAACATTTATTTTTTTTAAAACCTACATCTTTGTGATCTGCAAGATAATAAGAGTTGAGTGGCAGGTCATGGTCAGTTTTTAAACTAGGTTCTCTGAGGTCACATGACTTACTTTTACCAGTCCTTCCTCCCTTTGCCACTCCCAAGACCAGGTGTCATGGCAGCTAGTTAAATATGGTCGACTCCTGCATGTTTACGTGTAATTTTAAACTCATCCCCATCGCTTTTACTTCCCTTGCTTGTTACAGAAAAATAGTATGCCCTTTATACGTTAAATCGCTCATAGAGACATCCCCTCCTATTCTTACTACCTTAAACGCATTGACGCCTTGAATGGTGTATATTGCACGGCACCAGCTGCTTCCTATACTACATGCACGTGGCCATTCTTCATGTGAGCCTAAATAGTGAGTGTTAACATGGTGTATTGGATCATGGAAAGCATCGTAGCCTCTGACATCCGTACGTGAATTTTAGGGTTCAATGGAAAATCCTTTCTTTCACCTTCCCACCAAAATAGTGGTTAGATGATGCCAAGTTTGGGTATTAAAAATCTCTTGATTGCAGGATGAAGTCAAGACTGAGTAGGGGTTTCAACGTTTCAGCTTGCGACGGTAGCATCTCATCAGTGAATATTTTATCTTCCAGCTCTTCCAATGCAAGTCTTCAGTGTCTCTATGAATTTGTTCGTATATCGCTATTGGAGACCAGCGAAACTACTTGGAAATTTTCAGTACTGATTGTAGATGATCTCAGTGTCCTGCTCAGCCTAGGAGTGAGTGCTGTAAGCATTCTGAATTTCATGCATTACTGCAGAGCTACAGTATGCTCAAAGCTTAAAGTAAGTTTTTTTCCCCCCACAATCTCCATAAGCAGTCTGTATTTCTTAGGCTTGGTGCTGCAACATGTTTGTCCATTTAATTTGATTTTCTTCTCTATAAACTGAGCTTCCAATCTCCACAGGAGGGCCCAGGTAAAGTGCTGTGAGAAGCTGCGATCTTTACTTTAGTGTTGCTGATCAGCAAAAGGGATTAATGGGATGATGTTCTAAATTGCTCTTCAATTAAAATAACTTTGTTTACTTTATCTTGTCCTCGAGGTTGTTGTGTGTGCTGTGAATCCTATCTAGCCTTGATCCTATCAGGGTTGAAATGCAGCGAGGGTCTAATAGTGAAAGCAACCTGACTCCGGACTTATCTGGTTCAAGTTTCTGTCAGATAAGCTGTATGTCATGCAACATGTTACACTGAATAAGAATTATTTTGTTCTCTGTTTGTATAGAGAGTGGTAACTGGTACGATAACCATTTTTCATGGGATTTTAACTTAAAAAGGCCTCTGGGTTGCTAGTCCATTACCAAAGCCAATGACATAGAATATACAGTACAGAAACAGGTCGTGTTTATGCTCTACTCGAGCATCCTCCCATCATTCCTCATCTAACTCTCAGCATAACCTTCTATTTCCTTTTCCATCATATGTTTATGGCTGCGTCTATTTGTACTAACTGAAATGCAGCCGTTTCTCTGATTTGCTCGACATTATCACATGACCGATTGCCGATTGGTCACCTTGGAAGATAAGCCACACCCTGAAGTTCCTCTGGAATGTGTAACTGGAACTGCCCAGTCCAAGTTCTGAGTGACTTTCCAATTTTTAATTCGATCCATTTTGACTTCAGAAGCCACAGAGAATAGATCTCCCCAAAAGCCACCAAGTTCCAGCCGAAGTCCATTACCCCAGCTCAAGTGCTGCCTCCCACAGCCGAAGTCCACTACCCCAGTGTAAGTGTATCTCCCCCCGCCCCCCAATTGAAGTCCGTTACCCCAGCACATGTGCTGCCTCCCACAGCCAAGTACCAGCCGAAGTCCCTTACCCCAGCGCAAGACGTTACAACCCCCCGCCCCCCTCCCCCCCACCACCACAGATGGGGAATTGTGTGCGGATTGTTAACAGGTTTATTGGGTATGAAATAAATAGTGACAATGTCGTGACTTCTGGATTTCAGCCACCCCAACGATGCCCCTTGTAACACACGCACCGAGCATGCACGCACCATCTGAGCTCCCTCTCTCTCCGATTTACCCCCCCCACCTGTGTGTCTCTCCTCCCCGCCGCCCCACCCAAAACAGCGCTCTCTCTCTCTCTCTCTCTCTCTCTCTCTCTCTCTCTCTCTCCCCCTCCCTTCCTCCCTCCCTCCCCCCTGGCGCAGCTCTCGGGGGGGCCCCTCCACCCCGCAGCTCTCTTTCCCCCCCCCACCCCAAGCTCCCCCCCTCCTCCCAAGCTTGTCTGCTCTATCAAACTTTCATAATTTTAAAGACGTCCATTAGGTCACCCCCTCAGCCTTCTCTTTTCAAGGGAATTGACGATACCCTAGTTAAGGTCATCTGTTTACTGGATTTAATAAGACCAGTTTCTGATCAAGATTGCATCTCTCTTTCATAATGTTTTTGTTACGGAACTAATTCTGTTTTTTCTTGATCTGTCCTGCACAAATCTTCTTCTAATTTTTAGACAGGGCTTCCTTCTTTCAGAATTCCCATTGGATTCTTGAAATTTAATGAATTGGTTAAGCAAGAAATGCTGCTTCTGCCACTGCACTGGCTTTATTGAATATATTTGTTCTTGGGATCTGAGTCTCAAGAACTCTTTGTACTGTCTTAACCTTCCTGATTTTTAACATTGGTGTCAAAAGCAATGCTGCCAATTCCCAGAAAACCGTAACAATACTTAGCATGTTTTCAAAGTGGGATCCATGTGGACCCCATCAGATTTTTCTATATTTGATGGTTTGCTTGCATAATGTTTATGTTGCTGTATGCTAGTAAACATTTAGAGAACAGCATAGATTTACTTTGAGTAGCTGACAGTCTTTCAGAAGTTAGAATGAGATGGATTGTCTGACTGAGAAATAGGGTGGAGAATCATACAGCATAGAAACATAGAAAATAGGTGCAAGAGTAGGCCATTCGGCCCTTCAAGCCTGCACCACCATTCAATATGATCATGGCTGATCATGCAACTTCAGTACCCTATTCCTGGTTTCACTCCGTACCCCTTGATCCCTTTAGCCTTAAAGGCCACATCTAACCCCTTTTGAATATATCTAACGAACTGGCCTCAACAACTTTCTGTGGTAGAGAATTCCACAGGTTCACAATTCTCTGAGTGAAGAAGTTTCTCCTCATCTCGGTTCTAAATGGCTTATCCCTAGACTGTGACCCTTGGTTCTGGACTTCCCCAACATCGGGAACATTCATCCTGCATCTAACCTGTCCAATCCCGTCAGAATTTTATATGTTTCTATGAGATCATTCTTCTAAATTCCAGTGAATATAAGCCTAGTCGATCCAGTCTTTCTTCGTATGTCAGTCCTGCCATCCCGGGAATCAGTCTGGTGAACCTTTGCTGCACTCCCTCAATAGCAAGAATGTCCTTCCTCAGATTAGGAGACCAAAACTGTACACAACATTCAAGGTGTGGCCTCACCAAGGCCCTGTACAACTGCAGTAAGACCTTCCTGCTCCTGTACTCAAATCCTCTCGCTATGAAGGCCAACATGCCCTTTGCCGCCTTCACCGCCAGCTGTATGTGCTTGCCACCTTTCAATGACTGATGTATCATGACACCCAGGTTTCGTTGCACCTCCCCATTTACTAATCTGTCACCATTCAGATATTCTGCCTTCCGGTTTTTTCCACTAAAGTGGATAACTTCACATTTATCTACATTATACTGCATCTGCCATGCATTTGCCCACTCACCTAACCTGTCCAAGTCACCCTGCAGCCTCTTAGCATCCTCCTCACAGCTCACACTGCCACCCAGCTTAATGTCATCTGCAAACTTGCAGATATTACATTCAATTCCTTCGTCTAAATCATTAATGTATATTGTAAATAGCTGGGGTCCCAGCACTGAACCTTGCGGTACCCCACTAGTCACTGCCTGCCATTCTGAAAAGGACCCGTTTATTCCCACTCTTTGCTTCCTGTCTGCCAACCAGTTCTCTCTCCACGTTAATACATTACCCCCAATACCATGTGCTTTAATTTTGCACACCAATCTCTTGTGCGGGACCTTGTCAAAAACCTTTTGAAAGTCCAAATACACCTTGTCCACTCTACTAGTTACATCCTCAAAAAATTCTAGAAGATTTGTCGAGCATGAATCCTTTCATAAATCATCTGCCTGTATCGGATCTTTGAAAGGGCTATCCAATTAGTCCCACTCCCCTGCTCTGTCCATATAGCCCTGAAAATGTTTCCTCATCATTGTCACTGCCTTCTTGAATTTCACGGTTTTACATTTAAAGGATGGCAAAGGGAGCAAGGAAAATTTAAGCCAAATCATTTCAGTAACCAGTGATAAGCATAAGGAATAGACTACCAGTAAGGGTGGTGGAACGAGAAACGTAGTTGTTCAAAAAGAACTAGACAGGCCGCTTTCTGCAATTAACATTCAAGAATATTGGACCTAGAAATACATTTGGATAATCTTGTAAATTGGAGGGTTAGTTAGATGGACCAATGGTTTACTCCTGCCTGAAAACTATAGAACATGTCAGTATTTGCAGGGTTGTTTTGCACAAAGTTTGAAAATCTGCTTTTAAAAATCCAATTAGATTGAAGAAGAAGAAATATTTTGACTTTATTATCTTGTGGCAGATAAGAGTATCTTGCATGTCTGCATTGAATATACAAAAGATCATGGTGGATCCATCATGGAAAAAATCCATAATGGAACAAAGAACAATGCTATATTGAGCAAATAGACCAATCTGATCTCCTAAGTAAACTAAGTAAGTGCTTCAAACTGCAAGAATTCTTAAAAAAATCATTTGGTACAGTTAAACATTTTGTATATTGTTTCAATTATATTTGTATAAAGGGGACTGGAATACAAAGGGGATAAGTCTTGCTTCTGTTGTATAGAGCCTTGGTCAGACCCCATCTGGAGTACTGCATTCAGTTTTGGGCATCGGATCACAGGAAGGATATATTGGCCTTGGAGCTGGTGCAGCTCAGATTCACCAAAATGATACTGGAGCTTCGAGGGTTAAATTATGGGGATGTTTTCATACACTTTGCTTATATTCCTTGAGTATAGAAGAATGACCATGACCTGATCGAGGTGTTTAAAATGTTAAAAGAGTTCAATAGGATAGATTCAGAGAAAGTATTTCCTCTGATGGTGAATCGAGAACAAAGGGGCCGAAATTGGTGGACTTATCGGCCACTGCCGCTGAGTTTTCTGGGCGGTCTCCCCTCCGAGTGAGTTTGGTGGAGGCCTCCTGCGGGCAGGGAGAGAAGACCGCTGGGGACTGCCCGCTGACGTCCGCTGGCGAGCAATGTGCATAAGAGTCCTCCCGCCTGCCGAGCTGCCAGTTTGGTCTGGGCGGTCCTCCGCTACAGCATGGAGGCAGGTCTAACCACAACGGTAAGTACGAAGACCTGCAAAAAAAGGTTCGTACACTTTTTTTTTGTGCAGGGATTCAGGTGGATGGGGTCCCCTGAAGGATTTCTCGTGTTTTTATTTTTTGAAAATTTAAAATTTAATCAGTTCCCCCCTCCCGGGGCCCGACTCAGTCCTTGGTGGTACTTTGCCGAGGATTGCTGAGAATGTGAGCTACCGCCCGCTGCTGCCACCCAGATTGGGGCGTAAGTCCCAATTTTGCTGCCGGGCGGTCTTGCCAAGATTTCTCCATGAAACTTCTGCCCAAAGTACCATCAGGATCACAGCGGTCCTTTAGGCGGCACTTAGGCGGAACTTAGCTTCCACCAATTTCGGGGCCATAATCTTTAATTTTTTTTATTGATTCGTGGGATCTGGGCGTAGCTGGCAAGGCCCAGCATTTATTGCCCATTCCCAATTGCCCTCAAGAAGGTGGTCTTGAGCCCTTGCCTTGAACCGCTGCAGACCTTACGACCACTTCTCTCGATCCCTCCACAATCTCTAAATTGTCAGGCTGCTTGTTTGACATCCAGTTCTGGATGAGCAGAAATGTTCTCCGATTGAATATTGGGCAGACCGAAGCCATGGTTTTCTACCCCTGCCACAAAATCCGTTCCCTCACCACTGACTCCATCCCTCTCCGCAACTTCTTTCTGAGGCAGAACCAGACTATTCGCAATCGTGGTGTCATATTGACCCTAAAATGAGCTTTCGACCACACATCCGCAGCATAACTGGGACTGCTTATTTCCACCTTTGCAACATCGCCCGTCTCCACCCTTGCCTCAGCTCATCTGCTGCTGAAGCCTTCATCCATGTCTTTGTTATCTCTAGACTTTACTATTCCAACGTACTCCTGGCTGGTCTCCCACATTCTATCCTACGTAAACTAGAGGTGATCCAAAACTCGGCTGCCCATGTCCTAACTCTCACCAAGTCCCGCTCACCCATCATCCCTGTGCTCACTGACCTACATTGGCTCCTGGTTAAGCAAAATTCTCATCCTTGTTTTCAAATCTCTCCACGGCCTCGCCCCTCTGTAATCTCCTTCAGCCCCACAACCCCGCCCTTCCCCCCCCCCCCCCCCCCGAGATGTCTGTGCTCGTCTAATTCTGCCCTCTCATGCATCCCTGATTATAATCACTCAACCATTCATTGGTGGCCATGCCTTCTGTTGGCTGGGCCCTAAGCTCTTGAATTCCCTGCCTAAACTTCTCTGCCTCTCTACCCCTCTTCCTTCAAAACGCTCCTTAAAACCTATGTCTTTGACCAAGCTTTTGGTCACCTGCCCTGATTTCTCCTTATGTGGCTCAGTATCAAATTTTGTATTTCATAATACTTCTGTGAAGCGCCTTGGGACGTTTCACTATATTAAAGACGCTATATAAATACAAGTTGTTGTGTGAACTTAAAATTAGAGCTAGGCCATTCAGGAGTGAAATCAGGAAGCCGTGTTTTCAATAAAAACAGAAAATGCTTGAAATATTCAGCAGATCAGGCAACATCTGTGGAGAGAGAAACAGAGTTAATGTTTCAGGTCGATGACCTTTTGTCACTCTTAGTTCTGATGAAAGGCCATCAACTGAAATGTTAACTCTGTTTCTCTCTCCACAGATGCTGCCTGACCTGCTGAGTATTTCCAGCATTTTCTATTTTTATTTCCAATTCCCAGCATCTCTAGTATTTTGCATTTGTAGCAGTTCTTTGCTCATAGGGTAGTGGAAATATTTCTCTCCCAGCCCCCCCCAAAAAAGACTCTGGATGCTGGGTTAATTGGAGCCTTCACGCCTGAGATGGATCGATTTTTGTTACATCAGACATGGCAGAGCAGCCTCAGAGGTGGAATGGCCCATTCCTGTTCCTAATTTGTAACTGATGCTCCCTGGCTGGCATACTAGTACAATGTTCTGGTACTACAATATAACAACCAGGAAGGTCTCTGGTTCGATTCTCATTCTGCCTTGAGTTAACTAATCTGAGGTGAAGATAGTGTATTAAAATTAACATCAGCACCCTGGTCTGCTCCTGTTCACTATATAATGTTCACTGCTGGAAAGGGAGTATGTGGTTACTGCCAGAGGATAGGATTGGACTCCGTTGTGGTGTCCCCACAGTTGAATAGTCTGCCACACTCGCTGTCTAATTTTACACAGTGTCAACTTGACAGCCTGTGGGTCTGTAACCCAGTGCGATTCTGTACCTTCAGCAGGCGAATATTGAAAATAAATGTTTTTATCCCGCATCCTAACTCTCATCAAGTCCCATTCACCCATCACCCCTGTGCTCACTGATCTACATTGGCTCCTTGTCCACATAAAGCTTCAATTTTTGAAATTCTCATACTCTAATTCGAATCCTTCCATAGCATTTTCCCCCTCTATCTCTAAAATCTCCTCCAGCCCTACCACCAATGTTCCCTGTAATTTTATTTTGGTGCCATGCAGCCCATTCAAAATACTGCGCATGTGCATTTTTTATGCATTGAAACGCCGACTACATGGGATTCCTGGAGCACTGCGCAGCCGCGCAGTTTAAAAGAAACATTGCCTAAACTCTTCCTCCAACTTAGGCCTGTTCTGTATCCCCCACTTCTGTCGCCCCACCATTGGTGGCCGCGTATCTAGCCGTCTAGGCCCTAAGCTCTATAAATCCCTTTCCTCCTTTAAGACGCTCCTTAAAACCTACATCTTTGACCATGCATTAAGTCACCTGTCCTAATGTCTCCCTCTTTGGCTTGGTGACAATTCTTGACTGATTATGTGTCTGTGAGAAATGCCTTGGGAGGTTTTACTAGTGCTACATAAATGCAAGTTGTTGTATTTTATACCCTCAAATAATGCAGTCACTCATGCTATATTTTTGAGAAAAACATTTGTATTGCAGGGAAACCTAGTGGTGTTGGTGCATGACATGGAGGATTTGGAAGATGAAGAAAATAACTTTGTGGTCAAATCACTGAGTCACCAGTGCCACCTGAAATTACAGGTAGAAGGATTGGCCACAGGGTACTGCAAGGATATCCATGGTCAGGTATGACTATATGTAATGATGTTTAAAAGATCGGCTCTGGTAAAGATTAAATCCTGTTTTGAGGAGCATCTATAAGCTATAGTCAGATTTACACACACACCACTAATGCAACATCCTGCAGCTAATTATTTTATGATTAAACCGAGCTACTTCATAAACTGTATGCAGATTCATACGGCCAGACTCCTTCCGAAGACTTGGTGGTTAAATGCACTGCATAATGAGACCTTAAGCCATACAGGCCAGAATGCCCCAGGATCCCTGATCTGTGCTGAGTTAGCTGATCTCAGCCAGGAGAGCAACCGGAGAGCCACATTTCCCTCACCACCGATGAGCTGGAAAGGGCAAAAAAATCTATTGTAATTCCGACTCCCAATCACCGTCCAGTAATCCCTGATGGAGTGCGTGCGCAGTGCACCCCATGGTCAACTATTCTCTTCATCATTATCATCATCATCATAGGCAATCCCTCGAAACGAGGATCACTTGCTTCCACACCAAAAAAAGGATGAGTTGTCAGGTGTTTCGAATGAAGATCCCGAACTAAATCCTCAAAGGTGGAAAATGCCTGTGTGTGGATTTTTTAAACGTGTGGTGGCCGTTGCACACCAGCCACCACATGGGCTTGACAGAGCGAGGTCTTAGTCCAGTGGCAAGGATTACCCAAGACAACTGGAGACCTGCTCTGCTGCACGGACCTAGTGCGCACACATAATCGCAGTGTGGGTTGGCCCGTGCTGCCCCTGGGCCCCGAACTCACTCCTCCCCTAGGCCCTGATCACATCCCTCCAGTCTCTCTCAGCTCTTTCGCCCTGAACTCGTCGCTCCTGCTGTATCTGCCCATTCTCCAATCACCGACCTGAACCTTGCTGATGTCACTCTTCGCTGCCGTTGCCCTCCTGCACCAGCTCGCGTTGTACCTTGCAGTGGTATGCCTCCACGCCGCTCTCTGGGCTGCACACCGCTCCTTTTATGGCCCCGACCTGCAGCTGATGGTTTCTCACAGGTCGGGGCCTCCACAGGTCGCCCGGCCCCCTTCCCTCTCCGTCGCCCGGCCCCCTTCCCTCTCCGTCGCCCGGCCCCCTTCCCTCTCCCTCGCCCGGCCCCCTTCCCTCGCCCTCGCCCGGCCCCCTTCCCTCGCCCTCGCCCGGCCCCCTTTCGCCCTCGCCCTGTCCCCTTCTCTCGCCCTTGCCCTGCCCCCCCACTTCTTCCCCTATGCCCCCCCCCCTCTCTCTCTCTCTCTCTCTCTCTCTAAAAGTGAATCCTCAGGTGGCTGTACAGTCCAATGTGGGAATTACAGTCTCTTTCCCCCCCCCCGTCTCTCGCTCTCCCCCGCCCCACCCCACCGTCTCTCAGGTGGGGCAGACAGCGGTTGAAGGAGACAGTAGGTTGGGAGCCTAGTTTGCCGCATGCATCTTCTGTCTGCGCTTGATTTGTGCTTGCTCTCGGCTTCTAGACTCGAGGTGCTCAGCAACTATTCTAACACTGTCCCAGCTCGCATATTATGAATGGCCATCTGGGAAAAGTACCGTTTGGCTGTTGGCATCTATAGCCCTGTCACCCAGCACTTGTACTGCAGCTGAGACCTGCAGTTTGCATTCCAGCCAGGCAGAGCCTTATTTACATTGCAGGAAGAGAGTTCAGCGAAATGTGTATCTGGAAATCAGAAGACCTCTCCGTAAGCATTTAGAAAGGAGAGCAAGGTTGGGGATAATCCCTGCTCTCAACTTATTAATATGGTTACGGTTGCGCATTCGGTCCAGCCACACATGCGCAATTCCCAAAGGGTGCAGCAGCTGTGGCTTACACCGCCGTGCTTTCCTTGGCTCTGTGTGGAGAAGGTCAGAGGATCGGATATGGGGGTGCGGGGGAGAGAGTGAAGAAGAGATGGGATCAAAGGGAGCGAGGTGATGAGGTTGTAAGAGGTAGCTTTGGGGAGCATTCGAATTTGGTTCTAATTGCCGATGGCGCAATGAGCGGGCTGGAGTTCCAAGCCAGGAGTGGCAGTGGGACATATTGCACATTGCAAATATCTTGATTACTCAGGTAGGCAGGATCTAATTACACATTCCAGACAAACTGCTGGGTGTGTCTTGGTCTCCCTCAGAAGCTTGGCCTTGTCCTCCATGGGGACCAATCAGAACTTAGATCTTAGGTCGACAATACATCTGCGAATCAGGCTACATATGGAAAGTTCAGAGGAGAAGTGAAAAAAGAAAATATGAGAATAGAATGGCAGCTAATATAAAAGGGAATCGAAAAGTCTTCTCTAGGTATATAAATAGTAAGAGGTTGCGTAGTGCCGATTAGGAACCAAAAAGGAGATCTACGCATGGAGGCAGCGGGTATGGCAGAGATACTAAATGAGTACTTTGTATCTGTCTTCACCAAGGAAGAAGATGCTGCCAGAGACATAAAAAAGGAAAAGGTAGCGGAGATACTGGATGGGATAAGAATTGATTAAAGATGAGGTACTAGAGAGGCTGGCTATACTTAAAGTAGATAAGTCACCAGGACCAGATGGGATGCATCCTTGGATACTGAGGGAAGTGAAGGAAGAAATTGTAGAGGTAATGGCCTAATTCTTCCAATCCTCCTAAGAAACGAGGATGGTGCCAGAGGACTGGAGAATTGCAACTGTTACACCCTTTGTTCAAAAAAAAAGTATAAAGATAAACTCAGCAACTTTCGGCCAGTGAGTTTAACCTCGGTGGTGGGGAAGCTTTTAGAAACAATAATCAGGGACAAAATTAACAGTCACTTGGACAAGTGTGGATTAATTGAGGAACGCCAGCATGGATTTGTTAAAAACAAATCCTGTTTAACCAACCTGATCGAGTTTTTTGATGAGGTAACAAAGAGGGTTGATGAAGGCAATGCGGTTGACGTGGTGCACGTGGATACCAAAAAACGTTTGACGAAGTGCCACATAATAGGCTTGCCAGCAAAGTTTAAGCCCATGGAGTAAAAGGGACAGTGGCAGCATGGATATGACATTAGCTAAGTGATAGGAAACAGAGTAGTGGTGAATGGTTGGTTGTTTTTTGGACTGGAGGAAAGTATAGAGTGGTGTTCCCCAGGGGTCGGTACTAGGACCACTGCTTTTCTTGATGTATATTGGTGACTTGGATGTGGGTGTACAGGGCACAATTTCAAAATTTGCAGATGACACAAAACTTGAAAGTATAGTGAACAGTGAGGAGGACAGACAGGTGGTGGAATGGGCAAATGTGGCAGGTGAAATTTATCATAGAAAAGTGTGAAGTGATACATTTTGGTAGAAAGAATGAGGACAGTAAATATAAACTAAAGAGTACAATCCTGAAGGGGGTGCATGAACAGAGACCTAACGGTATATGTGCCCAAATCATTGAAGGTGGCAGGGCATGTTGAGAAAGCAGTTAAAAAGCTTATGGAATCCTGGGCTTCATAAATAGAGGTATAGAGTACAAACGCGTGGAAATCATGACAAACCTGTATAAAACATTGGGCAGCACACTTTTAGGAAGAATGTGAAGGCCGTAGAGGGTGCAGAAAAGATTTATGACAATGATTCCAGGCATGAGGGACTTCAGTTACGTGGATAGACTGAAGAAGCTGGGGTTGTTCTCCTTAGAGCAGAGAAGATTGAGAGGAGATTTGGTGGAGGTATTCAAAATCATGAGGCGTCTGGAAGAGTAGACAAAGAGCAACTGTTCCCATTGGCAGAAGGGTCGAGAACCAGAGGAGACAGATTTAAGGTGATTGGCAAAAAAAACAAAGGCAACATAAGAAACTTTTTTTTATGCAGCGAGCGATTAGGATCTGGAATGCAATACCTGAAATGACGAGGCCTTGGACAACGTGGACCATATTCCATACCTTGGGAGCCTACTGTCAATAAGGCAGACGTCGATGACCAAGTCCAACCCCGCCTCCAGGACCTCAAACCCAGCACCAAGCTCATGGTCTACAGAGCAGTAGTGATACACACCCTCCTATATGTCTCAGAGACATGGACTATGTACAGCAGGCACCTCAAAGCACTGGAGAAGTACCACCAACGCTGCCATTGGCAGGATAGGCACACCAATGTCAGCGTTCTCGCTCAGGCCAACATCCCCAGCATCGAAGCACTGACCATCCTCGATCAACTCCGTTGGGTGAGCCACATCTTCCGCATGCCCGATATGAGACTCCCAAAACAAGTACTCTACTCGGAGCTCTGACACGGCAAGCGAGCCCCAGGTGGGCAGAGGAAAGGCTTCAAGGACACCCTCAAAGCCTCCTTGAAAAAGTGCAACATTCCCACTGACACCTGAGAATTTCTGGCCCAAGACCGCACAAATTAGCGGAAAAGCAACTGGGAAGGTGCTGTGCACCTCGAGTCTCTACGCTGAGAGCAAGCTGAAGCCAAGCGTAAACAGCGGAAGGAGCGCACGGCAACCCAAGCACCCCACCCACCTGTTCCATCAACCTCCGTCTGCCCCACCTGTAGGTCCCGCATAGGACTCATCAGCCACATGAGAACTCATTTTTAGTGTGGAAACAAGTCATCTTCGACTGAAAGGGACTGCATAAGAAGGAGAAGCATGGCGGCAGACTCAATCACTGCTTCCAAAAGGGGGTTGGATAAGTACCTGAAAGAGAAAAATTTGCAGGGCTACAGGGAAAGGGCAGGGGAGTGAAACTAGCTGAGGTGCTCTTGCAGAAAGCTGGCACGGGCTCGACAGGCTGAATGGTCTTCCATACTGTAACTATTCTGTGATTCTATGAACTTTGGTGTTACAAATAGTTACAGCTTATTGAGAAGTATCTAGGATACAGGTGCAGCGCCTAACATTCGGGACCGAGACCCTTCCGGATTCCGGGCTTTTCCAGACTTTCGATTTTGCTTTCTGACATCACGAATCCGGTAACACCCGAGCCCAGGTTCAGGTATTTCTGGATTTCAGAACATCAGAAGGGGGGGGGGGGGGGGGAATTCCAGCCAAGAAGCTGTTTGGGCCGTCCAGCCCCGCCAAGGAGGTTGTCGTCGGGCGGGGCCCCACTAAGGAGAGGTTAGCGTTGGGTGGGGCACCACCGAGCAGGTTGCGGGCCCCGTCGAGGTGGTGTTCGGGTGGGCCGGAGGAGGCCCTGAGGTAAGGGCAGCGGCAGTGAGGCGAGGCCCGAGGTCGGCAGGGTCATCTGGTCTAGATTCCGTAACATTTTATGGATTCTGGATGACCCTGCCACCGATCGTCCTGGATTCCGGAACATTCCGGATTCTGGAACTCCGGATTATCTGCTGCACCTATATCCATAAATATCTCTTGAGCAGTTTGTAAACAAAGCGTGACACTGGATTTGTACTACATGTGGTGTCAACCCCAATTGATGGGTGACTTCCCTTCGGAGTCAGTACAGACCCTGACTCTGGGTTGATGATGCAAGTTTAGAATTAGTAGAGTGTAAATTGATTTTCACCAATGCTAATGTGCAGTGTAAATGGACCCTTGGTTACTGCCAGAAATCTATGAATGTAAGCATGTGCTTCTTGTGGTGTCAAACCCAATTCCCTTTGGAGTCAGTATAGATGGTTCTAAAAATGTAATTTTTTAAATCTCTCTCTTGCATGTAGCTGACGATAACCTGGCGTTCCCCTTCACCTGTAAAGGCTGAAAAGAATGTTACCAAAATCTTCCAGTACAAAATACAAGACAAAAATGTTACCTTTTTTGCCAGAGGAACCTCATCTGCTGTGCTCTAGAGAATTATTTTGGAATCGCTTCACTGACGTGAGGACCTTTTTGAAATGCACATGGATTTCATTGTTTATGATCTGGGAACCAGTACGAGATGTCTAGACTTCATACAATGAATGGGGCTATTTATTTTGAGACCTTTGGCTCGCTTGTATATTTGGTAATTTAGTTTCAAAAGGGTATATAAATTGCATTCTATTGCATATGTCACATTTGTATGGACATAAAACCATCCACAAAGATCCAACTTCTGAACCAGAATTTACATGCATTACCGAGATAAAAGTTTAATATTTCTGTTTTTACATCTTGTGATCTTGTGCCTGCAATATTTCCATCTGCTGACTCGTATATCTGCATAACTCAGTTCACCAGCAGCAGTGTTCGTCAGTTCAAACTAAGAAAATCTTTCCATTTGGATTTTTAAACCCTCAATTATTTCTTTCCTTCTCTCACACACCATCAAGTCTCCCTTCTTTCTGAGCACTCGCTTCTTCTATTTTTAATATACTCAGTTTACTAGTATTTTAGATCAAGGGAATAAATCAAGTTACTGTAAGAATCCAAACCTCCTGAGGGCCTAAAGCAGCCCCTACTCTGGCTAATTTCTTCAGCAGTTGGCTGAGTCCTATAGTCAGGGAAAAGTAAAGGCTAAACAGCCTTCAAAGCTCATTCATCTTGTAGCTTAGCACTCATATCAAGGCATCTGATTGTATTTTATAATAGCTTGCATTTATATAGCGCCTTTAACAGTGCACTGTGGTGCTTCAGAGGTATAGGAAAACAGAAATAGACACTGAGTTAAAGGAGACGTCTGTCCAGATTTTACTGGGGATTTGCACCATTGCAATGGCACAGCAGTCGAATAAGGAAACTTGAAAGGCACAAAAGAACGAGGAAATTGTGGAGTAAGTCACGTGTCTATTAATTATTCCACTCATTTCATAGAATCATAGAAATTTACAGCAAAGAAGGAGGCCATTTCGGCCCATCGTGTCCGCACTGGCCGACCAAGAGCTATCCAGCCTAATCTCTCTTTGTCTGGAACTTTTGCGCCACTCCCCTATTAGCCTCGCTGAGAATTGTTGAAAGATATTTATCATAACTCCACCCCACATTAAAATCAATGGTGCTCACTGTTTTCCTGAATTTAAAGCAGTTTTCATGCCACTGCCACATAGACTTAAAAATAATGGCTCTGGTCGCCTGGCAAGGGCACAATATTGACTTTATAACTCATTCATTAGATTTTTAACTGACGATAAATAATTTTGAGCTCCTAACAAATTTGTTTCCTTTATACAAATAACAATGGTAACTGAGGCAATGGCACATCAAAGAAAGATGTTTCAACAAAATACCTAAAGCTGAAGTAACAAGATTATGTTTCTCCTGGTTAACAAAATAAACAATCATAAAATACCAGAGCTTCATTTTCACCAACTGATGGACATTTAGCAGCCCTTTTAGAGTTCAGCTAAAATTAGCTTCAAAGGACATCAATAACTGTCTGTTCTGTATAAGCTTGATAAAATAAGAAAATTGAGATTTCAATAGACCAAATGAAATGTTGAATTACTCAATGAAAATAGAACCAAATGGCTGAAATGTAGCACTAGCAAGTAACATTTCAACTTTTAGATTTTTACAAAAATAAATAGTGAAGTAACTTATTCAAAATTACAATCTAAAGTAGTATTTTTAAAAATGAATCCAAAGTAAATTAGTATATTCTGGTTCTGACTATATAATTCTGCACTCTTTTTTTAAATAGCAAGTCCCTATGAACAGTAATGAAGATGGCCATTACTGATTCTCATCCCTAAGACTGCTGCACCACTTCTGATCTGTCACTATCTTTCCTGTGGTGTATTCAAATCAGTTATCCAGTCAAATTTAACATTGATTTTGCCACTGGAGGATCGGGATACACTGTAACATGGCATTCATCACAAAAATAGCTGATGTGGGAAAATCTGGGCCATTGGAGGGGTGACCAAAAGCTTCGTCAGAAGAGATGGATTTATATAACCCAATGTATGTTCAATCATAACATTTTCCTTCAGGTGTAAGGTATGAGTACAGCTGTTGATTAGGTTTTCATGTAAAAAGTATGAATTTTGTGGTGACCACCCTCTTGAACCATTGCATGCAGTGGTTTGATACAACTAATGTAATTTGCTAGGTCACTTCAGAGGGCAGTTAAGTCAACCATTGCAGTTCTGTTATCTGTTGTCAGATTTGAGCGATTTATCTGGGGTGACTTGTTTATTTTTCTGTTTCCATCTCCACTCAACACCTCTCCTGACGAACAGCTGAAATTCAAAAGTTATTATTTGGGATGAGTGCTTTTGAAACCATTGTTCATATGGCAGATATAGATGAGGGAAACCATCCAGGCTCCATCATAGTTCATCCACTAAAAGAAAGAAAGACTTACTTTTGTATAGCAACTACCGGACGTTCCAAGGCGCTTTACAGCCAATGAAGTATTTTTGAAGTGTAGTCACTGTTGTAATGCAGGAAACGTGGCAGCCAACAAGCTCCCACAAACAGCAATGGGATGATGACCAGATAATCTATTTGTGATGTTGATTGAGGGATAAACATTGGCCAGCACACCTGGGATAACTCCCCTGCTCTTCAAAATAGTTGGGTAAAAAATCTAGCCATGATCTATATCAGAATTTCATAGGAATAGGAGCAAACTCTCCAGCCTCTCTAGCCAGTTCTGTTGTTTAGTTAGATCATGGCTGATCTGTACCTCAACTTCATTTACCTGCTTTTGCTCCTTTATTCCTTGATACCCTTGCCTATAAATCTTAAAATTTTCAAGACTAAAATAGCTAATTGACCCAGCAACTACATTGTGCATTTTTGGGATAGCATTCCAAATTTTCACCACCCATTTGTGTGTGAAGAAGTGCTTCCTAGTTTCACTTCTAAATGGCCTAGCTTTATTTTAAGATTATGCCCCCTTGTTCTGAATTCCCCCACCAGAGGAAATAGTTTCTATATCTACGCTATAAAATCTTTTTATCATTTTAAACACCTCAAACACCCCTTTTATACTCAAGGTAATTGAGTTTGTTAAACGATTCTAGTATTTTTACCTCTACTATTCTACCAAGAAGCTTATTCCATGTGCTGATTCCTTTGTGTGCAGAACTTTGAAATCTGTCTTAAATGTGCTTTTCTTTTGAGACAGTTTTTTATGCCATTGCTGCATTTTGCTCTCTGTTGCAGATTTGTATATTGATGAATTCTCTAAGAATATTTGATATCCAAAGTTGAGAACAAATGTCAGATGTGGGAGGGGGTGGAACAGGCAGACAATTACAGTTAGTTATTTCCTCATTATTACTATAGTTATTATTATTATCTTTGATCTCTCCTCGTAATCTCTCCAAACTCATCTTATCCATAAAAACCACTTCCTGCTCTCTTGACCCGATTCCCACTCAACTGCTGACCACCCAACTTCCTTTTCTGGCTCCCATGTTAGCTGACATTGTTAATGGTTCTCTGTCCTCGGGTACTGTTCCCCTCTCCTTCAAATCTGCTGTCATCACCCCTCTCCTGAAAAAAACAACCCTTGACCCCACTTTGCTTGCAAGCCAACACCCCATCTCCAACCTCCCTTTCCTATCCAAGGTACTTGAATGCGTTGTGGCCACCCAAATCCGTGATCATAGAAACATAGAAATTTACAGCGCAGACGGAGGCCATTTCGGCCCATCGTGTCCGCGCCGGCCGACAAAGAGCCGCACGGCCCTTGGTCAGCAGCCCTAAAGGTTACATATAAACTTATGAACAATGTCGGAAAGGCAAAGAGCACCCAGCCCAACCAGTCCGCCTCACACAACTGCGACACCCCTTATATTGAAAACATCTACACTCCACCCCAACCGGAGCATGTGATCTCCTGGGAGAGGCAAAAACCAGATAAAAACCCAGGTCAATTTAGGGAGAAAAAACTGTGAAAATTCCTCTTCAACCCTTCCAGGTGATCAACACTAGTCCAGGAGATCACCCTGGCCGTATTCTATTCCCTGCAGTACTTACCATTATATCTGCACCGTCCAACAAAAGATCATCCAGTCTCATCCCAATTACCAGCTCTAGGTCCGTAACCCTGCAGGTTACGGCACTTTAAGTGCCCTTCCAACCATCACTTAAAAGTGGTGAGGGTTTCTGCATCCACCACTCTTCTAGGCAGCGAGTTCTAGATACCCACAACCCTCTGCGTAAAGAAGCCCTCCCTCAAATCTCCTCTAAATCTTCCACCAACCACCTTAAAACTTTGGGACCAGTACCAAACGGATGGTCTGCACCTGGGCAGGACCGGAACCAATGTCCTAGGGGGAGTGTTTGCTAATGCTGTTGGGGAGGAGTTAAACTAACATGGCAGGGGGATGGGAACCTATGCAGAGAGACAGAGGGAAATAAAATGGAGGCAGTAGCAAAAGATAGAAAGGAGAATATTAAAACTGAAGGGCAGAGAAACCCAAGGCAAAAAACAAAAAGGGCCCCATTACAGCAAAATTCTAAAGGGGCAAAGAGTGTTAAAAAGACAAGCCTGAAGGCTCTGTGCCTCAATGCGAGGAGTATTCAGAATAAGGTGGACAAATTAACTGCGCAAACAGCAGTTAACGGATATGATGTAATTGGCATCACGGAGACATTGCTCCAGGGTGACCAAGGCTGGGAACTCAACAGCCAGGGGTATTCAACATTTAGGAAGCATAGGCAGAGAGGAAGTGGAGGTGGGGTGGCATTGCTGCTTAAAGAGGAAATTAATGCAATAGTAAGGAGGGACAAAAGCCTGGATGATGTGGAATCGGTATGGGTGGAGCTGCGTAATTCCAAATGGCAGAAAACGCTAGTGGGAGTTGTATACAGACCACCAAACAGAAGTAGTAAGGTTGGGGACAGCATCAAACAAGAAGTAAGGGATGTGTGCAATAAAGGTACAGCAGTTATCATGGGCGACTTTAATCTACATATTGATTGGGCTAACCAAACTGGTAGCAATGCGGTGGAGGAGGATTTCCTGGAGTGTATTAGGGATGGTTTTCTAGACCAATATGTCGAGGAACCAACTAGAGAGCTGGCCATCATAGACTGGGTGATGTGTAATGAGAAGGGACTAATTAGCAATCTTGTTGTGCGAGGCCCCTTGGGGAAGAGTGACCATAATATGGTAGAATTCTTTATTAAGCTGGAGAGTGACACAGTTAATTCGGAAACTAGAGTCCTGAATGTAAGGAAAGGTAACTTCGACGGTATGAGGTGTGAATTGGCTAGAATAGACTGCCAAAAGATACTTAAAGGGTTGACGGATAAGCAATGGCAAACATTTAAAGATCACATGGATGAACTTCAGCAATTGTACATCCCTGTCTGGAGTAAAAATAAAAGGGGGAAGGTGGCTCAACCATTGCTAACAAAGGAAATTAAGGATAGTGTTAAAGCCAAGGAAGAGGCATATAAATAGGTTAGAAAAAGCAACAAACCTGAGGACTGGGAGAAATTTAAAATTCAACAGGAGGGCTAAGGGTTTAATTAAAAAGGGGAAAATAGAGTACGAGAGGAAGCTTGCAGGGAACATAAAAACTGACTGCAAAAGCTTCTATAAATATGTGAAGAGAAAAAGATTAATGAAGACAAAAGTAGATCCCTTGCAGTCGGATTCAGGTGAATTTATAATGGGGAACAAAGAAATGGCAGACCAATTGAACCAATACTTCGGTTCTGTCTTCACGAAGGAAGACACAAATAACCTTCTGAATGCATGAGAGGACAATGGGTCTAGTGAGAAGGAAGAACTGAAGGATATCCTTATTAGGTGGGAAATTGTGTTCGGGAAATTGATGGGATTGAAGGCTGATAAATCCCCGGGGCCTGATAGAATGCATCCCAGAGTACTTAAGGAAGTGGCCCTAGAAATAGTGGATGCATTGGTGATCATTTTCCAACAGTCTATCGACTCTGGATCAGTTCCTATGGACTGGAGGGTAGCTAATGTAACACCACTTTTTAAAAAAGGAGGGAGAGAGAAAACGGGTAATTATAGACCGGTTAGCCTGACGTCAGTAGTGGGGAAAATGTTGGAATCAATCATTAAGAATGAAATAGCAGCGCATTTGGAAAGCAGTGACAGAATCTGATCAAGTCAGCATTGATTTATGAAAGGGAAATCATGCTTGACGAATCTTCTGGAATATTTTGAGGATGTAACTAGCAGAGTGGACAAGGGAGAACCAGTGGATGTGGTGTATTTGGACTTTCAAAAGGCTTTTGACAAGGTCCTGCACAAGAGAATGGTGTGCAAAATCAAAGCGCATGGTATTGGGGGTAATGTACTGACGTGGATAGAGAACTGGTTGGCAGACAGGAGGCAGAGAGTCAGGATAAACGGGTCCTTTTCAGAATGGCAGGCAGTGACTAGTGGGGTGCCGCAGGGCTCAGTGCTAGGACCCCAGCTCTTTATGATATACATTAATGATTTAGATGAAGGAATTGAGTGTAATCTCTCCAAGTTTGCGGATGACACTAAACTGGGTGGTGGTGTGAGCTGAGAGGAGGACGCAAAGAGGCTGCAGGGTGACTTGGACAGGTTAGGTGAATGGGCAAATGCATGGCAGATGCAGTATAAATGGATAAATGTGAGGTTATCCATTTTGGGGGCAAAAACAGGAAGGCAGAATATTATCTGAATGGCGGCAGATTAGGAAAAGGGGAGGTGCAACGAGACCTGGTGTCATGGTTCATCAGTCACTGAAAGTTGGCATGCAGGTATAGCAGGTGGTGAAGAAGGCAAATGGTATGTTGGCCTTCATAGCTCGGGGCTTTGAGTATAGGAGCAGGGAGGTCTTACTGCAGTTGTACAGGGCCTTAGTGAGACCTCATCTGGAATATTGTGTTCAGTTTTGGTCTCCTGATCTGATGAAGGACGTTCTTGCTATTGAGGGAGTGCAGCGAACGTTCACCAGATTGATTCCAGGGATGGCTGGACTGTCGTATGAGGAGAGACTGGATCAACTGGGCCTTTATTCACTGGAGTTTAGAAAAATGAGAGGGGATCTCATAGAAACATATAAGATTCTGATGGGACTGGACAGGTTAGATGCGGGAAGAATGTTCCCAATGTTGGGGAAGTCCAGAACCAGGGGACATAGTCTTAGGATAAGGGGTAGGCCATTTAGGACTGAGATGAGGAGAAACTTCTTCACTCAGAGTTGTTAACCTATGGAATTCCCTGCCGCAGAGAGTTGTTGATGCCAGTTCATTGGATATATTCAAGAGGGAGTTAGATATGGCCCTTACGGCTAAGGAGATCAAGGGGTTTCGAGAGAAAGCAGGTAAGGGGTACTGAGGGAATGATCAGCCATGATCTTATTGAATGGTGGTGCAAACTCGAAGGGACGAATGGCCTACTCCTGCACATATATTCTATGTTTCTATGCCCCCTCGTAATAGGCCGCCTCCATCAATGGAAATAGACCCTTACTATCCACTATGTCCAGGCTTCTCTTGGAAAGCAGTGACAGGATCGGTCCAAGTCAGCATGGATTTATGAAAGGGAAATCATGCTTGATAAATCTTCTGGAATTTTTTGAGGATGTAACTAGTAGAGTGGACAAGGGAGAACCAGTGGATGTGGTTATTTGGACTTTCACCAAGGCTTTTGACAAGGTCCCACACAAGAGATTGGTGTGCAAAATTAAAGCACATGGTATTGGGGATAATGTACTGACGTGGATAGAGAACTGGTTGGCAGACAGGAAGCAGAGAGTCGGGATAAACGGGTCCTTTTCAGAATGGCAGGCAGTGACTAGTGGGGTGCAACAGGGCTCAGTGCTGGGACCCTAGCTATTTACAATATACATTTATGATTTAGATGAAGGAATTGAGTGTAATATCTCCAAGTTTGCAGATGACACTAAGCTGGATGGCAGTGTGAGCTGAGAGGAGGACGCTAAGAGGCTGCAGGGTGACTTGGACAAGTTAGGTGAGTGGGCAAATGCATGGCAGATGCAGTATAATGTGGATAAATGTGAGGTTATCCACGTTGGTGGCAAAAACATGAAGGCCAAATATTATCTGAATGGCGGCAGGTTAGGAAAAGGGGAGGTGCAACGAGACCTGGGTGCAACGAGACCTGGGTGCCATGGTACATCAGTCATTGAAAGTTGGCATGCAAGTACAGCAGGCGGTGAAGAAGGCAAATGGTATGTTGACCTTCATAGCTAGGTTATTTGAGTATAGGAGCAGGGAGGTCTTACTGCAATTGTGTACAGGGCCTTGGTGAGGCCTCACCTGGAATATTGTGTTCAGTTTTGGTCTCCTAATCTGAGGAAGGACGTTCTTGCTATTGAGGAAGTGCAGCAAAGGTTCACCAGACTGACTCCCAGGATGGCAGGACTGATATACTGGGCCTGCATTCACTGGAGTTTAGAAGGATGAGAGGGGATGTCATAGAAACATATAACATTCTGACGGGACTGGACAGGTTAGATGCAGGAAGAATGTTGGGGAAGTCCAGAACCAGGGGACACAGTCTAAGGATAAGGGGTAAGCCATTTAGGACTGAGATGAGGAGAAACTTCTTCACTCAGAGTTGTTAACCTGTGGAATTCCCTACCGCAGAGAGTTGTTGATGCCAGTTCATTGGATATATTCAAGGGAGTTAGATATGGCCCTTACGGCTAAAGGGATCAAGGGGTATGGAGAGAAAGCAGGAAAGGGGTACTGAGGTGAATGATCATCCAAAATGTTGTTGAATGGTGGTGCAGGCTCGGAGGCCGAATGGCCTACTCCTGCACCTATTTTCTATGTTTCTCAATATTTTGTACACCTCGATGAGGTCTCCTCTCAACCTCCTCTGTTCCAATGAGAACAAAGCCAGCCTATCCAATCTGCCCTCATAACTAAGATTCTCCATTCCAGGCAGCATCCGAGTAAATCTCCTTTGCATCCTCTCTAGTGCAATCACGTCCTTCCTATAATATGGCGACCCGAACTTCACGCAATACTCCAGCTGTGGCCTAACCAAAGTATTATACAATTTAAGCATAACCTCTCTGCATATTCTGTGCCTTGGCCAATAAAGGCAAGCATTCCGTATGCCTCCTTAACCACCTTATCCCACCTGGCCTGCTACTTTCAGGGATCTGTGGACAAGCACTCCAAGGTTCCTTTGTTCCACCGCTTAACGTGTATACCCTTTCCTTATTAGCCCTCGCAAAGTGCATCACCTCACATTTCTCTGAATTAAATTCCATTTGCCACTGCTCTGCCCACCTGACCAGTAGATTGATATCCCGCTGCTGCCCATGACTTTCCTCTTCATTATCAACCACACAGCCAATTTTAGTGTCGTCTGTAAACTTCTTAATCATACTCCCTATATTCAAATCTAAACCGTTGATATATACCACAAAAAGCAAGGGACCCAATACTGAGCCCTGCCGGAACCCCACTGGAACATTCTTCCAGTTACAAAACATCCCCTTTTGCTTCCTACCTCCAAGCCAATTTTGGATCCAACTTGCCACTTTGCCCTGTATCCCATGAGCTTTTAACCTTCATGATCAGTCTTACCATGTGGGACCTTATCAAAAGCCTTGCTAAAGTCCATACATCATACGCACTACCCTCATTGACCTTTTTAGTTACCGCCTCAAAAAATGCAATCAGTTTAGTCAAACACGATCTTCCCTTAACAAATCCGTGCTGACTGTCCCTAATTGATCCTTGCCTTTCCAAATGCAGATTTATCCTGTCTTTCAGGATTTTTTCCAAAAATTTTCTAACCACTGAGATTAGGCTGACCGGCCTATAATTACTCAGCCTATCCCTTTCTCCCTTCTTAAACAAGGGTACTACATTAGCAGTCCTCCAATCCTCCGGCACCATGACCAGATCCAAAGAGGACTGGAAAATTATGGTCGAGGCCTCTGCTATTTCCTCCTTTATTTCACTCCATAGCCTGGGATGCATTTCATCCGGGCCTGGGGACTTATGTACTTTCAAAGCTGCTAAACCCCTTAATACTTCCTCTCTCACTATATTTATTTCATCCAGAATATCACACTCCTCCTTGATAGCAGTATCTGCATTACCCCTTTCCTTTGTGAAAACAGATGCAAAGTATTCGTTAAGAAACCTACCAACATCTTCCGCCTCCACATAAAGATTAACCTCATGGTCTCTAATAGACCCTACCCTTTCTTTAGTTACCCTTTTACTCTTAATATATTTATCGAACATCTTAGGGTTTTCCTTAATTTTACTGGCCAAGAATTCCTCGTGCTCTCTCTTAGCATTCCTAATATCCTTTTTAATTTTGCCTCTTAACTTTCTATATTCCTCTAAAGATTCTAAAGTATTTAGCAGTTGGTATATGACATAGGGGTCCCTTTTTTTCTTAATTCCTCCCCTGCAGTCCCTAGACATCCAGGGGGCTCTAGAATTATTTTTCCCAGTCTTTTTCTTTAAGGGCACATGTTTGGCCTGAGCCTTCCGGATATCCTCCTTGACTGCCTCCCACTGTTCCGACACTGATTTACTCACAAGCAGCTGTTTCCAGTCCACTATAGCCAAATCACTCCTTAATTTGGCAAAATTAGCTTTTCCCCAATTCGGAACTTTTATTCCAGGCCTATTCTTGTCCTTATCCATAACCACTAATACTCCTTCATTCCCCAAAACTAAATCCAAGACTGCCCCCTCTCATATTGGGCTTGCTACATACTGACTAAAAAAAGTTCTCTTGAATGCATTTCAAGAATTCCGCACCCTCTATACCCTTCACACTAAATTTGTCCCAATCAATATTTGGATAGTTAAAATCCCCTACTATTACTACCCTATGGTTTTTAAACTTCACAGCCTACATATTTGCTTCTCTATCTCCCACTGTTTGGGGGTCTATAATACACGCCCAACAGTGTGATTGTTCCTTTTTTATTTTTCAATTCGACCCATATGGCCTCATTTGATGATCCCTCTAACATATCATCCCTCCTCACCGGTGTAATAGTTTCTTTAATCAGTACCGCAAACCCCCCCCCCTTGCCCTTTTTACCCAGCTCTCTATCTTGTCTAAAAATCCTGTAGCCAGGAATATTGATCTGCCAAGCCTGCCCCTCTTTCAGCCATGTTTCTGTAATGGCTATAATGTCATACTCCCATGTGTCTACCTGTGCTCTTAGCTCATCCGCCTTATTTGCTATACTCCTTGCATTAAAATATATACCATTCAGCACAGGAAGACCTCCTTGCTTACTACATACTAAGTTTCCTCTTGTCTTACAGATTCGCTTTCTAGATTCTTGCTTTCCAATTTCTGCTTTACTTCCTTCCCTTTGGAATTAGTTCTCAGGTTCCCATCCCCCTACCAAGCCAATTTAAACTCCCCCCAACAGCACTAGCAAAACTCCCAACAAGGATATTGGTCCCAGCACTGTTGAGGTGCAACCCATCCGGTTTGTACAGGTCCCATCTCCCCCAGAAGTGGTCCCAATGCCTCAAGAATTTAAAGCCCTCGCTCCTACACCAATTTTCCAGCCACATGTTCATCCTCTCTATCCTTCGATTCTTATACTCATTCGCATGTGGCACTGGTAGTAACCTGGAGATTACTACCTTTGAGGTCCTACCCTTTAATTTTCTTCCTAGCTCCCTTAATTCTTCCTGTAGGTTCTTATCCCTCATTTTATCTAAGTCTTTGGTCCCAATTTGAACCACGACCTCTAGCTGTTTACCCCCCCCAGGATGCCCTGCATCTGCTCTGTGACATCCTTGACCCTGGCACCAGGGAGGCATAAAACCATTTGGGAGTCAGGTCTACGGCCGCAGAAACACCTGTCTGTTCCCCTAACTATAGAATCCCCTCTCACTCGGGCCCTTTTGTTTGTCCCTCCCCCCTGCGCAGCTGAGCCACCCATGGTGCCTTGGAATTGGCTCTGGCTGCATCCCCAGAGGCACCATCGTCCTTACCGATACTCAGAAGTGAGTATCGGTTTGAAAGCGAGATGGACTCACGAGGGGACTCCTGCGCTACCTGCCTAGCACACTTATTACGTCTGGTGGTCACCCAATTCCCCTCTACCTGCATGCCTTTAAGCTGCGGGGTGACCACCTCCTGAAACGTACTATCCATGAATTCAGTGTTTGAATCCCTTCAATCGGGCTTTTGCCCCTGCTCTCATCAAAGTCACAAATTGCACCCTTTGTGACTGTGACAAAGGTAAACTATCCCTCCTCGTCCTTCTGGATCTGTCTGCAGCTTTTGACACAGTTGACCACTCCATCCTCCTCCAATGCCTCTCAACCAATGTCCAGCCAGGTGGGATTGCACTTGCTTGGTTCCATTCTCATTTATCTAATCGTAGCCAGAAAATCTCTGGCAATGGCTTCTCTTCCCACTCCTGCATCGTTACCTCTGGTGTCCCCCAAGGATCTGTCCTTGGTCCCCTCTTATTTCTCATCTTTATGCTGCCCCTTGGAGATATCATTCGAAAACACAGAGTCAGTTTCCACATGTATGCAGATGACACCCAGCTTTACCTCTCCACCACTTCTGTTGACCCTTGCTTGGTATCTAAATTGTCAGATTGGTTGTCCAACATCCAGTACTGGATGAGCAGAAATTTTCTCCAATTAAATATTGGGAAGACCGAAGCCATTATCTTTGGTCCCCGCCACAAACTGCATTCCCTAACCACTGACTCCATCTCTCTCATTTGCATCAATCTGAGGGTGAACCAGACTGTTCACAACCTAGGTGTCATATTTGACCCTGAAATGAGTTTCCAGCCACATATCTGCGGTATAACTAAATAACTAAAACTGCCTTTTTTCCACCTCCGTAACATTGCCCGCCTCCGCCCCTGCCTCAGCTCTTCTGCTGCTGAAACCCTCATTCATGCCTTTGTTACCTCGAGACTTGACTACTCCAACTCACTCCTGGCTGGCCTCCCACATTCCACAATACGTAAACTTGAAGTCATCCAAAACTCAGCAGCCCGAGTACAAACCTGCATCAAGTCAAGATCATCCATCACCCCTGTGCTTTCTGACCTACGTTGGCTCATAGTTAAACAATGCCTCGATTTCAAAATTCTTATCCTTGTTTGCAAATCACTCCATGGACTTGCCCCTCCCTATCTCTGTAATCTCAGCCTCACAATCCCACAAGATGTCTGTGCTCCTCAAATTGTGGCCTCTTGAACATCCCTCATTATAACTGCCCAAGGTGGATGTGTCTTCAGCTGCCTGAGCCCGAAACTCTGGAACTCCCTCCCTAAATCTCTACGCTTCTCTACCTCTCTTTCCTCCTTTAAGATGCTAGTTAAAACCTACTTCTTTAAACAATCTGCCTTAATTTCTAATGTGGCTCGGTGTCAAATTTATCTGTTTGTCTGTAACACTGTTGTACAGCGCTTTGGGATGTTTTACTATGTTAAAGGTGCTATATAAATAAAAGTTATAGGAGGTGGCTTGGTTCCGAGGTTCTGACTCTCGATTTATTGCTTTAGGTGCCTTGCCCTCATGCATTGTACTCCTTTCTCCCACTAGGTAGGGTTTAGTTCATTCTATTTATGGTAGCTTATCAACAATCTTTGCTTTGCACAATATCCACTATAGCATAAGCGTCACAAGAGTGTATTAAGACTGCCCCAAGCACTTTTAACATCTATTATAGGAAATATATTTTTGTCTTCCAATTTTCTTTCTTTCCAATGTCATGACTAATGCTGCAGTAAAATATCAAGGGTGCAGTAGTTCATTCCTGTGAATGTGATTATGACACACTGGTCAACATGAGTACATCATGACTAAACCTAATCCACGAGCCTAGTATCCAATGGAGTTACTTCATAATCAAGCGAAGAAGCTCTTCCTGATTTTTCAACCCCCCCCCTCAGCCCCCACACAATCCTTAGAAGAGGTCAATTGCATTGCCCATGACTCAGCACAATTAACTGAGCATAGATCAGGACTTTCCTGGTCTATATGTTGCCAGCACCATGTTGCTCTGAGCTGTATGGAATCTGGAAGAGACTGCCATGCTATTAATCTTTACTGGATTCTGATTTGTGTGCCATGTTTAATGCTCACTACTCTGGTTGATAAACTCACTTGTTGCAGACCACAAATCGAACCTGGACCTTTTGGCTCTGAATGGCCACAAGTCTTAACTGATTTATTTTGGGTAATGTTGCCCTCTCACTGAGTTTCACATCTCAGAAATTTGGCCGAAGTTCTAATTTTTTTGAATGTTGACTGCCTCGGTCGGGGCTCTTGTAAAGGCAGCACTGGAATGTTTAATTTGCAGTTATAGCATATATGTCATTCATGTTTAATGAAGGGCACGCTGGATTTAAGGAGTTTTATTTTCAGGCTATCTATTTTCCGCTCCATGGATGCACTAGTTCTTAGTGAGTTCCTCCAAGTAACCATTATTTGTTTGTGAGTCTTGATAGTGTGCAAGAACAGACTGTTAACCAGAGGGAACGTCGCAGAAAACCCACCCTGATCTGGCCCGTACCCAACAGTCCCACATGCACTTCCAATAGGATTGCTGGATGATCTTTTCCCCTTCAGGAAAGGGTAGCTAAATGAGGATTATGAAGGTTGCAAATAATTTGTTTCAGGCTGAAGCAGTTCCTAGGAGGGGATGTCGGATGAGCACAGCGACAGTGGAAGGGTTGACGAAGAGTTAAAAAAAGCTGAGTAGCCATCAATATAGATGCCGAAGAAAATCCTATATCTGGATTATGTCAAGGAGCAGTATGGTGATGAGGAAAAGGATTGGGCAAAGAATCTTTGGTGGACTCTGGAGGTGATATTGAGAGGGTTAAAGATTGGTGAAGATGCTCTGGCTACGATTAGATTAAGAGTGGAGCTATGTGAAGGCAGTCCCACCAACTTGGACGTCCATTTTCCCTTCAGCCCAACGTCCCCTTCAGCTATGCCTTCAGCTCTCTGGAATTCCCTCCCTCAGTCTCTGCTTTTTCACCTCCTTTACAACGCACCTCATTTGTCAAGCTTTTGGTTGCCCTCCTTAATCTTTGATGAATGTCCCAATGTGTTTCACAGCCAAAGAAGTGCTTTTGAAGTTTAGCCACTGTTGTAGTGTAGGAAATATCAAATGTGCACAGGAGGGATAAATATTTACCAAAATACCAGAGAATTGTTCTGCTCTTCGAAATAGTGCTATGGGATCTTTTGTGTCTCGGTACTTCACTGGGAGTATCAGTCTGGATAATGAAGCACCTTGGGATGTTTTTAGTTTCTGTTCAAGGTGCTGTGTATCAATTGCTTTATTTTCTTTTGGGGCGATCTATGCCAAATTTTGTTTGTTCCCCTTCCCCCTCAATCCTTTACAACAAATGCAGCACTGCCCGACTAAAATCAATTAAAAGAAGTGAACACTGTCTGGAAAAAGCGAATGCGCAGTAAGTGTGAGTGGCCGCCTTCCATTGGCCCGGGGCGGGCGGGCGTTGGCGTGCGCGAGCGCGAGCGCCGAAGGTGGGCGGGGCATGTGGCCGTGCGGGGGCGAGCGGCGAGGGTCCGCGTGTTACTGGGGCGACGCGCTGGAGCGGTGGCTCGGCTGAAACTCAGGGACTTTACTCCAGTTATAAAAGCGATCAAGGGATGAGGAGGGGATCAAGACGGTACCAGGTAAAGGACTCGCCTCAGTATAAATAGCTGGTTTATGGCGTTGCTTTCGTTCCATGACTCGGCATGAAATTAGAGCGGGGTTTATTTAAATATGTCGTAATTTCTGTCTCAGTCTGTCTGTCTGTGTGTGAGTGAGCAGCCCAGCTAGGCCCAAGCCCCGTGCACTGGAGGACCACTCGCACCTCGTTGCTACACATTCTACTTTATTATACTTTTTTTTATTTCTCACATTTTTTTAAAAAAACGCCGACTCCATTCTGCGCCGCCACCTGACAGTATATCTTTTATGGTGGTGAGTATTAGCAAATACTTTTTTCTTAATGTTTTAAAATTATAATATCTTTAAAATAATGTATTTACTACGAGCCTCAAAACATTGCGGATTTTAAAAACGTTTCATTTATGTACTTTTATTCCAATTGCATAGTCTTGTATATTTTTTTTAATTCAAAACCCAAGACCTGTATCCGCCAGATAGTTTCTTTGCTGTGAAATTCACGCATTTTGAATTGAAGATGATAAATATTATTTCTAGTTTTGGGGAAAAAAATGCTCTCTTTACTAGAATCAATCAAACAAACCTTTTTTTGCAGTGATTTGTTAACTGTAGTTTTTAAAAAGCTATTCTGTATCTGAAAAATTAAATACCTGCCTGCATAGGTTTGTGATAAGTGTACATTGTTATCATAGTTTTCGATCTTTAACTTCCCTCCCCACACCCTGTATTGGGTTAAGTGTCTTTCCGTGCAATTCATATTTCTCTTTTATGGAGTGTTGGGTATTTTTTCGTCATAATTAAATAAAACATTGTTCACATTTAATTCCTCTGAGTGAATGTTTTCTTTGTGCCCCATTGTGATCTGAAATCGACGATCGTGTTAGTTACATTCCATTCCGTTTTTCTGAGGATGCCAATGATCTGGTCCCTGCATTATTTACATTGTAAGAATGTATCAGCAAATTTTATATATTCGGGTGTGCCAAGTGTTAAAAATTGTTTTATAATACTGCATTTTAGCTTTTTCATTTGATCGCGCTAGTCTGTTTACAAATAATGTAAAATAAACCGAGCTGTCAAACAGAAAGGTATCTCTGTGATTGTAATTAAAAAACATTTTTTTTTTAAAGTATAAATTACTTCTTTTCCTCTAAAAATCAATTCAAAATGTATTTGTTTCAAACTTAATTGGGACTTTTCCTTTTTTATGTTCTGGGAGGGATACTGTCTTAAAGTTCCTCAAAAACAAACTCATCTGCTGCTTGTTGTCAATTAGAATCAATCAGATTTGTCAAAACCCTCAAAGCCTCCTTGATAAAATGCAACATCCCCACCGACACCTGGGAGTCCCTGGCCAAAGACCGCCCTAAGTGGAAGAGGGTACAGAGCACCTTGAGTCTCGTCGCTGAGAGGATGCAGAAAGCAAGTGCAGGCAGCGGAAGGAGGATGTGGCAAACTGGACTCCCCACCCATCTTTTCCTTCAACGACTGTCCCACCTGTGACCAAGATTGTAATTCCCATATTTAGTCACCTAAGAACTCACTTTTAGAGTGGATGTAAGTCTTCCTCGATTTTGAGGGACTGCCTATGATGATGATGATATCTATATGCATATTGATGGTTATTGATTCTTTAGACTATGGTTATTTTATGATAGGGTTACAGGTTGAACCTCCCTTATCCGGAACTCTCGGGACCTGGCCTGTTCTGGATAAGGGATTTTTCCAGATAAGGGGTGGTCACGTTAAATTGGATGGTACAGGTACTGAACAAGGGGATATCTGGGAGTGCGGCAGAGAGATCAGTGGGGTGGGGGTGGGTTGGATCGCGTGGTCAGGCCAGCGATTGGGGGAGTCAGCAGCGAAGAAGGACTTCAATTTGTTCATGTTGGACTTCTGTACATGTGCTACCCGGTGGCTGGGAATGGTTCTGGATGAGGGGGGAGTTTCCGGATAAGGGAGTTTCAACCGGTACTACATTCTCCACCTCTTTCTGTGCTCCCAGCCATTGTCAGGACCATATTTATCATCTTGTTATGACACCCAACATTTATTTATAATATCACAATATTGTTATTTAGGAAGTGATTCTATTGTCCTGTCCCACTTCCTACTCCCTTGACCCTATTCCCACTAAATTTCTACCACCCAGCTTCCTTTCCTGAACACCATGTCAGCTGATACTGTTAATGGTTCTCTCTCCTCAGGTATTGTTCCCCTTCTCCTTCAAATCTGCTGTCATCATCACCCCTCTCAAAAAAAAAAATAATCCTTGACCCCCCCCTTGGTCCTTGCAAACTTACTGTCCCATCTCCAACCTCCGAAAATAACACAAGAAATGTGGCCCCTCAATCCTGCTCTGTCATTCAATAAGATCATGGCTGAACTTTTACATCAACTCCGCTTTCCTGCTCTATCCCCATATCGCTTGATTCCCTTGGAGCCCAAAAATCTAGCGATCTCAGTCTTGAAAATACACAACGATTGAGCATCCACAGATCTCTGGGGTAGAGAATTCCAAAGATTAAGAACCCTCTGAGTGAAGAAATTTCTCCTTATCTCAGTCCTAAATGGCCAACCCCTTATCCTGAGACTACGACCCCTAGTTCTAGACTCTCCAGCCAGGGGAAACACCCTGTTAACATCTACCCTGTCAAACCCTCTAATAATTTTATACATTTCAATGAGATCACCTCTCATTCTTCTAAACTCTGGAGAATATAGGCCCATTCTACTCGACAGCCTTCCAATCCCAGAATCAATCTAGTGAAACTTTGTTGCACCCTCTCTAAGTCAAGTTTATCCTTCCTTATGTCGACTCCCACTCCCCTATATCTACTAGCATGGTAACAGGACCCAGGTAACAGTGAACCATCTCACGTGTTCTAGACTGGATCCCCATGTTTTACACACAGGTAGTCAGCCCTTCAACCTCTCCAAAGTCGGACCGACTTAACGCTGGATGAGGCATGGTTAGGTTTAAATTGTAAACTATTTTATTTTAACACTAGGTAAAACACAGATCAATGAGGACAATTGCTTGATACAACAGTGACAACAACTTGTATTTATATAGCGCCTTTAACATAGTAAAATGTCCCAAGGCGCTTCACAGGAGTGTTATCAGACAAAACAAATAAATTTGACACTGAGCCACATAAGAAGAAATTACGGCAGACTTGGTCAAAGGTAGGTTTTAAGGAGGATCATAAAGGAGGAAAAAGAGGCGGAGAGGTTTAGGGAGGGCATTCCAGAGCTTAGGGCCCAGGCAGCTGATTGCATGGCCACCAATGGTACAATCAGTACAATGTCTCAATGTATTGTTTAAAAAAATAAAGAAAATGCGAACATTCGCTCACTTTGGTACCTTTGTTCAACTTGAAAGAACAAGCCGAGAGCAGAGATACTCTTCCCTTTGCAGCCTTTCTGGTATCTGCCCTGATTTTTAAAAGCCTTTCTTCATAAAGATCATCATCATCCATCATAGACAGTCCCTTGAAATCGAGGATGACTTGCTTCTACTCTAAAAGTGAGTTCTTGGGTGACTGAACAGTCCAATACGGGAATTACAGTCTCTGTCACAGGTGAGACAGACAGTCGTTATCGCTGTTGGGGTTGTCCATGAGGGTTCTGATGTTCCAGGTCCCGAACTTCATTTTGAAGGCGTGGAAGATGTCTACGTGAGTTCTTTTAACATGGGTGGCCGTTGCACACCGGCTACCACACTGGCTTAGCAGAGCAACGTCTTGGTCCAGTGGCAAGAGGGTCCAAGACGACTGGAGACCAGGCTGTACTGTATGGGCCTAGTTGCCTACGATGGAATGCGAGCCATAAGCTCGGCGCTGAGCAGCGTCCTTCGGTGAAATGGTGAGAGATCTGAGGCGTTCAAAGTGGGGGTGAGAGATTTGAGGTAATGCTTTCCTCTCCCAGGTATTAGCTCCTGACTGAGGGCAGGCATTGAGATGGCCAGAGGTCCACTTCGTGGAAGGAGGAGAGGTCAGAGTGGCCACAGCCATTGTGCACACCACGTACTCGCCAGAGGCTCCGCGGTTGAGTGGGACCAACGGCCGGGGGGAGGCCCGAATGTCGACTGGGGGAGGTCCGAACGTTGCCGGAGGGAGGAAGGCCTGAACGTCGCCGGAGGAATGGAGACCCGAACGTCGCCGGAGATGCAGAGGCCAGAATGTCACCAGAGGGCGGAAGGCCCAAGCGTGAGGGTGGAGAGACAAGGTGGGGGCCAAACCTGTGGTCGGAGGCTCACCGGACGTCGTCGGGGATTGGGTGGAGCAGCTGAGTCGGCCACGTCTATACCATGTGGGAACTCGCAGGTCCCAAGAGCTCTTCAGGATCTAATCGAGCTAGTATTCTTCACGGGTGAGCTGTGCAGGAAATTCAGTCGGCTATTTTACATGGAAACCCAATAGAGGCAAACCTATTCCTGGTTTTCGCCACACTCACCGCAGTCATGAACTTGAATGAAAAAAGTCACTTGTTAGCAATAGAAATAGGAATTCTATTCAATTTGTGTCCTCGCTAAATGACGTCGGTTGTAGTAACTCCCAGTATTTTCAAACTGAGATCAGCTAACTTAAGAAAGGCCAGGGAATGAACCATGGAAACATAGAAAATAGGTGCAGGAGTAGGCCATTCGGTCCTTCGAGCCTGCACCGCCATTCAATAAGATAATGGCTGATCATTCGCTCAGTACCCCTTTCCTGCTTTCTCTCCATACCCCTTGATCCCTTTAGCCGTAAGGGCCATATCTAATTCCCTTTTGAATATATCCAATGAACTGGCATCAACAATTCTCTGCGGCAGGGAATTCCATAGGTTAACAACTCTGAGTGAAGAAGTTTCTCCTCATCTCAGTCCTAAATGGCCTACCCCTTATCCTAAGACTATGTCCCCTGGTTCTCGACTTCCCCAACATCGGGAACATTCTTCCCGCATCTAACCTGTCCAGTCTCGTCAGAATCTTATACGTTTCTATGAGATCCCCTCTCATCCTTCTAAACTCCAGTGAATAAAGGCCAGTTGATCCAGTCTCTCCTCATATGACAGTCCAGCCATCCCTGGAATCAGTCTGGTGAACCTTCGCTGCACTTCCTCAATAGCAAGAACGTCCTTCCTCAGATTAGGAGACCAAAACTGAACACAATATTCCAGGTGAGGCCTCACTAAGGCCTTGTACAACTGCAGTAAGACCTCCCTGCTCCTATACTCAAATCCCGTAGCTATGAAGGCCAACATACCATTTGCCATCTTCACCGCCTGTTGTACCTGCATGCCCACTTTCAGTGACTGATGAACCATGACACCCAGGTCTCGTTGCACCTCCCCTTTTCCTAATCTGCCGCCATTCAGTTAATATTCTGTCTCCGTGTTTTTGCCCCCAAAATGAATAACTTCACATTTATCCACATTATACTGCATCTGCCATGCATTTGCCCACTCACCGAACCCGTCCAAGTCACCCTGCAGTCTCTTAGCATCCTCCTCACAGCTCACACCACCACCCAGTTTAGTGTCATCTGCAAACTTGGAGATATTATACTCAATTCCTTCATCTAAAGTGTTAATGTATATTGTAAAGAGCTGGGGTCCCAGCACTGAGCCCTGCCATTCTGAAAAGGACCTGACTCTCTGATTCCTGTCTGCCAACCAGTTCTCTATCCACGTCAGTATATTACCCCCAATAATACCATGCACTTCGATTTTGCACACCAATCTCTTGTGCGGGACCGTGTCAAAAGCCTTTTGAAAGTCCAAATACACCACATCCACTGGTTCTCCCTTGTCCACTCTACTAGTTACATCCTTAAAAAATTCCACAAGATTCGTCAAGCATGATTTCCCTTTCATAAATCCATGCTGCCTTGGTCCGATCCTGTCATTGCTTTCCAAATGCGATGCTATTTCATCCTTAATGATTGATTCCAACATTTTCCCCACTACTGATGTCAGGCTAACCGGTCTATAATTACCCGTTTTCTCTCCCTCCTTTTTAAAAAAAGTGGTGTTACATTAGCTACCCTCCAGTCCATAGGAACTGATCCAGAGTCGATAGACTGTTGGAAAATGATCACCAATGCATCCACTATTTCTAGGGCCACTTCCTTAAGTACTCAGAATGCATCCCAATCAGGCCCCGGGGATTTATCAGCCTTCAATCCCATCAATTTCCCTAACACAATTGCCCAGCTAATAAGGATATCCTTCAGTTCCTCCTCCTCACTAGACTCACTGTCCCCTAGTACAATCGGAAGGTTATTTGTGTCCTCCTTCGTGAAGACAGACCGAAGTATTTGTTCAATTGGTCTGCCATTTCTTTGTTCCCCATTATAAATTCACCTGAATCCAACTGCAAGGGACCTACATTTGTCTTCACTAATCTTTTTCTCTTCACATATCTATAGAAGCTTTTGCAGTCAGTTTTTATGTTCCCTGCACGCTTCCTCTTGTACTCTATTTTCCCCCTCTCAATTAAACCCTTAGTCCTCCTCTGTTGAATTCTAAATTTCTCCCAGTCCTCAAGTTTGTTGCTTTTTCTAGCCAATTTATATGCCTCTTCCTTGGCTTTAACACTATCCTTAATTTCCCTTGTTAGCCATGGTTGAGCCACCTTCCCCCTTTTATTTTTACTCCAGACAGGGATGTACAATTGCTGAAGTTCATCCATGTGATCTTTAAATGTTTGTCATTGCTTATCCACCGTCAAGCCTTTGCCAGTCTATTCTAGCCAATTCACGTCTCATACCATCGAAGTTACCTTTCCTTAAGTTCATAGAAACATAGAAAATAGGTGCAGGAGTAGGCCATTCGGCCCTTCGAGCCTGCACTGCCATTCAATAAGATCATGGCTGATCATTCCCTCAGTACCCCTTTCCTGCTTTCTCTCCATATCCCTTGATCCCCTTAGCCGTCAACCCTTGTAAGTATCCTTTGCCAGTCTATTCTAGTCAATTCACGCCTCATACCGTCGAAGTTACCTTTCCTTAAGTTCAGGACCATAGTTTCCGAATTAACTGTGTCACTATCCATCTTAATAAAGAATTCTACCATATTATGGTCACTCTTCCCCAAGGGGCCCCGCACAAGATTGCTAATTAGTCCCTTCTCATTACACATCACCCAGTCTAGGATGGCCTCCCCCCTAGTTGGTTCCTCGACATATTGGTCTAGAAAACCATCCCTAATACACTCCAGGAAGTACTCCTGCATCGCATTGCTACCAATTTGGTGAGCCCAATCAATATGTAGATTAAAGTCGCCCATGATAACTGCTGTACCTTTATTGCACACACCTCTTATTTCTTGTTTGATGCTGTCCCCAACCTCACTACTACTGTGTGGTGGTCTATACACAACTCCCACTAGCGTTTTCTGCCCTTTGTTATTCCGCTGCTCCACCCATACCGATTCCACATCATCCAGGCTAATGTCCCTCCTTACTATTGCCTTAATTTCCTCTTTAACCAGCAATCTTTTCCTCTCTGCCTATCCTTTCTAAATGTTGAATACTCCTGGATGTTGAGTTCCCAGCCATGGTCACCCTGGAGCCATGTCTCCGTGATGCTAATTACATCATATCCGTTAACTGCTGTCTGCGCAGTCAATTCGTCTACCTTATTCCGAATACTCCTCGCATTGAGGCACAGAGCCTTCAGGCTTGTCTTTTTAACACACTTTGCCCCTTTAGAATTTTGCTGTAATATGGCCCTTTTTGTTTTTTGCCTTGGGTTTCTCTGCCCTCCACTTTTACTATTCTCCTTTCTATCTTTTGCTTCTGCCTTTTGGAAAAAAAAAAATTCTGTTCCAAAGTGAAACTGTTCTAACTGACTAGAACTGGAGCAAACTAAATGCCGAGAATTTGAATTTCTAAGATATTCCGTTCTACACCAGTTGCTCCAAAAAATCAGGAGCAACTGAGGCCGAAACTTGGGCCCTTTGTGTGTAGAAGTGTTTCCTAATTTCATTCCTGAAAGATCTAGCTCTAATTTTTAGACTATGTTTCCTAGTCCTAGACTTCCAACCAATGGAAATAGTTTCTATCTACCCTATCAGTTCTTAATATCTTAAATTTCGATCAGATCACCCCTCACCTTCTAAATTCTAGGGAATGCAACTCTAATTTGTGTAATCTGTTCTCATAAATTAACCCTTGACGTCCAGGTATCATTCTGGTAAACCTGCGCTGCACTCTCTCCCAGGCCAATATATATATATATAAAGTGTGCTGCCCACAGTATTCCTAAGTGTGATCTCACCAGGTCTTTGTAAAGCTGCAGCATAACTTCTACCCCTTGTATTCTAGTCCTCTTGATATAAAGGCCAGTATTCCATTCGCCTTTTTGATTATTTTCTGTACCTGTTCGACATTTTATTGATCTTGCGTACCTGGATCCCGAAGTCTCTTTGGATCCCCCCTGTTCTTAGCTTTTCACCATTTAGAAAGTATCCCGTTCTATTCTTTTTTTAGGTCTGAAGTGGATGACCTCACATTTGCCTACATTGAAATCCATTTGCCACAGTTTTGCCCATTCACTTAATCTGTCGATATCCATTTGTAATTTTATGCATATATCTTCAGTGCTGCCTATCTTTGCGTCATTGGCAAATTTGGATATATGATTTTTAATGCTATCATCTAAGTCGTTAATAAATACTGTGAATAGTTGAGGCCGCAACATAGACCCCTGCGGGACTCCAATAGTCACTTCGTGCCAATGTGAGTACCTACCCATTAACTCTATTGCCTGTCTCCAGCTGCTCAGCTAATTTCGTAACCAGGTCAATAATTTGCGTGCAATTCCGTGGGCTTCTACCTTAGTTAACAGTTTCTTATGTGAGACTTTATCAAATATCTTCTGGAAATCCATATAAGTAACATCCATAAACATTTTCCATGGCTGATCTGATCCTGGCCTCAACTCCTCTTCCCCACCTGCTCCCCTTAACCCTTGACTCCCTTATCTTTCAAAAATCTGTCTATCGCCACCTTAAATGCATTCAATGACCCAGCCTCCATAGCTCTATGGGGTAGAGAAAATTCCAAAGATTCACAACTCTCAGAGGAGAAATTCCTCCTCATTTCTGTTTTAAATGCGCGACCGCTTATTCTGAAACTATGCCCCTAGTTGTAGATTCCCCCACGAGGCGAAACATCCTCTCTGCATCTACCCTGTCAAGCCCCCTCAGAATCTTATACATTTCAATAAGATTACCTCTAAGTCTCTCCATCATCATCATCATCATCATCATAGACGGTCCCACGAGCGAGGATGACTTGTTTCCACATGAGTTCACAGATGTTTCAATGAAGGACCCAATGTTCCAGTCCTGAACTCCAATTGAGG